>NW_009259692.1:662154-662856 GCF_000687185.1 Egretta garzetta | reverse complement strand
CCCCCTTCGCCCGCCTTGGACTGGCACCACAACCAGCACCTTGCCGCCAGCCCAGATACATCCCCATCCTTCCCACATCGGGGTGGGAGCCATTCTCACCCCTGGGAAAATACATCCCCGTCCTTGCCCCACTGGGGTGGGAGCCATTCTCACCCCTGGGAAGATCCATCCCCAATGACAGGAGATGACTTTGGTCATCGACCCCGTTTAAATGCAGGCAATTCTTTCCGCTTTTTTAAAAGCAGGGAAAAAAAAAAAAAGCCAAATGGCCCAAAGGTCCTGGTGACAGCTGGCCCAGGCCCCCGGCCGCAGAAGGGGGTCAGGCAAAGGGAAAACGAAAGCAGCCTTGCTGACCGAGGGTGTCGAAGCCGAGCAGGCAGGGTAGCAGCAGCAGGCCCTCACTGGGGGAGCACCCGCTCCAGGGTGGGCAGCAGCCCAGCTCCTCCTTGGTCCCTCCACCGGGTGCCGGCGTGGACCCGATGAGATGAATCATAGAATCATAGGATGCTTTGGGTGGGAAGGGACCCCCAGAGGTCACCCAGCCCAACCCCCCTGCAGGAGCAGGGACACCTTGAACCACATCAGGTTGCTCACAGCCCTGGCCAACCTGGCCTGGAATGTTCCCAGGGATGGGGCCTCCACCCCCTCTCTGGGCAACCCCTGCCAGGGTTTCACCACCCTCATTGGAAAGAATTTCTTCCT
>NW_009259692.1:654336-657435 GCF_000687185.1 Egretta garzetta | reverse complement strand
GGGGGGGGGCTTAAAAGGCCCCGGGGTTTTGCTTGTGTGCGGTGTTTTGGAGCTGCAGAAGGGGAGGAAATGTGAGCCTGTAAATTGGACATGATGGCTTTCAGATGTGCCGTGTTTGTCTGCGTGCACATGTGCTGCAACTTGTTTATTTTCAAGTTGAAGCAAAGCCTCTGCCCCTCCTCTCCTTCCCCCCCCCTTTCCCCTCAAACGGAGATCGTTTCCTTGCAGGGAGTACAGAGCGGTGGGTTGGGGTTTTTTGGGGTTGGGGTTTTTTTTTTTTTTTTTTTTGGATGGGAAATTCTGGGGGAATGTAACGGAGTTGTGTGTTCTCTGTTTAAACCCTCACCACGAAATGGGCCGGGGGACTGTTGTCTGAAGCAGCACGAAGATGTAACTTCAGTAGCTGATTAATCAGGCTTTTTTTTTTTTTTTTCCCTCTTCCCCAGATCCCAGACTATTAAACTTTTGCTCCCACAGGTTATTTTGTCACAGTTTGAAATGTGTCCAAGCTCTCTAGTGCGTTATTTTTGCAGGAGTTGGACGCTTGTGTTCCCCCCACTCTGCCCTGCAAAGCTTTAGCTGCGTTCAGGAGCTGTTTCTTTACAAGAAACAGGACCTAAGAGTTCCCCCAGAAGGGTGTGCATGGCTCGGAGGGAGGAGAAGTCCCTTCTAGCTGTGGCAGAGCGAGGGTTAGTCCCCGGCACGTCTGTCCCGGCTGCCGATGTGCCGTACGCCGTGCGCTTGCGGTGCCGGTGCTGGCTGTCGTTGGCAGGTGACTTGTGAAGGGGAGAGCTTGTCTTCAAAAGAAAATAACTTTCTGTTGGGTTCTTCTGGCATGTGCTGTGCCCGCCCGGCGCTTGGAGAACACGTCTTGCTTTTTAGATAAGCAAACGTGCTGCAAAGATAGAAAAAACAGCTCCACGGGGAGGAATAACCATGAGAATGAGCAGGAGAAAAACCGCTGTGGCTCTGGGCTGTGCTGGGTCACCCAGCCCCCGGCCCCGCTGGGCTGATTTTCTTGCTCCTTGGAGAAGAAGGGAGTAAAGGGGGGGGAAAGCGGTGGCAGAACCAGGGGCACCCGCTGTCCCGGTACCTGTCACACCTGCGGGAAGTGCTGAGGCTCGGCCGCTTTCCTGCACCCGAGCGCTGAGGTTTAGCAATGGGAAATAAAACTTTTTGTACTGCTGGGGCTTGTACCTGGCCCCGCAGGGCTCTGCGCTGGAGCAGGGGTGTCAGTGGCGGGGTCTCAGTCCCCCAAAGAGCAATTCTGCTGCGGGAGGAGAGGCCCAGTCCTTCCAGTTCCATGTTTCTGTTGGGAAGCTGGTTCCGTTAAATTACCAGCGATGTATTTTTACAGGAGTAGGTTTTGCAGCTGGTAGGGGGGCTGCAGGGCCCGTATGTGTTTAAAAACAGGGATGTGTTCAGGGCGGGCTGGGGAGCGGTGCGTGGGTATTTGTCCCTCTCGGAGGGGCTGGGGGTTGGCCGGAGCCCTGGAGCTTTCCACCCCCTGCGCTGGGGAGTGCCGGGTTTTGAATCGCGCTTTGGGTCCATAGCCCATAATCTGCTCCCTGTCAGTGGCTCCCGCTTTGCTTTTTCTCCCCCTGTTAGAAAAAAATCAAATCCCACTCATCGTTTAGAGCTTTAAAAAAAACCCCAAGACCTTATTTTCAAATTTAACGAACCATCCTCATTTGCATGCTCAGAGCTGTATTCCCTGGAGGGGTCCTGACCTGTTCCCTCTCAACATGAATGTTTCTGTTCTTGGAGATTAATCTACATCTCACGATTGGATTCGGGTTCAATTCCAATGCTCTTATGCTGGTGTAAACCTGGGGACGACCAGAACTTGTTCTCTGTTCGTTTAAGGCTCGTGACTTCAGCAGCGGCACCGGGGGCGGCTGCTTACAGGATCAGGGCCTGCAAATGTCATTTGCCAGCGAACGATTCGAAGACGTTCCCTCCAGGAGAAGTTGGCCGATGGGCTCCGACGCAGTCTGGATTCGAGCCAGATCTGTTTCACAAACCCTCATCTCCGCACACGCAGACCCTTCTCCTGAGTTTGCATACAGGGAATATTTTAACATCTCTCCCGAAGGATGAGTAGCTCAAACGGAAAGCTTCCTAGCTAGCAGACCCTCTTCGCCCTGGCCTTGCGAGCTTGCTGTGCGCAGCGTGGGTCTGTCGAAGAGGCTGCTCTCCCCGTGTTGCTGGGACGTGGCCTTTTTGACCACAAAGTTCCCTCTTTCAAATATATTTATATTTCTCTTTGACTAAGCAGGAGTGGAGCGTTGGTCCGCTAATCCTCTCCAGGAGAGTAGATGGGAGGGAAGACTGGGGAGAGAGATTCAGAGCAGCTGGAAGCATTTGCTTCAGATCAGCATTTTGATTCCTTTTTTCTAGGGAAAATGTGTTCGACTCCAGGAGTCTGTGGCCCAGCTCCGCGCTGCGTTTTGCTGTGCAGCGAGTGAACGCTAAGGTCCGTCCCCAACGGGGTTGCAAAGTCAGACGTGAGGTCGTGGGGTCAGTAAACGGCAGGGTTGGGTGAGATGCTATAAACTGGGCTTACAGTCCTGAAAAGAAAGACTCGTGCCTTCTTTAATCAATAAATACCTTGGGTAGTTACTGAGGCCCAAAGCTTTGCGCCAACGTCATTTGCCAATAAGGGTGAAAATCGAAGGCATCGGTAACGTGCGTTAAGGGAGCTGGAGCCAAGCGCCCCGCTCTGCAGTCTTGATCGCTGCGTCGGGGTGTGCACGGCAGCGTGCTTACCTCTGCCTCGGAACAAATTGCCTTTTATAATTGCCCCAAAGTACAGGTAATTTGTAAGCTTTCTTTCACCACCGCTCCCTGGCGGTAATCCAGGACGGGCTTGCAAATCTGGAGGAGAGCTTTCGAGAAAGCATCCCTGCTTTCGGTAGATTCGAGTTGGCGGCTTAACCTATTTATTAGGCTTGGGTTTTGGTGCGTTATCCTTTGGCCCGCGGTTGCCAGGCTTTATGGCTCGGCCTGATGGGCGCAGGCGGCGTGCGATGGGAGCTGCCTTTGGCCCGTGCCGTCGGGAGATGCTCGGCCGCCAGGGCTCGCCGTGGTTATCCCGGG
>NW_009259692.1:652584-654259 GCF_000687185.1 Egretta garzetta | reverse complement strand
CAGGCGGCTGCGTGCCAGCCTAGGTCTCTCGCAGACGTGAAATGCTGTTAACAGCCATGATTATTAGCAGAGTATTAACCATATGCTGCGGGGATGCTAGTTGTCAGGGTGGGTTTCTAGCTCGATGAGCCGTTGCAGGGTGGGCAGGGGCTTGAGCAGTCACATCGGCCCTGCCGGCTGGGTTCTCCGCCAGCGACTGCCCTCGTTGCGTGCCAGCCCCCCTGGCCCCAGCCGTCGAACTGGGGGTGAAAGCCAAACTCTTACCAGCAAGCAAGGGCTAGAGCAAGCTCCTTCAGCCCTCGCCGCTGCTTCTGGAGGATGCTGAAGCCGTGCCCTGCGCCCCGCTCCGGCCAAGGCGCAGCGCCTGTGTTTCCATGATAAAACTCTTGCTTTTGTTTAGAGTGAAGCAGTTGTAAAGTTTGACTTGACGCCGCCGTGGACGTTTGGGGCTGTAGTCAGGAAGGTCTGTCTTAAATGAACACGTATAAAATATCCTGCTGGCAATGTTTATTGAATTGAATTCCCTCTTCTCCCCGAGTTAACAGCTGGATACTTTCCACGCTGCAAAATAGATTTCAGGTTTTGAGTTCAGGCCTGAGGTTGGTTCAGCCTGGAGTTCATAAGTTTTTTTGAAGTGAAAAAAGCTATTTAATTGGAAAACACTGATGCGCTGGTAGAAGTACACAATAAATGAAATGCTGTTTGATATCGTTACTTGTGTCTGGCAAATTCCCTTCCTTGCTTACGAGTTTGCTGGTGGAAGTGTGAGGTTTCTTAGCTGTAGCCTCCCAAGCAGTGGCTGTGGGCATTTGGCTCTTCCCATGTGCTGGATTTGCATCGCTTAACCTGGGAGAAATGGAGGGAGAATAAATTCTTTGGGGGGGGGGGCATGATGGAAATGGAGCTAGGAGGGTAGGCAGAAGTTGTTGTCAGCTGTCAGGGAGGCTGGAGACAGGAGTTGAGAAACCAAATACAGCAACTTAAGATGGGGGATTTTACATAACCGTTTAAATCTACATTATTCAAATCCAACAAAGGCCAAGTAATGACCCAATTACAGTTCCTCAGATGCTTGTGCTGGGGTTCCCTCCTCGGGTGCCCGGGGGTCCCTCCTCGGGTGCCCGGGGGTCCCTCCTTGGTGCCCGGGTCCCTCTTTGTTGCCTGGGTCCCTCCGGTACGTGCCAGCTCTGGTTCATCTCCTCCCCCCCATTTATTTTTAAAGCAGCATTTAAAATCAGAAAGGAAATTTGCAGTGGGTGGGTGAACTTTGCCTGTGAGTGACATACGCCGGCGAAGGCAGCCAGCACTTCACGTATGACTTGCGCCGGGCTCCTCGAGGCAGCGTACCCGATCGGCTTCAGCCCACACCACGGTGGAAAAACTAACTGGCAGCAAATTCAAAAAAAAAAAAAAAGAAAAAAAAAAACCCCAACCCAACAACCCCCAAAACACTTCCTGGAGTTGGCAGGCGATGAGGGTATTTGGAGCCTGTATTGAGGCGAGGGGTAACCCGGGGTTCCCCCCTTTCCGGCATCACCCTGCTTTAGCATCCCCGCTCGTCTCGGTGTGGAAAGGGGTCCGTGACTCCTTAATCCCTTGGGGAGGGCGAGCGGGAAGGTGTTGCATCAGTCTCTAAATATCTCTCGAAGCAGGCGGAGGCGGGCGAAGGGGAGAG
>NW_009259692.1:652087-652461 GCF_000687185.1 Egretta garzetta | reverse complement strand
CCCCCCCCGCTCCCCCATGCAGACCTGCCTCTTGCCGCTTGGAAAGGGGGTTTCTAACCACTTCACTTCATTTTCTTCCCTACCTTAAGAGGAGGGAGCGAGCACAGCCCGGATGGGATCAGCCATGTAAATCCCATTATTAGTAATTTTGGAGATCTTTGCAGAAAACAACGCTGCCCTGCGAGGGGGGGGGGCAGGAAAAACCTGTAGCGTTGCAGAGGAAGGTAGGCTGCGAGGCTTTGGTGTCGTCAGGGTTTGTTTTTGTTTTCTAGCCCGACTTCCTGAGGAAACAAGGCGTATTTGATGGCGGGGCTGCCAGCCCACCCCAGGTGACTCGGGAGCCCAGCCCAGCCGGGCAGCAGCCGCCTGGGGGG
>NW_009259692.1:650533-652013 GCF_000687185.1 Egretta garzetta | reverse complement strand
AAGCCATAGGAAGGGGGCAGGTGTCTGCAGGCAGGCTGTGGCCGTCCCCACGCGGGCTGCACACTTAAACACCCTTTACACCTTTATTTAAATACATATATAGAACATATACATGCTGCGCCTGCGTGCGTACGTCGATACAATCCCAAATTTGTGTTCTTTTTTTGAATGGCAGTTGGTTTCCTAACTGCTCTCTTTGCATCTCTACCACATTTAACTTCTTTTTTTTCTTTTTTTCCTTCCCCAGCATTTATAAAAACAAAGCTGGGCAGACGGTTTTGTACAAAGGAATGTTTCTGACCACAGCCAGACATCAGCTATGTCAGGGCATGAAACGCTGCGTTTCTCTCGGCTCTTGTGCCATTACATTGTTTAATCTTCAAAGCATTAAACGTTTGAGTTACTGAGACATTGCAAAGCTAAAAATAATAAAAATTCAAATGACTCGGTGGTGAAAGTATCTTGAGTTGAGTAGTAAAAGGATATTAAAATGTTAATTCGCTAAGCGTTTTCCCACCAGTTGTTTTATTGGCTGGAGCTCCATTTGTGTGGAGAAGAATTAGTTTGCTGCCGCACGCAGGTGCATATAAATTTTTAAACAACAGCTTCTGAAACCCTCCCAACTTACATTAAAAATATTTATACAGGTTAGCTGACGAGGTATGCAGTATTTTTGAGGAAGCTCCCCAGCAGAAGATTAGCTGTGATACCGAAGCTGCAGCAGGATAGCAAACGAGTAGCCAGAACGGCCGATACCGTACAATACGTTAATCTTTCAGATCGTGAGTTAAATACCTCTGCCCTCGGCGCAGCTTCTCCCTCCGGACCCCAGGGCTCAGCTCACGGCGCTGCCGAAGCCCCCGAAGGACCACGGGTGGGAGCTGCTCCATGAGGCTGGAGGGTTCATCCTTCCGAGAGCTGGCGGGAGGCTTCCTGCGCCGTGGTTGAGCATTGCCGGAGCGTGGGGCTTAAATCATCCCTGCCCGTGCCAGCTGGAGCCCACGGGCAGCCCGCGTCCTCCCTGGGCACTGTTGCCAGAGTCGGGCCTGGGAGACGTGGGATGAGCCCCGGAGCGCTGCGGGTGCTGGGGTGGTGAGGGCTAAAAGGAGCTTTGCTGGGTGCTGCGGTCTCGGTGGCGTGCTGTCGTTTTCCTGCTAGCTTTTCATAAACGGCGTCGAGCCTTTCTCCATGGGCACCCTCTCCTCCGGGCCTGGGCGAATAAGTTAGGGAAGAAACTGTTGGGTTTGTCTACAGCAATGATGCTTCTTGGATGGTTTTCAGTTGCACCTAAGGAACCAGACACGCTGTGTACACAGGAGAAGTTTATGCATGTCGGAATGTGTGTGTATATTAGCGCACAGCTGCGCCGCGCTCCTGTCCCTCCTGCAGCTGATCTATGTAGCAGGGACACGAGGAGAGGAAAGTTTTTTGCATCAATAAAAGTGCTTCTCTTCCCCCGCCCCCCTTTCCTCCCCCCCGC
>NW_009259692.1:639918-650515 GCF_000687185.1 Egretta garzetta | reverse complement strand
TGCCCGATCTGACCCCCTTTGCAGCAGCCGAGTAAAACCAACATACTGAAATCTCTTTTCTCTCCCCTTCTCTCTCATCTTCTTGTTTTTCTAGATGTTTCCCCTGCCAGTGGCTAATGGAAAAAACAGACCCACGACCCTAGCGAGCACTCAGTTTGGAGGATCAGGTACTGTCATCTTAATTTTTTTTTCTTAACGCTGTAACGTTTCTTGCATCAAATTTGTGTTTGCTTCCAGAGACCCAAAAGGAAGGGTTTCTGTAGTTTTGGGTTATGTGTTTTTCTGGTGGTGGTCTGCTACTATTTCTCCGGATGATTTTCTTGTTGCTCCATGTGTCTCCGGGTAGTCGAAGCTGCTCTTGCTGATCTGTCTCCAGTTAAGAAGTCACTACCTGGGCTGAAGGTTGTTGTCTGGCCGCTCCGATGGGAGCAGACAGTCAGTGCCGTTCTCTTAAGCTGCTTAGGACGAACGCGTGTCTGCAGACGTACGCCCTGGAAGACTTTTGCTGTCCGTCACTGAGAAGACGCGGTGGTGGTGGTGGTGGTGGTGGTGGTGACTTCCTGGGGCTCAGCTGCCCAAAGGGAAACTGTGGTGCAATTTGGGTGTCTGCTCCATTCAGCCCCTCCAGCAGCTCCCTGTTGTTGAGTGGGATCTTGGCGTTCCCAAAGGGACTTTTACAAAGTCCTCCTGGCCAGATGGCTCCAGGCAGCACGGCTGCCCTGGGGAGGTGGGCAGCAAGGGCGGCTGGAGCCGTTTCATCAGCCTCTGAGCTGGGCCCCGCTGTGGTTTTGGGGTGCTGTTGAGCAGAGCCTTCCCTGTCCCGCCTTGCTGCGGTGTCCCCAAAACCAGCAGCTGGCCCCGCTCCCCAGAAGTGCCGAGGGGCTGCATCTCTGCCGGCCTGGCTACCGAGGAGGGGTGCCAAGGGCTTTGGGAGCAGGGCGCTTGCCAGGAGGAGCGGGATGGCCGTCAGGACTCTGGGATCTCTGATTGGGAAACGCGGTGTGGGTTAATTTGAGGCTGAAGCAGAGAATTCCCCGGGCAGGCGGATGGCGTGGTGCCGTGCCAGGCTTTTGATGCTCGGGGAAGCTGCTCTGTGCAGGGCTCGCTGCGGCCCCTGGCACGCAGGAAGTTCAGTTAATTTGCCCTTCTTGCTGCAACACGCTGATGCTTGGTGGATGGTTAAAACTTGACCTTCTCTACCCGGGGCCGACTCGACCTGTCCAGGGAAACTCGGGGCCGCGTGGAACGGCCGTGCCCTGACACTGGCAGGCATCCCGAAGGCCGGGGTGGGATTTCTGGAGATGCCGCAGCGCGCTGTGGGGCAGCTCCTGGGGGGCAACCTGCAGAAGCAGGACAGGAGGGGTGTACTCTGCCCTTTTTGGCCAGGGAAATTTGATGCTTTTGGATGGGGCTGTTGAGCTGTATGTCAAGATGGTTTTGAGCAAACATTTTTACAGGGAGGGAAGCTGTTGAGTGGGCGCTGGAGGAAATTTGAGGGCAGAAAACTCTTGGGTTAACCCAGATGGAAGCTGATCTCTCCAGCGAGTGTTCCTGTGTGTGACTTTTGCTGTTAAAATAATCCACAAAAGACGCGCTTACACGCTAGTGAGGGAACAGTAACGGAGCAAGCTCACACGAATTCGTTTCCTGCTCGGAGGCCGGCTGGGCTGCCGGGTTTGTCGTGCTGGCCAGCGAGGGGAGGCTGCGAGCAGGGCTCTGCAACGCAGCCGGTGCAGCGACCGGACCCCCCTCCGCTTGGCTGTGCAGCAGCCAAAATGACACAAAATCTTTTATTCCCCCCGCCCCTTCTTTTCTTTCGGGTGAGTGAAAGGTAATGTTGACACCACCCTTCCTCTGGGCTGCTGCTTTTTGAGTCTGGCTGTGAGCAGTTCATAAAAACAGAGGACTGATGTTATACAACTGGACTGAAGGCAGTTGCACAATCGCTGCTGTCCCACTCTGAGGGCTCTGCGGCGGCTCCCTCATCCTGCCCTGGGCATGCCAGGTTTGAAATGCAGCTCAGGGCTTGGTTTTGGGGAAGCCTTTTGCTCCAGTAGTGGAGTTATCCCTCGGCTGGTCATTCCCGGCCTCACCTTTGGAAAGCAGGGGGCATGTTCCGTTTGCATCTCGGCTTTGTGACTTCTCTCTGGTCCCGAATGTTTGACGATTGCCTTTTGCTGGTGGGGTGAATAACTGCAGTGAGACGTGGATGGGATGTGCCTTGCATAGGGGTGCCCTGCGACTGTTAGAAGGATCCAAGGTGTCTAAACAAGGTCCTAGATAGCGGCGAGCGGTTGTTTTTACAGTTTGCTGATGTTGGTTTTAGCTTAATTCAGTAATTGACAGCAAGGTACAGTCAGATATTAGTTCACCCACACAGGCGTAGCCAGCCACCCACCCCGCTCAAAATTTGACTTGAATTCGAATCGTCACCAATGCTGACGTGGTCAGAGGGCGAAGAGCAGATGGTCCTTGGATTTGGGGACCTGGGCTTGCCGAGGGAGCGGAACGCCTTGCAGCCACGCTGTAACTTGGACCTGGAGATTAGTTCCCAAAATCGTCTAGGCTAGGCTTCCTCTTCAATGTGCTTCATGTTTCTCGAACGCCCCCGATCAATCGGACTCCCGTAGCCCCGATAAGGATAGCGCAGCGCTTCCCCTCCGCTGCCGTCCCCCTGCCTGGACAGGAGAAGCAAACACCGATTTGCTTCAGTCTTAGCTGGGCAGGGTGCACCGTAGTGCCAGTATCTCATTATTTGGGGTTATTGTAGTAACCCCAAGACAACAAACTTGATGCCGTCTTCCGTGCCAGAGAAATTGGTGTTCTGTGCTTCTGCCCGCCCTTGGACATGTGAATTCGTGGCCTCCCACTTGGCATCTCCCTCCTCCTCGGGGAAATCCTGGGGCAGTATGTGGCTTTTATTTTCTCCCCCTCTGGAGGAGCTATTAACTCGAGGCTCTTTCCTCCCCGGGGGACGTCAGGAGTGAAGGGAGCAAGGCAGTGACTCTGACGACTCCCGGCCAAAATGCCCCACTTGCCAAGATGACATTCTTGCTTCCCAAGTCCAGCTGGTAAGGTAGTGCAGTCATTTGAAACAGTGCTATTAGAAAATCGTGGGGATAAAATTGCCCCAAATTCAAATCCCAGTTAATAATTGTCCTGGCCAAGGTGCGGGCACCCCCTTTGCGAAGAGGAACCCGTTTCTCCCTCCCAGGCCAGGAAAATTCAAAGTCTTAATGCCAGCCCTCCAGCTTTGAGATCCCTTTGCTTTTACATTTGTCTCCTGGTTTTATTTTAAGCTCTGCCACTGTTTCCCTCATTTCTGTCCTTAAATGCACCGGGGAGGAACTGGTTTAGCTACCCCGCCGCATGGACAATTCAGCACCTCCGCTTTGCGTTTTCTTGGCAAGGCGAAAGCCAGCAATTGCCACTAGGATGGAGCTGACGTCATGCGGACCGTGTCTGCAGCATTTATAGCACATATAGGTCACCGCGGGGAAGTTGGTCTTCCCGGGGCTTTGAGCTGCAACCAGTGTTTTCCAGAGTAAGCCGTGTCATTTGCTGCTGGTATTTTATTTTAGCTGGGACGCTCAGCGTATGCCTGTTGTCCCCGTCCTGGAAGGCTGCGGTTTTGTCGTCCCCTCGCCAAAACTGTTTTGTTTATTATTTGCAGTAGCAAAATATTTAAACCGGCATCCTCCGTGTCCCCCCCCTCCATGTCATAGTTCATAAATGACTGATCTGAGCAGAAACAAGCTCCCTCCCAGCGCGCTTCATTCAGCGGCGCCTCCAGCAGGAAACCACGCGTGCTAAATTTCACATGGAAATAACCATTTCTAATTGACGTTAAGGCAGTAGGAGTGGTAGGAGGCAAAAAAGTTTCATTGTCTCTTCCCAAGCCGGGCCGTGGCTTTGCCACCATGGCACGGGGCTGCGCCAGGGGCCGTCGCCTGGTGGCCTGTTGGGTTTTCGGCAGGGTCAGTGCATGCCAGCAGTGCCTTCGCTTCAGCAAAACGAGTCGGGGAGATAAACCCGAGGCGAGCGGTTGTGCGAGGTAACGCGGCTCCCGGCGCAGCTCGTGAGCAGCGCTTTGCATCCGCCGGCGATGGGGAGAGCGTGCAGCCACCTCCCCTTCACATCGCAAATGGTACGCGGTGCCCGGCTTGTGTGCTCTTGAAACAGGAGCCCAGGCAGCCTCCTGCTGACAGATTATTCTGCTCGCAACAAAGAAAAGCTTTGCTAAAAAAAAAAAAAAATCACTTTTTTTACTTTTTCTTTCCTTTTGAGTAAGGGAATTCACCGTTAAACGCCTTTTCCTTCGTGCTGAAGGGAGCTCCCTTGCTTGGGATCTCTTAGGTGGGGTTGGAAGGGAGATCCCCTCGTGGTCCGTGCTGTGATTTCCACCCCCCCCAAATTTGTTTGGCGCTTTTTTTGCTAGCGAGATGGTGAGATGAGGCTCATTGTCGAGGGGAATTGCTTTGATCGGGGCAAGTTCATAAAATACATTTGAAGCTGGCTAACCAGGGGAGTTTTTCAAAGAGTTACAAGCCGGTGCATGTAACAGATTTGAAGTTATAGTCTACTGAACAAAGCCGACGCATTCTCCCTGGAGGGAGGTGAGTCCGTATCCCCTTTGAAAGCCCGCTTTAAACAACCTTCAAACTTGGATACCTGTGGCAACGGCACCGACGGTAATAAATCCTATGAAAGCTGAGGTTGTCTCTTTAATTGCTGCTAGGTGGTGAGCTGTTTGAAGATTTAATTATTTTGCCTGTGCGCGCAGCCCTGGATGTCACCCAAGGTAGGGAGTTGGGAAGAGCGAAGCGCAGCGTTTCTGTCGCCGTGCTGTCAGCAATTGAGTTTGAGGCTGCAGAAACGCGTTTGCAAGTATTTCCCGTCGCGAGGAAAGCAGGAGCTTTTCTTAGCAAGGATGTATCACGTTTTCCTCCTCCCTGCCTCTAGTTCCCACATGTTTTGCTTATGGCGGAGTGGGAGTGATGGGCTTCGCTTGCTATTTTGATAGATGATGAAAGGCAGACATGAGGTGCGCAATATGCGACTTGATATTTAAAACGGGCGCTTTCCATTCAAGTGCCTACTTCAGGCGGCTTGTTTACATTGCGGGTGCGTGCGTGCCCGTACAGCGGGGCTTGCAAAACTGTCACTAAACACAAAGCCACCACAACAAAAAAAAGTCAAAGCAGAACTCGCTTGCCTGCCTGTTGGCGTGACCGTTTCTTTCAAAGGAAAAAAAATCACCTTTTTGGCCTTTATCAAAGGGGACAAAAAGGGGGGGGAAAAAAAAAAAAAAAAAAAAAAAAGCTTTGCCGTGGACAAGTCGAGCTTGCAAAGATGTGAGGTCTTGTTAGGCTGGAGAGGGACAAACCCTGCAAGCTCCCCACACCCCTGGAGCGTTTCCATCCCTGCCTGCTCCCGGGATGTAGGAGGATGCTGCCGGCGTGCTGAGGGTATTGCAGGGAAACACCCAAGGGTGCCGCAGTCCCAGCCTTTCCAGTAACAAAGCCTGGAGGACTTTCAGTGAAGTTCATCTCCCACGTGCTAGTCAGGTGCGTTAAAGAGCTTTCTGCTTTTTGCCTCTGCCTTTGGGAAGCTCCTGTTCTCCTTCCTCTCTCTCCCTGCTGCTCCCTGTTTTTCCCATGGGGTGGGTGCGCAGAACGCAGGGTTTGGAAGGGAAGAGGCTTGGAGGGCCCGAAAGCTGGGGGAAGGGAACGCGGCTGGGCAGGAAATCGCAAACGTGGGGGAACAAATGGCAGGGGAAGATCTTCACGCCTGCCTCCCTTAATCCCGCGTCAGCCCAGTTGCATCCCTCATCCTCGGCTCCTGGGGCGCCTGCTCCCAAGGCTTCCCCACCTGGGCAGCTGGTTGAAGCATGAGGGCCCCCCCCGCCTCTCTCTTTCTCTTATCTCTCTTCAAATTTCTTTATTTTTTTTTAATCCTTTTTCCCCTCAAATTTTCGGGCGAGGCTGAGAGTGAGGGTGTCCTGCCAGAGGACACCTTTTCCTGAGAAGAGCAGGAAAGGGCGAGCGTGCTGGTGGGGCAGCGGGGATGCTCTGAGAGCGGCTCGGTGCCTCCCCGACAGCTGGGCAGCGGCAAATGTAACCCGGTCCCGGGGGGGGGTTTAACTTTGGGGGGTGAAAGAGTGGATGTTTTCAGGGGAGGGGGTTTTGGGTTTTTTTTTTTCAGTACTCCTAGCCCGGGGAAGAGTCCTCCCGGCTGGATTTGAGATTTTGAACTAGGAAAGAGCCCGGGGAATGTCGGGGGTGCCAGAGAGCCAAAGCTGTACTGAGATAAGTGACAGCTTTTGTTTAGAAACTGCAAATTTGACACAGACCTTGTTTAAGCACACAGTTTTGACTTTGCCAGAAGAGCTAAAGCAGTACAGCCATCTCCTGCCGGCAGAGCTTTTTCCTTCCCTAGATGAGGCAATCCAGTTCTGGCGTAGCTGTGCCTGCTCGAGGGGTTATGACGAGATGAGCGTATCTTATGTAAAAACCACGTGCCTTGCCTGGATTAAAGCTGACGTGAAGCTGGGCTTGGGGCAAATCTTCTGTGTTTCGAAAGGACGTGTACGAGCTCGAGCACCTGCTTTCCTTCTATTAAGAGGAGCTGGTTGCATATTAATTGCGTGCCTAATGTCGTCGCTGTGTTCTGCTGCCTTTTCAGTCGTGAGGGTTTCATTACAAATGTTCTTCTGGAGGGCAGCGCGCCTGGGGTTCGGTGCTGCTGCTGCAGCAGAGCTGCCTCAGCCCACCCCGAATCCTCCTCCCGCGGGATCGCCCGCGCGGCACGTGGCGGTGCGGGGCTGAGCCTTTGGCTCAGCATCCCAGCTCGAGGCCTTGCACGCTTGTTGTGCCCTTTCCAAAGGGGAGAGATGGCTTTGGAAGGGGCCCAGCAGCTCTGGCAAGCGTTTCTGCTGGACCTCACTGCTGCTAATTTCAAATTCTGCATGCTCTGTAGGGTGCCCGACTCCAGCACGTGTCCCGCCTGTGACCAGTTACTCTGCCTATTGCAGCGCCGTTGTTAATGTTTATATGCAGTGAAACTCAAAATGGGATTTTTTTTTTTTTTTGTTATTTTTGTTTGAGGCAGCAAACGTGTGTCTTAAGGGGATGGATTTGATACGTAGCACTCTTTTGTTACTCTGGATGGCCTCATCTCTAACCTGGCACTGCATTCTCCAGTGCTAACACGGCCAAAGGATGCTATAAACGCATCTTTTCTGCTCACCAACGCCCAAAATTGCTGGTAAAGGTGGTATGTCCAATGCTCTTCTAACACAAGAGCAGACTCTGAACGGATAACGATGTTACTCGCAAGTAGGAAGATGATGGTGGTCTGCCGCTTTAGCTGGAAGAAGGAGATGTTGACACAAGCCTCCCTGCGGTCATCGGAGCGAAGTCGTGAGCGTCTCTGCTTCCTGAGCGCTCTGAGCCGCAGACCCGAGGGCGTGAGAAGAGACCATCGGCTGAACTCGACGGGCAGGTGAAGCCCGCTCGGGAAAGGCCGCGGCCCCTCGTAGACGAGGCTGACGCGAGACGATTGCCTAAACCGGGCTGAGCTGCCCGCTGGCAGCAGCGTGGCACCGTGACCTGACTGCGGGAGCCGGAGTCATCTGGTCCCATCGGCTGGAAACCTGCCCCGGGAGCGGCGTGGGCCAGGCTGCGCCAGAAAAACACGCTGCGCTCCTGGGAGCGGGTTTGGTCCCTCGCCCCCGCCGGGCAGGGATCGCCGGGCAGGTAAACCCCGGGTCGCTGATTGCTGGCTGTTGTTTCTCTTTTGTCTTGGCACTGGCTCCCCGGCGAGGCTCCTCACCGCTTCTGTTTTACCTGCCCCAGGCGCAGGAGCGGAGGGGCTCACCCAGCGCCCTCTCCATCCCGTGGAGGGCTGCCGAGCGGTGGGGCCAGTGGTGGACGTGCGGCCGATGCAGCTGTCTCAGTTATGCCAAGAAGTTTGCCCTCTTGGATTCCCAGCCGCGTGGGTTGGGATTATCCTGCCCTCTCCCAGCGCCTCCAGATAGCTGAGAAATCCCAGGAGCATGGCAAGGGGGTGGCAGCCCACAGGCTCCAAGGCTCACTTGCCATCAGCCTCTTCTCCCAGGGAAGGGGCGATGGGACGAGGGGCACCGGCCTCAAGTTGTGCCAGGGCAGGGTGAGGTTGGCCATGGGGAACAATTCCTTCCCCTTGGGGCTGTCGGTTTGGGGGTGGGATGGCAGGGGTAGGGGAGCGGTTGGGCTGGGGGAGCTGAAAGGGCTTTTCCAACCCAAACGATTCTACGGTTCTAAGGGACAAGGGACCTGGGCAGCGTTGGGTTTCCCCAGCACATCCCCAGGCCACCAGCCCAGCTGGATACGTGCAGTTGCCTGAACCTGATCAATCTGGGAGGCGAGGATGGGCAGTTACCTGCTTGATGTCATGCTTCCCATGGGCAGCTTGGAGGCTGAAAAAAACCCTAAATCCCAGAATCCCAGACTGGCAGGGGTTGGAAAGGCCCTCCAGAGCTCACCCAGTCCCACCCCCCTGCTCAAGCAGGGTCACCCAGAGCAGGGGGCACAGGACAGCGTCCAGGCGGGGGTTGAAGATCTCCAGAGAAGGAGACTCCACAGCCCCCCTGGGCAGCCTGGGCCAGGGCTCGGGCACCCTCCAAGTCAAGAAGTTCTTCCTCCCGTTCAACTGGAACCTCTTCTGCTTCAGTTTGTGCCCATGGCCCCTTGTCCTGGTGCTGGGCACCACTGAGAAGAGTCTGGCTCTGTCCTGGTGACCCCCACCCTTGAGATATTTGTACATGTAAGGTGACGTGCTGGCCTGAATGCAGGCACCTGGTGGTGACCGGTGCTGTTAGGGGAGGGATTGCATTTTTAAAAAGCGAGGCTTTTCCGCAGGGTGGCTGCAGCCAGCCTGTCATCAGGGGCTTGATGCCTGTGCCCCTGCCAGACCTCCGAGCAGAGACCAGCCGGTGTGGAGAGCGTCTCGCTGCGCGCTTCGGAGGCCCTTCTGCCAAAAGGTGCCCAAATACTTTGCAAGTCTTGATTAGTGCATTAGCTTAAACAAATTGAGTTATATATGCCACAGAGGGAAGAAAGGTACTGCACCTCCTCTGTGTTGACTTAAAGTTTAATTAATTTTGTTGCCAAATGAGGCATGAAATACAGTGTGAAATATATTGTGGTGCTGAATGCGTAATTGTACGGGGGACTGGGAGCACAGCGAGCGCTGAGAGGAGGAGATGACCCAAGGCAAGCTGGGGACAGGGCTCTCCTGGCACCCAACGCATGCATCTGGCAGCAGCGAGCTGATTCGGGGGGACACGTGCCCTAGCAGCGCCCCCCAGGAGAGTTAGGAGCAGGCCAACCTCCCCACCCGAAGTGGAAGTGGTGTCTGAAGACGCTGTCGCACCCACGGGTTTGCCGCTGGTTTTTTGCTGGAGAATCCAACCACCGGAGCCAAACAGCCGGACAAGACGCGCGCCTGCGGCTCCCTGGGGTCTGTCCTCTCGGGATGCAGCAGGAGCAGCCGCTGCGGCCTTTGCCATCTTGAAACCAATTTGACCTGGGTTTGGGGTAGGATGGGGGGAGTTTTGCCGTCTGGTTGTAGAGATTCTGCATTTTTCTGTCCTGGGTGGCCTTGCAGGGTGGAAATACATATGAAGAAACATCAGAAGAGGAAAAAGCTGAACTGTGAGTGAAGATTCCTTGATTCAGCTTTTGAGAATTTTTGTAGCAGCTGTTTTGATGCTCTTCTCGCTGCCGTGATTAATGTTTCTGGAGGGAGGATGTCCCCTAGGAGGTCCCCTCTAAAGGAGGGGAAGAGGCAGTCCAGGACCTCTGCCCCCTTTTGCTTTTTATCTCCACTTTTTCAATTAACTCTCCAGGTAGCCCAGCTCCAAAGCCAGCAAGGAGAAAAATTGTAAAAACCACTGTCCATCCGCCTGCTAACCCTGAGAAGCACATCCCCACCTCCCAAGTGACCTAAGGCACCGTCTCCCTCTAATTTTAGCTGGAGATTGCGTCAAGAGGGAGGTGAAGTTAACGTGGCATCAGCTTTTTCTAGCAGGGGAGTCTTCATGGTTAGACAGGGATGGAAAATAAACAAACGCGCCTCCTTTCGGAGCATCTGGGACGAGGCTGGGCGGAAGGGCAGCCTCTGGCACCCTGCGGGAGGTGGAGGTGGTTTTTTTCATACCAAGCGGGACAAAGAACAGTCATCTACAAAACCTTGGCCTGTCCTAAACTGGAAGAACCTTCCAGGGCAGTGGGTGATGCTCCCTGTGTCCTGACTGTAGGGTGCTGGGGCCCGTCAGCGAGCCGCGGGACCGGAGCAGCCCGTGCCTCCTGGGAACCGGTGGGCAGCAGGTTTGGTGGTGGCCACTTGGAGCTCGTTGGCCACCACTCAAGGCGGAGCCATTCCTCTCCTTCTCAAAGAGTTTTGAAACCTCTTCTGGCCATCCTTCATCCCTGGCCCCGGGGGATGAGGAATCGGTGGGGTTTTTCCCTCTCCCAAAAACCCTCCTGGCTTTCCGTCGTGGTGCTCTTTGGTTGCAGATGTGGTGGCATCCAGGAGTGCCCCAGGGGACAAGCCA
>NW_009259692.1:627391-630290 GCF_000687185.1 Egretta garzetta | reverse complement strand
GGGCGGAAGGGCAGCCTCTGGCACCCTGCGGGAGGTGGAGGTGGTTTTTTTCATACCAAGCGGGACAAAGAACAGTCATCTACAAAACCTTGGCCTGTCCTAAACTGGAAGAACCTTCCAGGGCAGTGGGTGATGCTCCCTGTGTCCTGACTGTAGGGTGCTGGGGCCCGTCAGCGAGCCGCGGGACCGGAGCAGCCCGTGCCTCCTGGGAACCGGTGGGCAGCAGGTTTGGTGGTGGCCACTTGGAGCTCGTTGGCCACCACTCAAGGCGGAGCCATTCCTCTCCTTCTCAAAGAGTTTTGAAACCTCTTCTGGCCATCCTTCATCCCTGGCCCCGGGGGATGAGGAATCGGTGGGGTTTTTCCCTCTCCCAAAAACCCTCCTGGCTTTCCGTCGTGGTGCTCTTTGGTTGCAGATGTGGTGGCATCCAGGAGTGCCCCAGGGGACAAGCCACAGTGGCCCTGACCTGGAAGAAGATGCAGCCATATTCCTGCAGGATGAGCCTTGGAGGACACTGGTGTTGCCTCTTTTACCCTTCTGCCTCATCCTGCACAACCCTGGGGGGGTCAACGGGCGGCTTGGTTGTGGCAAGTGACAAAACCCGTCCTGGTGGTGGTGAATGTGTGACGGCTCCTCGGAGAGCGGGGGGAGGTCCTGGGCCCCTTCTGCTTTCTGGGACTTTTTTTTTTTTTTTTTTTTAAAGTGAGGTGGTCTCCCTTCTAAAGGCTTCTTAATGCCCCGTTAACATTGTTATACAAAGCAGCAGTATGCCATTTAATTAGGAAAAATACGTACTAACCTCTACCATATGTTGCTCTTCTCCTCGTATTTGCATTTGAAAGTCCAGCTGAATTTCAATGCGAAACTGGATTTTATCCAAATGATGAATGGCCCGAGAGGCTGTGGGAAGGTGGATGTGCCTCCCTATCGCATGGGCTTGGGTTTTGGTTGGGTTGGGTTGTTTTTTTTCCCTTTTTAAAGAAAAAAATGTAAAGCAAGGTTCCTTTATTTCTTGTACTGTGGTGCAAATTGTTTGCACCTTTCCTCTAAACCCTTCAGTGAAGGTGGCTGGCCAGGTGGTCATTCCTGTGTCCTCTGAAGGCTCCAGCCCCCCGAAGTAGAGGGCTTAGATTTACTCTTAAGAAACGCGTTTTCGGTGGCAGCTCCGCTCGAGGCTGAGGAGATGACCCTGCCGCTGAGCCTCCCCGCCGCGCTTCTGGGCGTCAAAGAATCATGGAATGGTTTGGGTTGGAAGGGACCCCTAGAGGCCACCCAGCCCAACCCCCTGCACGGAGCAGGGACACCTTGAACCAGATCCGCTTGCTCAGAGCTCTGTCCAACCTGGTGGCAGCTGCGGCTGCTCTGTCCTCCTAGGTTTGTACTCTCCTTGGCTGACTTAAAAAAGACTTTGGTATCGACAGGCGCCTCTTCTTTCAGAAGGCGAGTCACTGGCCCGGCTGTGCAGGGGTCCCAGTCGCCTTGGCCTCCACGGCAGGAGCATGGTGAGGGGTATTCGCTTCGTTTTCCCAGCCTGCCGTCGGATGGGGTTTGTGCACGGGCACCTCGGCTTGTCTCCTGGACCACAGGGCTTCCCTAAAAACGCACCGACCACAGCTTCCTTGCTTTTTATTCTTATTTGGTTGGAGTGGTGGCAGCTCCGAGCCCCTTCCCAGACGGGGCCAGGGTTTCTCCGTGGCCGTTGCTTCTCCGGCAGCGTTCCCCGGCTGCCGTCAAACAGGAGCGGTGGCATCTCGCTGCTGCTGGAAGAAGAGCTGGTTTAGGAGCTGGGTCCATGGCAGCGCATCCCCGCCGTCTCTTAGAGCTGCCTGGGCTTCCCACGTGGCTGGAGGCTGGGTTTCTCTCCTCCTCTGAGGTACGTTTAAACGGAGTTAAGCCCTGTAACGAGCTCAGCGTTATGTTGCTGAGCTGGGTGTGCTCATACAGCTCTTGCTGACCTTTTACCTCACCTACCTGGCAAAAAAAGCCCTTAAAAATCACTTCATATCCTGATTATTTCCCATCCTCTGCGAATCCGCCTTCGGAGGATCGCTTGGGTGCCGGGCTGGCCGTGGCGCTCGCAGGGGGAGCTGGTGGCCACAGGTTTCTGACTTTTGTTCTCCTTTCTCTTGGCCCCTTGGAGATCAGCTCAATCTTTAAGACAGTTTTTGTTGGGGCTTTTTGTTGTGTTAATGCAGCTGAACTAATATGATTACATTTCCAGATTTGAGTAATGGAATAACAAGTCAGGAAGCTCCTTTTTTTTTTTCTTTTTTTTTTTCTTTTTTTTTTTCTAAAGGAGAATTTATGTCACTTCCAAATTATCCAAGTCTCCAGTTGGGAAGATCTTTCCCTTTCTCAGTTACTCTTGGCACGAGGGCTCCTTGCTACCGTGGCCGTGTGTGTGGCACCCCTGGTCCTGGCGTAAGGGCTTGGTGCTCCGTGCTGTCGTCGGCCACAGACCTGGATCCACCACGAGGTTGTCCTGGGTGCCCCGAAAGATGGGTCTTCCCTTTGCCAGGCCAAAGGGGCCACGTACACCCCCCTGTGCCACGTGGGACACCCGTGGAAGAGACTCTTGCATGCATGCCCTTCCCTGGGGCGGTTTCACCAGCGTCTCGGGGTGTCTTGGCTTTGCTCATCTCTGCGCTCGCTCTCAGATTTCGGAGGAGCGATCTGGAAAACAGCTCAGCCAAATCATCTCGCAACGGCAACTTCCTTTCTAAAAAGAGAAGGATGTTGCGGAGTTAGTGGCTTCCCATTATTTTCCCCAATTTGAGCGCTTGCTTGCCATCGGTCCCTCAGTGTCAGGCTGTGCGGTCTGCTCTGCTTTGGTTTGGAGACAGCCCCGCCGCTGCAAAAGCCCACCGTGGCACAGGGCGCCTGCGTCTCGGGGCCCTGC
>NW_009259692.1:615321-627105 GCF_000687185.1 Egretta garzetta | reverse complement strand
TTTTTTTTTTTTTTTTCCCCCCCCCCATTTTTTATTTTTTTTTTTTAAATCTGCTTTTCCTTCCAAGTATTATATTCGCCAGTTGGATGCTTTCCCCCCCCATCTTCCCCTCCTGATTGTGCATTTGTGCTGCTGACAATCCCACTACCGGTGTTGGCTTTTAACTCTAAAAACTCTCCCAGGAAAAGCCGGGGGCTGTGCCCTGCCAGGGCTGGGGCACCTTCACGTGGCGGGAGCCTGCAGCCGGCATCGCAGGTGCTGAGGACCAAGGCACGAGGCTGCGGCGGTGCCGCTAACAGGAGGGTGAATGCCTGTGCGCTTGCAGGGGTTACCTCGTGCCGTGGATGCCTCGGGATGCCATGGATCCCTCGGGATGCTGTGCAATCCAGGGGCAGGGTTGGTCCGGTCCAGGCCACCAGCACAGGATTGCACCTTTGCGCTCCGGTGCAGCCTTTTTGTCGCTGCCCCTCTGAAGGTGTTAACTGGGGCAATCCAAAGGTCTCACCTGAGCCCTGGGCTGCAAGGGGCAAAAGCCATTTCCACATTGGCAGAAGCGGCACATCCAGCCTCGGGGATGTGGCAGTGGTGGGCATGGAAAGATGCAGGTCCTGAGCTCCTGTCCTTGTTCATGCGGCTGCTCTCCTGGTCACAGTGGTCCCATCTGGGCAACGTTCACCCTAAATCCTGGAGCTCTCCTGGTTTTTGTCCTCCTCCTCCTCTTTGTCCATCTGCCTGCAGTTAACTGACTGTTGATATTGCAAGGCCCAGCAGTTGTTGTGGTTTTAATTAAGCCCTTCCCTGGAAATCAGTGGGTAGTGAAGGCGTGCAAGATGGAGAGAAGGGGCAGGGTGGGTGGTTTGGTGAACTTGGCCGATTTGAACCTTTGGGAGGGACCTGCAGGTTGAGCTTCCCTGGGGAGCAACGCCCAGAGCCCCGACGGCTGCCATCCGCAGCTCCTCCTGGCCCAAACAGCCCAGGTCTGCTTTGGATCTTCTTGCTTGAAACTGGGGCAGAAGACTCCTGCTTTGGGTTTGGTTTAGTCGAATTCTCCTTCTGGCCGAGTGGGATGCTCTGAGGTGGAGCCTCGGTGGTGCCCGTCCCGGCTGCATTTCCTTCGTTAGCTTGTTCTCATCCGTGATATAACGAGCAGCCTCTGAGGTTTGAGCGGCTGCCGCCACGACCTGCAAAAGCGACCCAGGGGTGAAACAGCTGAAGAGGAAGAAGTCTTTGCTGCCTTGTGGTCAGTGGAGATCCTGCAGAAGTCCTCTCGGTTTCTATTAGTTCAGAACTCAAAACTCAGTGCTCGTTTATTTTTAAGCTGCTGTTTCCAGCCGAGGTGCCTGCAAGCCTTTGCTTGCCCTCTCCCCGTTGGTAAAGGCAGCCTCGTAGCCCCTCTGGCTCCGGCCCCCTCCCGAGCAGGGCTGCAGGGAGGCAGTGGAAGGGGCTGGCGGTCGCCTGGCCTGTCTCCCGTTCTCCCCCCTTTTCAGGGATAGCGGCACAGAGGTGTGCCTTTCCCTGCACCGACTTTCCAGGAACTGCCCGGCTCCGCAGGGAAACCTGAGGTTTGATCCAAATGGAGCTCTGCCGTGCTGGAAATGCCACTTGGATGTGAGCAAGCTCAGAGTGGAAAACGAGTCCTGAATTCTGGCCTGTAGGCTTTTGGCATGCTCTTTGTAGCCGGTTTTGCTTTTCCAGGTTTCTTCTGGTGCAGAGCACTAGGTATGGGTCAGAAACCGGAGGGGTGTCGGGTGAGATCCCGGGCGTGATGCTCCGAGAAGTGCCTGGGAATTGAGGCACCTCAGGGAACTGATGTCCGGAGCCGTGAGCTCACAGCAAACTTTTGGGGTCCTTTCTAGATTACTCGTTGCAGTCAAAATTGGAGGCCCTTTGGGCCAGGCACTGAACTAATTTCTTGTAAGAGCTGGTGCCAAAGCCTTTAACAGCCCAAGCAGAGCGGTTTCAGGTCGCACGGGAGCTCGTGCGTGCAAGAGGATGCCTGTGCCGGCTGCTAGGCTGCTTGTTCTCGTTCCTCTGAGGTTTTCGAGCCTCTGTTCCCCTAGCTAGGGCACCCTTGCGCTGGCTCCTTCCCATCCCAGACACTTGGTTATTTCAAGTTTTCTTCCCGAGCTGGAGTCTACAGGCAGTGATCTCCCAAGCAAAGCGCTGCTGGGATTCCCGTACCGGGCGGCTCACCTGGAGCGGTGGGAAAAGCCGAGCCTGGATGGCACTGAATTCCCGCTTCCCGCCACTCCTCAGGTTCCTTTCAACTGAAGTGCATGGAAAATAAAGCAGAATAAAAAGATGGGGAGGTGCGACTTAATAACGCTCCCTGCTGCGAAACCACTGCAGCTGAGGACCTCTGACAGCAGGACACGCGGCACACGGCAAGGGAGCCAGGCGTGAGCATCTCCTGCAGCACCCTGCCTCTCCCAGCCCTTCTGGGTCAGCTCAAAAATAGAGAACAGCACCTCTCCCCCAGCTTGCTTTGTATTTTTAAAAGCATTGTGGTTTTTTGTTCTCTTTTTCTTTAAATAATTTTCTAAAAAGTTGAAACTGTAGGACTGGTGCTTTTTTACCCCAAAGAAGAAAACTGAAAGATTAGTGAGACCTTGTGGTTTGGATTGCCCGTTGTGAAGATTTTTGCGTGCTCCAGCGTGCAAGGCGTTCAGACCTGGGGAGCCCAAGTGCTCATTCCGAGAGGTGGCTCACCAACACGGGGGTTAATAGCTGGAGATGGGTCTGTCCGCGCAGGTATTTAAGGGATAATCTGTGTCGCTTTATATTGTGCCAAGAGAGGCTGTCTCGGCTCTGGTCTCTGCTGCTGCCTTTCCAGCTCTGCCCTAATTTTTGGGCAAGTCTCTCCATATGTACAATAGCTAGAAACAGTTTTGTTCCCAAGAGAGGCTTTGAGGTTTAACATTTCTAAAATGCTTTGAGATCTGCAGATAAAGGAAAGCAAGACAATAAACAGCGACCAGGGCTGTGCCAGAGAAATACCCCGTATCACCACAACAGAGCCACGCAGGACTGGGTGGAGATGGCTTTTGTTGGAGGGCAAACAACTGCTCCAGAAGCCGCTGCTGCAGCCCCGGCTGGGAGCCTGGCTAGCAGGAGGGGCGCAGCTGAGCCCCGACCCTGGCCTTGAAAAGGGCTCATGTTCAGGAGGGGACGTCTGCGGGTAAGAGCACGATTGAGGTGCGTGGCTGAGTTTTTCCCCACGCTTCCCATTGCCCAGGGTGATCTCAGGCTGTCCAAGGGCTCCCTGGGAGCGATCCCGGTCTGGAAGAGATGCTGCCGAGTTGCTCTTTGCTCTCCGGGCAGTGCATCATAAAATCCCCTGGTAAACTTAATCCCCTCCATAAACCTCGTTAACTTTCTTTTAACTGCTTTTGCTTGTCCTTAGAGTGAACTCCTTTATAGTCCCCCAAACAAAGGCAGGCAGGAGTGGGCAGGGACGGAGGAACCGGGAGCTGCGCTCCTCCCCGGCAATGCCGGGCGGGTGGGAGGAGTGCGCTGGGGCTCGGACCGCTCGGCACAGGGGCACGGGGCTCCTCGGCTGCCAGCTACTCAATGGACATGGCATCCCAGGACAAGCTGCTTTGGGGTAGGTCTTCCTGCCAGACATCTGGCGACGCTGGGATTTTTTGGCAGAGGGTGGGAGGACAGAGCGCGAAGGAATAATTTTTAGCGGATCAGTTGGGAATTGTGCTCTCGAGGGATTTGGGAGGCGGGTGGGCTGGAGTGTCAGGCTGGAAGTCTGCAGGGATCCTTCTCTCCTCCTCCCCATGCTCTCAATACCTGCCTTTCCAGTACCGTTTGGGCAGGAGCAGTATTAATGCTGCTTGGGGATGCACGATCCTGTTTTGGAAGCACGATGTGTGGATCTGCAAGAATAGCTCATCTTTTCCTGCTGCTTCCCCACCTTCCCCTATAACCTGTACGCAAGTCCCTTAAAAGCTACTGAAACAGGCTGCGACGAGTGGCACGGCAAGAAGAGGAGAAGGGTACGTAGCTGGAGGCTGCTCCGGCATGCCACGGAGTTAATTGCTGGCCGGGGCTTTCTTGAGCGAGGTGGTGACCCGTGGTCCCCGTGCTGGGAGCCGGTAGTTGGCGTGGTTAACTGGTGTAGGTGGGTGGGTAACACAACCTGGTTGCGGGGTTTCCTTCCCCTACAAGGGGCTTGCGGGATGGTTTTTTTTTATTCCAACTAGGCTTAGAAACGAATCGAACCGATGCCCAGCTCTCTGGAGATGGTCTTGCTTTAATTCGAGTGGCTCGTGCCTATCTAGTTTTAACTTGAGAGAACCCAGTTTGTTTGAATTGCTACCAATGGTGCCTGCTTTGAAATGAGGGGGGCTACAGGGGCTCTTGGCTCTGGTTGGGAAACCTACACCTCTTAGTTGTAAATAAACGTGGGCTTGTGTTTAAATGAGGCAGTATGTGTGCTCTGTAGTGGACAGGGTTCCCCCGGGGGTGCCGGGGAGCAGCTGAGGCTTTGGGATGCTGCTGAGCTAAGGGGGAATGGGCAGGATGGACAAAACTGTGCAAACCCAGAATTAGCTTCCCACGAGAGGGTTAAACCTCCGTGCCCGTGTTCACCGGAGATTTGTGCTCCTTGTCCTGATCAGAGCAGCGTGGGCAGGAGCTGGACAGCCAAACCCCTTGAGTGCCATGGATCCTGGGCACCAGAGAGCTTTACAGCCAGCTTGTTTTCACCTCGATTCTGCTTGGAGTCGAGGGGGTCCGGTGGAGCAGCTGAGGCAGCTTGCACGGAGGTGGTTGTCCCCTCCAGCCTCTGACCTGCTCCCTCTGCCGCGGTGGCAGAAGCAAACGGGGCTCTGGCGTCGTCTGAAAGGCAAGAGGTGTGGAGCTGTGGTTTTGCAAACAGCTGAGCTGACGGTCGCTTGCTGCCGGCTGAGGTCTTCCTCTTCCCGTCTGTCCTGGCCTGCCCTGTCTTGGGGGCTTCTAGGGCACGTTGTGCTCCAAATGGGGAACTGAATTTTGTTGGGTTTCCTGCTGTCTTACATGTTCAGCAACCCCTGGAAAGTCCAGTAAGCCCCAGAACTTATTCAAGATAAATGCGGGGCGAGAAGGGCTCTTCCCTTCCACAGCAGTGAGTGCTGCCGTGCCCTGAACCGCCTGATGAACCCGGGGCGGTGAGGAACCAGAGGGAGCTTGGTCCATGACCAGGGTGGCCCAGGGTCTGCCCAGGAGCAGAGGTGGGAGCTGCTGGCAGAGCTTGTGCGCTGGAGGCTGGCTGGTCGTTCGGTGATGACTTTGGTCCTTCCCATTTTCCTTGCAGCACTGAGACCAGGAGCGGCTTCCCCCCCACACCTCATTTTTATATATATTTATTCTTTCCAAAGTTACATTTGCAAATGAAGCCACTTTTCTGCAGGGCAGCAGCTTCTCAGCCTGAGCGTTTCACCCAGGCCTGCCGGGAGCCATGGGCTCTCCCCGTCCCAGCAAACCATCCCAGCAAACCGTGGGGCTCCAGGTTTTTAACCCCCTTCAGACATCTAGAGCTTCTGCACTTACAGGTTGGGCACTGAATGCAGCTCCTTCATGGAGGAAAAAATTCCTTCAAGCTTCTTGTAGTTGAGAAGAAGCAAGCTTTAAGCAAAATATCAGAGAAACTTCTTAATGGTCAATTCTGCTAGGCAGTTATATTGACATTCCTGATAAGAAGTGTTGCTGCTTGTCTAGACAAAAGCACTAGAAAACGAAACATGATGTAGAGGAGACACAGACAAGATAATCTAATCGGTCTCTTTTTGTCTCCGACTTGTTCCTCTGAATAGCGCACAGCGCTGATGTGAAGAGCATTTAAAGAGCTGGGATGCAGCGCCTGAAGCCAGGCTGGATGCTGTTGTGGCTTCACCATCCCAGCTTGCAGAGCAACCAAAACCCCCCCCCTTCCTGGCAGCGCTGCATCGCCCGTCCGCAACCCGAACAAGGGGTCGGTGTGTGCCTGGGGTAATGTGAAAGATGTAAATTAGGTGGTCTTGGTCTTGTAATAGTCAGAAGAATAAAACCTGCTCACATGAGATCTTTGTGGGGCTTCCTAGGAACTGTGCGGTTCAGGGCTTTTTTTGTCATTCAGCATGAGGGATCAGACCAGGGCGGACCAGCTCCCGCCGGCCATCATTAAGTGATATTAAAGTTGCACCCAGGAAATGGTTTGAAATGCGCACGCAGGAAAAAAAAAGTGTTGGTTTGTCCTACAAACCAACGGAGCCGTGCTACACGTTGAGTGCCATCTACTGGCTCCTCATCCGTGGTATTGACGTGTTGGCCCGGGGAGAGGGAGAGCTGTCGTGAAGGTCAGCAGCACGGGACCCACCGTGGGGCTTACGGAGGGAGGGCTTGGTGTGCCCATTGGCGAAGGAACGGTAAGGATGGGCTTCCCCTCCTCTCGTTCAGTGATGTCCTGGTTGTCCAAGCAGGCTGTAGTCCCACCCGGTGCAGGAGGAGCCCAGGAGCAGGTATCTGCTGAGGCTGACATGTCCCAGCCTGGGCTGGATGCTTCACACCGTACCTCCATGGCTGATCTAACATGGGATGCATCCACGCTGCTGTTGGCAGAAGCCATGGCACCCTCCGTTCCTGCCCTCTCCCTCGAGCATCCCCAGGTGCTTGTCTGCATTCTGAACCAGACCAGGTGACAGATCCAGATCCCACCACCACCAGCTCGGTCCCTCAATCTCTTCGCCAGCGTTTGGGCTAAGGTGCTCCTTGGGGATGGGTATTGTGATCTGGTTTTATGGGGAACAAGGGCACAAGGGGCTGTGGCAACTTTTTGGTGTCCCCTGGCCGATGTGTGATTAGAAACGGGGTCCCAGAGGGAGACCAACAGCCTAAACCCCCGGTGAAAGGCATCACTGATTTCTGCTGAGGTCAGGATGCTGACTGAGACCTTACCTGATGGGCTCTACCCTGTTCACACCAGAAGCCTCTGTAGACCTTAAAACAAACCTGCTGATTTTATAATTTATTTTTTTTTTCAGGTAAGCTCTTCCTGTGACTTGTCCTTTTGGCTTTAGGGGCACAAGGGGAATTGGGGCCATGGAGTATGGTTATGCAAAGACGTAGATTCTTCACGGGGGAAGGGACAAGCAAACATCTTGAAGTGTTTATATTTAAAGGGGGAAAAAAAAAGACTCGCGGTTCTTGGAAATGGTGCTTCTTAGTAGCAAGTAGATCAAATACAGCCCTTTTTAATGCAATTTAAATAATCGATGGTATATTCAATTACAGAAATATTTGGCAGAGATCTAAATAGGTCACATCTGTCCTTAAACTGTTGTTAAGGTAAATATGTCACCGTGCTGTGTCATGTTGACTAAATTCTGTAAAAACTGGTGCCTGGGAGGGAAAACTCCGTGACTGTCTGTGCAGTTATCTCCAAAGCTCTGCAGCTTGGGTACTGCTGGCACTTGGGTTTGCTTTAGGGAAGCCTTAGTGAGCCTGGCTTGTGTATTTTGGGGCAGAGCGGCTGGAAAGCTGCCCAGCGGAAAAGGGGGGGATCCAGAAGCTTGCACAGATACCTATGAAAATCAAGGTCAAGGTGAATTTGTGACTCAAATTCAAATAGGATATAGTTTTGTGTTATGGAGCATGTCCAGAGGAGAGCAACAAAGCTGGGCAGGGATCTGGAGCACAAGTCTTATGAGGGGCAGCTGAGGGAACTGGGGTTGTTCAGACTGGAGAAGAGGAGGCTGAGGGGAGACCTTATCGCTCCCTACAACTGCCTGGCAAGAGGGTGTAGCAAGGTGCGGGTCGGCCTCTTCTCCCTGGTAATGGATGATAGGATGAGGGGGAAATGGTCTGAAGTTGCACCAGGGCAGGTTTAGGTTGGACATTAGGAAAAATTTCTTCACAGAAAGGGCTGTCAGGCGCTGGAAGGGGCTGCCCAGGGAAGGTGTCGAGTCCCCATCCCTGGGGGGATTTAACAGCCGGGCAGAGGCGGTGCTGAGGGCCAGGGTTTGGGGGTGGGATGGCAGGGGTAGGGGAGTGGTTGGGCTGGGGGAGCTGAAAGGGCTTTTCCAGCCTAAACCATTCTGTGATTCTATGATTTTGGGCATATTCAGCTACCGAAGTTTGCAGCCCTGCGGTTACAGCACTGTCGCTGGGCCAGGTTTTGGCGACAGGCAGGTGTTGGGAGGTTTGTGTTGCCCACCAGCTTGCTCGGGGGGGACGGGGTGGCAGCCGCGAGCCCGCTGCGCGCTCAGCGATGCTCGCCCTGGGAAAGGAGAAGGCAAGAAGACGCCTCTTTGTTGTGGCGACCATAGTGTTGAAGTTCTGTGCAAACAAAAGCTGGAGTGGAGGGCTTGCCCCAGCCCCGCGGAGGGAGGGCAGGCAGGTGGTGTTGAGAACACTTTGTTTGGGAAAGTTTTTCTCATTGTGTCGAACAATTCTCCTTAGATGATCCTTCCTGTGGGCTGAATCATCGTCTCGGCGAACACGTTAGCTATCCTTAGCCAGCCCCGCGGCCGCATCCTGCGCTGCCGGCAGAGCCGGAGCGGGCTGCCCAGCACCCCGCAGGATTGCAACCCCTGCGTTTTGGGTTAGAATAAACACTCCTGGATGTGCCTTTGCTTCAGCCTTCCTCTCCCCTTTGGGATCTGTTTTTGACCCTTGCTCCAGGGAAGTTCGCAGGGTACATGCTGGCTCGTTAGCCACAAAGCATACAAGTCATTAACCACCGTCCCTCTCCCCGCTAAGAGAAGACTTACAAATAAACTCCCAAGGCCACTCTGTGTGTGCCTATCTTTGGCCGTTTCCCCACGTAATTTCCACATTATTTGGAAATGAGTCTTTAATTTGTCTAATTTTTAACTGCCCCGGCCTCCCTACCCTCTGGCTTCGGAGCGCGGCGGTGGGCTGGGAGGGCTCACGTACGCGTGGCCGGCGCTGCTCTCTGGACGCGGCCCGGGGAAGCCGCCAAGGAAAGCCTTTTTTGTTTGATCTGAGATGTCCCTTTTGCAAAGTTTTGGTGGTTTTTTTGCTCAGGTATGCGTAAACAGGCTTTTGTCCCTTATTTTTTTGCTTGGCGGGTGATGGGACACCAAGCAGAAAAAGATTTCTATTCCCCAGCAAAAGGACCATGTTCTGGTTGCGTCTCTGATACTGTAATTTTATTTTACATTGCAAATGAAACAATAGTTGGAAAGATGCAAATCAGAGTGGAAACAGAGGTAGATGCTTCTAAGTAAAGTCGCGGGGGTGTACGCGCCTCTGCCATGCATCTGCGCCTATGTGCAAAATACACGATCGCCTGCGAAATGGGAAAGGTCAAGCCGTAGCGTCCCGGGGGACCCGCGGCCGTCGTATTTCATTCCTTGCTGGCATCGGGCTGCTGTGCGCGCTCAGCAAAATGAATTCTTTCTTTGGACAACAATACGTGCGTTAGTGTCGAGTGTCTGCATCTTTCATGAGCGTGCAACTTTGCGGTAAAAGAAATGAGCTGGAAAAAACAGGATGTGGATTTACTCTCGCTCTTCTCCCCGAAGCTTTCTGTTTAATGCAATATAACCCCTTGCTCTGTGAATAAGCCTGTATCTACTGAATTGAAATTGGTTTGTGGTAGCAAACATCGATGTTGTTGAGTGCATCTGATGCAGAACAGGGGTAAAAGTTCTCTACAGCACTGTCCTCGCGTTTCGGTTCGCTTGCAGGGTTTGCAGCTCCCTGCAGCCCTCCGAGGTCCTTATAGACGTATGGGCTTCCAGCTGGGGGCTTCCCAGTGGCACCAGTCTGGGGTTCAGGCCAAGGACGTAACTCCTCGTAGCTCCATGGATTTATTAGTTTATAGAATTAAATATTTCCAAGTTTGCCTGCCTGGAAATAGAGAGGAGCAGCGTGTTGGCAGCGTTCAGCAAGCTTGGGTTGGAGAACTGCTGGGGAGGTGAGGGGGTGACACTGCCAATGTCTGGCTCTGCCGGTGTCCGGCGCTGTGTTTCTCTGCACTGGGATTTAGCAGCCTGGAGTCGGAGCCCACTTTTTGATGCGTGGGTGTGTTCCCTAGCCTCCTGTCGAAAAGCAGTTTGGGGAGGGCTGAGGTGCTTCGTGGCACCCTCCTGGTAAGGGGGTCCCGCAGGGTCAGGTCTGAGCCACCTCCTTGCTTTTCTGCAGGGCTGGTTTCGTCGTGAGCTGCTACCACGTGGCTCATGTCTGGTCGTGGGCTCATCCCAGGGCTTGGAGCAGCCCCTCGTGCTTCTCCCAGCCTCCGTGGTCCCTGCAGCCCTGCTTTGCCATGTCGTGGTACAACGGGACCACCTGGCTGGTGGCAATGGGGCTCGCGCCGTCGCTTCGCGTTGGGTCTCTCTTTCCATCTGCGGGGAGGGTAGCGGAGCTGGTCCTCAGAAATCCGTGTTGATCCAAGGTGCAAGCAAAGAAAAAGGGAATTCTCTGACACCTGTTACCGGTCTGACTCAAACCAATGTTATTCTTGGCCCATTTCCCTGCGCTTTTGTCCTTTAGACCCTCCTTAATATCCCACGTCTTGCAGAGCATCGATGCCACGGGCTGTTGGGCTTGGATGGAGGCTGGGGACAAGGGACGGGGGTAGGTTTGTCCCAGAGAGGCTGGGGACAAGGGACACCGTGGGTTTGTCCCGCAGGCTGCTGACCTTTTGAAAGCACCAACTGGTCGAGCCCCGTGTTATCCTCCGTCCCCTTTCCATGCTGCTCCTTTGTGCTCTTGTTTGGTCATGGCTGTGCCTTTGTTTTTACAGCTGGGGGAAGTGTTTTGAGCTTTAAAGTTTATTTTCTTCCCTCTGGTTGTCGTCACAGGTTTGTTTTCTTTCTCCCTGTGGCATCTTGCTGTCTTTCCTAGGGGCTGGGAGGTAGGACCACTTCTGCTCTCCGTGCCTTTCCACTGGGTCGGGAGGCCCGATGGCCTCGCTGCCTTCACTTGGTCTTGCTGGCTTTTTCTTATTGAATAAATCCCGTCCAGTTTGGCCTATCCTCCAGGGAGAGGGTAGCCCAGCAATTTGGCGCTGGCACGAACCATGGGGCTCTGGGTCCACTCCTTGTCCGTGCTGCAGACACCGGTGGTGGTGGCCGTGCCACGGTGCAGCGTTGTCCCACCAGTGGCACTGTGTGCAGTTCTTCTGCAAGGGCTTGATGAGGTTTGGGCTGGTCCCGGTGATTTATTTCCTTAATTATGACTTTAAGCGGGCTAAGTTTCATTTTGATTACCAAAAGGCCACCCCCCAAAACTCAACGGGGACCTTGCTGTAGGGTCTGCAAATAACACTTGTGTCTGAAGTGAAAGGTGGTTGAACTTGCTTGCTGGGCTTTCTTTTTTTTTACTTTCTTTTTTTTTTTCCTTCCTTTCACCCCCACTCCACCCCCACCCTTCCTCACCCCTGAGCTGGGCACTGGTTTGTACACTTATTTTTCTCTTCTGGGGCATTTCTGGGGTGTCACCCCAGGACCCCTGAAAAGAGCCTGGGAGCTTCCTTGGAGCCTGCCCCGTCCTTTGAGAGCGAAGCAGCTGTGCATGCAGCTTCGTTTTGAAACACCATGTGCATCATCTCCCAGACCATCTTCCAAAAGACCAGGAGTAGCTGAAGTGCTGCTTTGGCTCTTTTTCCCCTCTTTCTGGCTTTTTCTTTTTTTTTGGTGTTGCCTGCAGATTGAATTTCTCTCCATACTCATCCCTTGTCCAAAGCCAAGGGGAATGGATCGTTTTTCCCCTCTCCACCTGCTACCGCTCCCATCTTTTCCCCAGCCCCAAACATTTCCTAAACCCCAGCTCCGAGCGTGGACTGTGCAAAAA
>NW_009259692.1:614674-615148 GCF_000687185.1 Egretta garzetta | reverse complement strand
GTGCGGGGTGGATGCGCGTGTCTTGGCTTTGAATTCTCGGTCCGTTCATCGTCGCCACAATAAATGGGCAGAGTTTGCCCCATAAATCCTGTCGGGATCTGTGTTCGCAGGCTCCGAGAGGACCTGTTCATTGAACGTGTCAGCGCGGGTGCATGCGTCCCCACTTTGGGTGCCTGATCTGGAGGACGGCATCGCTGCCTCTGCTTCACCAGGCTGTCCTGGTCCAGAGCAGCCGCTTGTGCCGCCTGGCCCTCTTGTTCCTCCTGGACCCGTCGGGAAGCAGCAGCATGGAGGGGCAGGGGACAGGACCGAGCTGGGTCCTGGGGAGCTGTCAGCTTCTTGGGCAGCGTGGCTCCATCCCCTTCTTGGGGCTTGATGCGGTGGCTTTGGGCCCCTCCGGTCAGGGCTGGCACCTCGCCGTCTGGGGGGCGCTTACGCAGCGATGCTCAGCCTCAGGGAGCACCCCCGCGCCCC
>NW_009259692.1:612301-614310 GCF_000687185.1 Egretta garzetta | reverse complement strand
CCCCCCCAGCTCCCCCAGCCGCTCCCCAGCAGCCTGGGGCTCCAGACCCCTCCCCAGCTCCGCTGCCCTTCTCTGGACACGCTCCAGCCCCCCCAGGTCCTTCGGGGAGGGAGGGGCCCAACCCTGACCCCAGCACTCGAGGGGCGGCCCCCCCAGTGCCCAGCACAGGGGCACGGTCCCTGCCCTGCTCCTGCTGGCCACACCACTCCTGATCCAAGCCAGGATGCCGCTGGCCCTCTTGGCCACCTGAAATCTGCTGAAATACTCCCCAGCCCCCAGAAAAGCTGAGCCTTGCTGTCTCAGCCAGCTTTGGTCCAACCTCCAATTTCGAGGCAGCGGAGGGGATGAAACAGAGCTCCCCTACCTGGGGCTACTCCCAGTCTGCCCCATGAGCAGGGGCCACCACGGTGGCATTGCTGGGGCCCTTGTGCTGCCCTCCAGGTGTTCGGCACCGCTTGCTTTTGGGGCGATTTTTTGGGGTTTTTTTTCCCTTTTTTTTTTTTTTTTTTTTTTTTTGTTTTTAAATTGTTTTGTCGTGCGCCGGGAAAAGGAAGTGAACAAATTGTATAGTCCCATCCACAATCGACGTCCTGTAAACAGCTACCGGCTGCCTTCCATTCACAGCTGTTTTTTCCTATTTGGGGGTAGACGGGGCTGGTAAATAAACAGGCAGGGCTGGTGGCCGCTCCCAGCACCCGCTTTCCCCCTTGCAGGGGCTCTGCCTGCACCCAGGAGCCTTTCCCAGGGGATGCCTGGGTGCCGAGGTGCGTCGGTGGGATATTCCTCACCAAAGCGGTGGTGTGTGGCTCCGGGGAGCCAACTCTCGCCAGGAAAAACAACTTTGCTAGTTTGACTGGGACTAAAGCTAATTACTAGTCGACTAATTTTATTGATTTCAAATCCCTTTTAGCAGAGATTTTGCTGTGAGGCTGATCGCCAGAGCGATTAGGGCACAAAGCCGCTTAATTTGGAAGTGTTTATCAAGCAGCCTTCTGTCACCTCTGTTTCAAATCAAATTACGGTGGCACCGGTGTCTCTATCCGCGGCGGCTCGCGCTGGCCGACCTCTGACGGAGGCGAGCGGGGTCCCCCACGCTTCTCTTGGGGCGGTGTGGGGGCTGGAAGGGGGTAAATGTGTTCATAAGCGTGGTGGGCTGCTGGCTGCCGGGTTTTTAATCCCAGCTGCCACCGCATCCCCATCCTGCTCTGGCCCGTGGGTGCTGCTCCGGCTGCAGAGCCGAATTTGCCGCCCGGCGTTCAAAGCCTCGCTACGGGCACCTTGTGGTGGGTAGAGCCTTGAAGATGGAAGATGCCATCTTCATGGCAGCTGAGGCTGCTCCCGAACCTTGTCCAGCCACACGAAGGGCTTGGCCTAAATATTTTTAATAGACTTTAAAAAAAAAAAAAAAAAAAGCCTAGCCTAGTCGTTTTGATGGGAATCAGATTAGGGAGGGCGCGTTGATGCTGGCAGATTGCGGAGGCAGGGGTGGCCTCGGGGAGGGGAGCGCTCAGCCACAGCTCCAGCAGCGTGGCGTCCCCGGCTGCGTCCCCCGTTGTCACCTGTGGGGCTGCGGTGACGGTCCCCTCGCTGCATCCTCCCGGTGCCAAAAGTGCCTTCGAGTCATTGGAGCCTGCTGGACCGCAGCTTTGCAGCAGCGCCTGTTCTCCTCTGGGTATCGCCTGGTGCAGGGTTTAGAGCAAAAACTCTGGATCTTGCTGCACAAATGGTGTCTGAGAGGTCTTGGGAGCAAACTGTCCTTGCTCTGCATCCCTGCCTGTCCTCCAGGTCCGGAGGGATGGCTGCCCACCCCTTGAGCTTTGCTTGCAAAGGATTCACAGAATCCCAGGATGGTGGGGGTTGGCAGGGCCCTCCGGAGATCCCCCAGCCCAACCCCCCTGCCCAAGCAGGCTCACCCAGAGCAGGGGGCACAGGACAGCGTCCAGGCGGGGGTTGAAGATCTCCAGAGAAGGAGACTCCACAGCCCCCCTGGGCAGCCTGGGCCAGGGCTC
>NW_009259692.1:604026-611909 GCF_000687185.1 Egretta garzetta | reverse complement strand
CCTGCTGGTCTCGCTCCTCTTGATGCTCCCCAGGATGCCATTGGCCTTCTTGGCAACCAGGACACCCTGCTGGCTCATGGCCACCTTGTCATCTACCAGGACTCCCAGGTCCCCTCTGGGCAGAGCTGCTTTCCAGCAGGTCAGCCCCCAGTCTGTACTGGTGCCTGGGGTTCAACCTCCCCGGGTGCAGCACCCAACACTTCATTAGGGATTGAGCTGGTTTTGCCAGACCTTGGCCCGAATGCAAAGGCTGTATGTTGGGGGGTCCTCCTTGGCCGTCCCCGGCTGGGCAGAGCAGAGGCTGGTACCGAAGCCGGGCTCCTTCCCAAGCCGCATCCCGGCGCTGTGCTCGGATTGGGGGGTTCAGAGCTACAAAGCACCCCAGGGCTCACGGCTGGCTCCAGGGCCCCAGCTCACTTGCGGGGCTCGGGTTGTTGAAACCAAAGCAGCATCTCTTGGTGCGGCGTTTTCGGCTGCGGGGACCTTGTGGATGAGGGCTGGGAGGCGCAGACCGGGACCTTGGAGCAGGAGGGACCGTAAGTGGCTGCTGGGACGTGGGGATGGGGCAGAAAAGCCTCCACCTTCTCTGACACCTTTTGTTGTTGAAGAGTTGTGTGTTTAAAGTGGTTTCATTCCTCGCGGGTGGGGAACGGCTACCGGTGCCCCGCGTCACCCGTCGCTTGTGCGTAGCCTTTTCCTATGGCTCGTTATCGTGCAAAGGGCTTTTTTGCTGGGACTAAACGTGGACAAATCATTTCTATCCATGCTGAGAGCTTAGGATGGTTCTTGGCTATCAGCTCTTCTTAGCTGAGGCACAAAAATCGTAAGGGGAAAAAAAAAAAAAATTAGTGTCTGACAGCTACATCTTATTCTATTAGTACGTTTTAATTAGAACATGAGCAAGAAATGTGTTATGAATATTCATGCGCAGGGTTATTAAAATGCACAATTAATCTGTACGCTTTTTAATAACTGTATTAATGGAGAGAGGAGGTAGTTCCTATTTTTGTCTTTTCTGAATTGGAAAGTGCGCCTTCGCTTGGTTAGTTGGAAAATGGGTTTCTTTTAAAATAAAAGTTGGCTCCCGACAGCCGCGCGCACACGTGGGCGTCTCTAAAACTGCGCACACGCCCCGCGCTGGAGGAGCGGTGGCAGCGTTGCAGAGCCAAGCCCTCAAAAACTGGGCTGTGCCAGAATTAAATTGGCTTGTGCAAAGGTAATTCTGCTCCGTGCCACCTGAGTTTTGACATGAACTCGGTTGGTGGCTTGGATTTATGATTATTTTTTTTCTTTTTTTTTTGCCCGGGACTGCGCGTGCTTTAATACAAGAAATCCGTGCCTGGGGGTGAGGCAGAGTTGGGGGGCGAGGGAGATGCCTGCGGGGTCTCCATCGCATCCAGGGGAGCCGGCAGCACGTGAGCAGCACCCGTGGGCAGGAAAAGCATCCCCAGGTGGCCCAAGGTGCTCCTGGCCACCCCCCGAGCTGCTGGGACAGAAGGGTCCGGGATGCTTGGGCACCCTTGAGGGGAGAGCCCGGGGGTGCTGGCGTGGGGCTGCCTGAGCGCTCTCCTCCTCGCCCAAGGCTTTCCCGTCTTCTGCCCCTTCCTCTTCCTCCATTCGGATCGAGCCCGGCTGCTCGGTGCCAGGCGGCGCCTGTGGGAAGGCCGGGCTCGAGGGCAGCGCCGGCCAGCGCCGTGGGCTGGGGAAAGCGTGACCGCGTTTGGTGGTGGCACCGGCTTTGGGGATTTCGTGGTGTGAGCGGAGCAGAACCCTGCTGAGGGGGGCTTTTCCAGAAGCGCCCACCCTTGGCCAAACTTTGGGGTTTCGCAGGGTTGGCGGAGGGCGTTTGCTGCCAAATCTCAGATCCTGACTCCCGATATGAAGGGCGGGAAGAGCAGGTTGGCGTTGAATGTAGGACAGATGCCAGAAGTCGAAAGAGGGCAGCCTGTTTTTTTCCTGGCTTCATCCCAGAAATCCCTGAATCCTTAAAACACCTGCAGGCTGAAAACCGGGAGATTTTTTGCTGGCACCTTGCATGCCGGTGACTGCAGCTCAGGGAAGGCATGAGACCTTTTTATTTCCAGCAGGCGTGGGGCAGGGGGGCTGCCTCCGCAACGGCACGCTGGCACGGGCACGTTCGGAGGCGGCTGAGCCTTTGGGGCTGCTTCCAGAGCTGCGTGCCGCTTTCTTGGCCGCTTGGGTGGGAGAGCGATAACCTCGCTTCACCTTGGCAGCCGCGCGAGCACGTGAACACCAGCGCCCGGAGGGGGAAAAAAAAAAAAAAGAAAAGGCCTTTTTGGGTTTCCCCGGGGGTTGCAGGATCTGGCCACTGCTGTGCCTGCAGCCCGGCGGCAGAGCTGATGGGAGGAGGTTGGGGTTGCCCTCCTGGCTCCCGCTCGGCTGGCGTGGGGAGGGTGGTGGGGAGCTGCTTGCCCCCCACGAGCACTGAGGGGGAAAGACAGGGTGCCCAGGTCTCGTGGTGCGGTTTTGGCCCCTCTTTGGGGGCACGCTGGTGGCACCGCAGCATGGAAGTAGCCCGTGGAGAGGGTTTCTCCTCGTCTTGGGGTCATGTTAGCCTCTTGGCCTCAGCTCTTGTCACCCGTGCTGCCGGCCGCCTCCTTGGGGAGGCCTGGCAGTGATTTTTACTCCTTCCCCTCCCCAGGAATTTTGGCAAAAAATTGATACTGGGCTTCCAGGCACCTGAGGTCCCTGCAGACCCCCCCCAGCCTGCCCCACTGAGCATCCTCTCCTGGTGCATCTGGGCCTGGGGACGCTCCGGGAGGGCAGGGTGAGCCGGGACCTGCGAACACCCATCCTGCACGGTGCAGGGGTGGGCATGGGAGCCGAGACCCCCATGCCTCAGCTTCCCCTCTGGCTCCTGTCCCCTTGTGACAGGACAAGGGGGGATGGCTTTAAACTAAATCAGGGGAGGTTTAGACTGGATCTAAGGAAGAAATTCTTTCCAGTGAGGGTGGTGAAACCCTGGCAGGGGTTGCCCAGAGAGGGGGTGGAGGCCCCATCCCTGGGACCATTCCAGGCCAGGTTGGCCGGGGCTGTGAGCAACCTGCTGTGGTTCAAGGTGTCCCTGCTCCTGCAGGGGGGTTGGGCTGGGTGACCTCTGGGGGTCCCTTCCAACCCAAAACATTCCATGATTCTATGATTCCGGGGCTCCCCTCGTGGGAGCACTGGCGGCAGCCAAAGCCCGGTCGGTGCCGCAGTCCTCGTCCTTCCAGTGCAAAGGGGTGAGTTTGCCAAGGATGTCTGAGGCTGCAGTTCCTGCTCATGTCTTCACCCTGACCGTTGGGGAGCTTTAAAAATACCCATGAAAGCAAAATGAATAGAAGGAGCATTTCTGCCTCCTGCTCTCCGTTGGTGTTTGCAGGGTATGCAGATGAATTGCTTTAGAAAAACACATTAGCAAAGCAAAAGTTTATTCTAGGAAGTAGGAGGTGGGAGAATTGGCAGTAATTCTCCCTAGTATCCAAGGTATTATTAGAGGCTTATCCCTGCTCTGCACAGTAATCACATTGGAAATTTTTGATTAGAAAACAAAATCTAAATGAGAATTATGAATATTCATTAGGTGTAGAGATTAATATGCATAATTATGCAAATTAGACAGCAATTAAACACCAATTCTCTGGGGAAATGATTAACACAAAGGCACAGAAATAGAAGGATGTAATTTGAAAGAAGTTTCTGGTTAAATGAACAGTAAGGGGAGCGGAGGAGACAAATACACGGCGTGTTTGCCATAATAATCAGCTTTGCTAAAATGAAACCGGAGCGCGCCCCGCAACCCTGCCCCGCCGTGTCCTTGCTCCCGCGCGCGCCCCCGGCCCCGCCACCTCCACTGTCCCCGCTGCTGCGAGTGGGTCTCTCCTCCTGAAAGAAAATCTCCCGTAAGGCCCTGCCGGCACCTCGGCTTCGCTATCGTTGGAAGAGCCGGTGTGGAGGGGGGTCCCCAGAAAGCCCCTGGGGCCCCTGGCTCTGGGCAGGGCACAGGGTGATGCTGGGCGCTGCCGGGAGCCACTGCAAGAGGTTTCTTGTGCCGCCCCGTGGCAAGTGTGGCCATATACCCCCCGCAGTGGGGCTGGGGTTTCCGTGGGACGAGGCAGAGGGATGGCTCTGGCCGGTGCCATCCGTGCTGCTCAGCCTCCTGCAGATCTGGGACTTCTCCCTGTCCATCCCAGCTGAGCTCACGGTACCTGTGTAGCATCTCCAAAGCCCGTGGCATCTCCAAAGCCCATGGCATCTCCAAAGCCCGTAGCATCTCCAAAGTGCGGCTGCAGGGCCGCCCCCCTCTCAAATCCCCAGCTTTACCCCCACCAGTCTTTGAATGGGGAGACACCGATGGCCGCTCACCGACCCCTGGTCACCCACCGGGGTGGAGGAGATGGACCAGTTGGAAATCCTGCTGCTGAGTTGAGTCTAGGCTCGGCCGCCAGGGAAGGTTTCTTCCATGGAGTTGTGGTGCCAGCTTGAACTGCGAGAGCTTTGCTGATGCAACTCCCAGGGCTTTTTTTGTCCCGGTGGACATTCGCCATCTCCCCTGGGTGCCTCGTGTGCTGGTAGCCCAAGAGGCGCAGCCTGGGTGGACCTGGCAGACGATGAAAGGAGACTATTTCCTACCGCAGTCTGTGTGCAGGCACATTTCAAAACACTCCTGTTTGGTCCTTTGCCATTTTGGGTTGGATCCCCTTTGCCAAGAATACGCTTGGGAGGGCTAAAAACGAGGTGGAGGGGAGCATGCTCCCATCAGCCCTGTGTTGACGGCGCACCTTCCTCCGCAGGAGCGTGACGGGGCTTAAATACCAAATGCCCTTGAAAAAGTGTGACTAAGCCATGGGTAATGTTGTACCCCCGGCGATTCCCATCCCAGGCTCTTTCAGGTCTGGGTGCTCTTCTAATTTGCTCGGGTGCAACGAAGAACAGAGTTTGGCCTGTGACCTGGCAGCACCATGGGCAAAAATTGGGTCCCACTGGAGCATCGGGATGGGCGTAATGAGTTGTAAATTCGTAGTCCTCTTCCCCATCAGTCTCTGGGGGAGGTTCATGGGCGCGCTCTGCAATAAAGCAACTTAAAATACTTGTTTCTCCTCTTCCCACTGTCCCGTGTTTTGAAGCGTTTCCAGGCTGTGGTGGGATTTGCTTTGAAGTTTGTGGAATAAACTCCCAGCTGGAGTGGGAAGGTGAGGAGGGAGAGGGGAGGATCGGTCACGCCAAGTGGAAGTGGATTATTAATGAAAATATTGTTTTGTTTGTAGAAGGAAGAGTTAATTTTGCGAGAACACCTTTGAGGCTTTGCTGATAAAGCAAGAGTAACCTTTGTTCTTCCTGTTTTTCGGTAGGTTTGGATGAAAGACCGGGATCAGGTTCCTGGGGAACGGGAGATCAAAACAGCTCCACATTTGACCAAGGAAGGGTAAGGACGAAGCGCAAACACCGAGCTCCAACCAAAACAAACAGGGGCTTTACCATGGCTTCTCAGTGCGTGTGCTTGTGCCCAGCTTGGGTCGAACCCTGGAACAGGTTTTCTTGCCCCATTTTGGACATTGGTTCTGTTAACCCTGCGGGGGCCACAGCAGGGAGAGGTGCTTCCCCTGTCCCCATCTCCCCAGGCTTTGCTGCCTTGAAGTCCTCCCTGGAGAAGGCTTCTCCTCCAAAAACCTCCCCTGGGCCCGCGCCCCGGGTGGGTTCCCTGCTCAGGCCTCTCACCTCCCGGTGCTCAGCTTTGGCGTGGGGAGAGGGGGGCTCCTGGCCGCAGCGTGGGAGAGGTCCCCAAATGGGGTCATGGCCAAGCGGGTTGGGGGATCCCGTCCGATGGGCTGTGCTTTTGGCAAAGCTTGCTGGGCGCTCACCATGCATGGCTTTGGGAGCCTGAGGGGCTGATGGGGGCTTGCTTTTGGGGGGAATCTACCTTGTTGGCTGGCCCTTGGTGGGGATGGAGAGCACGAGAAGGGTTTCGCAGGGAAGCAGTCGAGGCTGCGAGAGCGCGTAACTGGGGCCTGAGGAGGGGAAGAGAGAAAAGACATTAACTTAATTGGAATGGTGTTATTTTGACAGATGCTCGTTTTAATGGGTTTGTGTGATTCGTTTTTGCAATGGCACCTTTCCCTTCCCTTCGGTCGGTGGCGGAGCAGGCGCTGTGGTGTCATTTCTCATTTTTATAGGCCTTCTCTTCACCCCCCTGGCTTGGGGAGGGGGCTGCCTGGCTCTCACCTGGCGGGTGCCAAGCCGCTGGGCGAAGGCAGAAACTGCCCGAGAGCTGCCAGCATGGGGCAAACCCCCCATACGTCCCAGCTTCGGTGCCATATCCCCTCCCAGTGCCGCAGCCTCGTGGCTGCGCTGCCCTGCTCTCCCTTGCCGTGAGGATAAGATCATTTCTGTGCCCTTTTTATGAGGAGCCTTTGACTTTGACCCTTCCTGCGATGAGAGAGGCCGAGCTCCAACAGCCGTGTGTTTTGGCATTTGGCTTGGCATCCCCACGCGCCCGGTGGTAACTCTCCCGTGTTGCTTCAGCAGAGCTATGGCGAAGGGCCTCACTACGGCGAGCACAGGGACCTGCCGTCCCACAACAGCATATCTTCATCACCATTCCTGGGAGCTGGACTAGTGGGTAAGTGCCCGTCGGTGGCGGGTGTGCGGTCAAAGCAGGGCGAATCTAACACAGAATGGCCCGTGGTGGTGGAAGCACTGGCTGGCGTTGCTGTTCCCTGTCTGGGACCCGCTCCAGAAGGTGTTCTCAAAGCTGTTGGTCAAGGAGCTGCTGTCCAGGGGGTCTCGTCGGTGCCTGACGTGCTCGACGGTTGCTGTATTTTATGTGCGTGATTATTTTTCCCTGCTTTACAGTAGCACCCAGAGGCAATAGCGGAGATTGACGCCCGCCGAGCTGGCAGGGGATGGACTGAGTTTGCTCTTGGGAGCTGGTAGTCAAGGGTGGAAAAGCACCAGGAGAGAGGGGGAGAAAAGACACAGCTCATCGTGAAGGCCTTGCACCAGGCTCGCGGTTGCTTTGCTTTCCAGCCTCGCAGCCCCAGGGTGGTGCAGTCTCTGCCGGGAGCTGGGGGCGCCTCCCCTCGCTGCTGTGGGGTTTGGAGGGGCTTTGGTGTCCTGCAAGGCTCCGGCAGCCCCGCCTTGGCTCCTCCATCCCCTGCTGCAACCGGGCGGCGTGAGGAGCTCGCAGGGACCAGTGAGTGCCGAGCGCTCCTGGCCTCGCCTGCTGTGCCGGAGACGGTGATGGTCCGTGACCGGATGCGTGTGACAATTTACCTGGTTACCTCTCCAAGATCAGGGGGTGGGAGGAGAGATTAAGAGCAGAAAATATCCATCCTGAAGGGCTTAGAGAGCTCTTAATTACATTAGGTCAGGAATTGGGGTTAGTCCTCCCCACCTTTGCCCACGCAGTGGTGGTTAAAACCCTCCAGCGAGCGTGGAAGGAGCGGTGTCGGGGCAGGGCTCCCCAGCTAGCGGGGTTTGCTCGTGGTTTGGAGGGTGAGGTTAGAAGAGGGGAATTGTGTTTGAATCCGAAAATCCCCACCACGATAGGAGGTTCCTCCTGCGGAGCTGGTCGGAAAGGGGAAGAGAGGAGCGGGGTTGTGCTGGGAAGCGAGCAGCCGCGTGTTTGCTCCTCGGGGCTCGTGTCTGGGGCGAAGGGCTCGCTCTCAGCCCTGCTCCCCCCTTTCCCTCCTCTTGCTGTTGGGGGACACGATGTTTAATGGCCCCTCGGGGGTCCTGCGCAGGCGTGGAGGAGCATTTCTGAGCAGCTCCCCCCTTGTCTCTCTGCAAGGGTGCTTATTCCTTCTCATTTTCTGCCCCAGGAGGATGTAAGCAAAGCAGAAGAGATGTTTCTTAATAAGACGCGGGAGCCTTGATGCAGTTCA
>NW_009259692.1:602482-603981 GCF_000687185.1 Egretta garzetta | reverse complement strand
AGAAGAGAAGGAGCTGCCCGGGGAGGAACACGGAGGTTTCCCCTTTGATGTGTGCAGGGAAGACGCGTTGGCTTCCTCTCAAAGAGCGGGCTCCCAGTCTTTGGCAAGCGCCACGGCACTCCTCGGCAAGGCTGCGAGCCCAACCGGTCCCCAGCACGTGGAGCCGGAGCCTCTGCTGCCACAGCGGGCGATTGCCACCGGCTGTCTACGCAGCAGAGGGTGAGCTGCGGCATCGTGGCCAGCAGGACAGTGGCCACGCACCATGCCCAAGGCTCAAGAGCCCACCGGGGCTGCGTCTCCCCGCACCAGCGCAAGGTCTCGGCCGCTGACCTGAGCGTTCGGCTGCAGCACCAGGAGCTCCACCACCAAAACGGGAGCTGGGGAGGAGAGAGCAGCCAGGAGGGGCAGGGAGCTCCTCACATTTCAAAGTCACTTTTGTTCCTAAAATTGAATGTGGTTAAAGTAGAAAGCATCAATTCCTGGAGCAGGTTCCAAAATACATAAATGAGTTTTGCTTTGCTTCTGTGGTCATGTGCTGAGAAGCACGGACCGGAGGAAGACCACAGGTGGGATTTTCTCTTCCTCTTTCCCAAGCTGCTTCTGAAAACTTTTCAAGTGACAAAATGATAAGTTGAAGGGGAGAGAAAGGAGAGCAGATAAAAAAAAAAAAAAGCTTTTGCATCCAATAGTGTAAAAACAGTGGCAAAGGGGGAGGGAAGGGCGAGTTTTGGAGATGTGTCACTCCAGCTGCCAGTCCCTGCTTTCCAGCAAGGACCCCCCCGGGGGCAGTGGGCTGGGCAAGCTCGTGCTAACGGGACAACTGAGTGGAACCAATGAATTTTAAAATGTGAGGAGATGGAAGGAGCAGATTAGGATGGACACGTCCAGTGGTACTGGGTGGAGAAAAGGTGCGTGAGACTGTTGTCTAAGCCCTTCTGCAAAATCAGAATTTATATCTCGTTCCCACTCAACCCCTGTTTCTTCAAGGAGGATCCGAAACTGCTGGAAGAAACATGTCAGGAAGAACGTGATCCATGTTGGAAATGATGGACTCGGCCAGCTAGAGAGGGAGGCTGAGCTGAAAGGGCCCCATAAAGAAAATGTGCACGTTGGCATCCCCCGTTGGCGCGGGTGCTGAGCGCTGGGCTCTGCCGGCTGCCGCTCGGTTCAGGCGGTGCTGGCCTCCCCCGGGAACCCGTGTCCTCCGCCTTCTGTGTTTCTCGAGTCAGTGGAGTGTCCCAGAGGCAGCCTGCAGCCAGCCGTCCCCGAGCAACGTGCCTTAGGGACAAGGAGCACCCTTCCCGCAGCGAGGGGGTGCTGCTGGCCGGGCAGCACCGGGAGAAATGGAGCTAAACTGTGATTCTTTGGCTGTGTTTTCCATATCACAGAATCACAGAATCGCAAGGGCTGGAAGGGACCTTGGGAGCTCACCCAGCCCAACCCTCCTGCTAAAGCAGGTTCTCCTAGAGCATGTTACACAGGACTTCATCCAGGCGGGG
>NW_009259692.1:599254-602206 GCF_000687185.1 Egretta garzetta | reverse complement strand
CTGGACCCAGTGCTCCAGGTGGGGTCTCACCAGGGCAGAGTAGAGGGGGAGGAGAAGCTCCCTCACCCTGCTGGCCACGCTCCTCTTAATGCACCCCAGGATACCACTGACCTTCTTGGCAACAAGGGCACCCTGCTGGCTCATGGCCAGCTTGTCGTCCACCAGGACTCCCAGGTCCCTCTGGGCAGAGCTGCTTTCCAGCAGGTCAGCCCCCAGTCTGTACTGGTGCCTGGGGTTCAACCTCCCCAGGGGCAGCACCCAACACTTGGCCCTTGTTGAACTTCATCAGGTTCCTCTCCTCCCAGCTCTCCAACCTGTCCAGGTCCCGCTGAATGGCAGCGCAGCCTCCCGGCATATCAGCCACTCCTCCCAGTTTTGTGTCCTCAGCATGCATCTGGCAAATGGAAAGGAGGGTCCATGCTCACCAGTCTGGGGAATTCTTGCCAGCCCAAGCTTTGAAGCAGTGGTCGCGTCCTTTTGAGGGTGAAGACTTCACCTGCCACTGAAGGCTGATGGCGTTTTGGGGCTGTGGCGTGCAGGAGGAGGAGCAGGGGCGCAGCCGGGTGCCCCCCTTCCCACATGAGCCCTTTCACCACTCACAAACTGGTCTGATGCGAGTAGGGGTACGAGGAGAGAGGTTTGGGAAGTGCAGGGCATCGTGGCCGTTTGGATGAAGGAGCAGGGGAACATGCAAGCTTGTTCATCTGACTTTCTTCCCGGCATGTCCGTGCGCTGGGAGCCGGCTTTGCAGGGCTGGCCAGGGGAGCTCTGCCTGCAGGGGGGTCTGGCAGCGCAGGGCATCGACATCAGGCGTATTTAGTTAGGGAAGGGGAAAATTGAGAGCAGTGCCAGGGTAGCAAACTCCCCAAGAACGAGCAGAGCTGGAGGGATTTGCATGGCCCGGGAGGGAAGGAAGGTGGGTGTCGGTTTGGGGGGAGCAGGGTACTGCCGGTACATCCCCGAAATCCCTGCGAGGCTGAGTCCCTGCCCCTTGTTCCTGCATGCGTGTCCAGGCAGATCCCTTGTGCCATCACCCCACCCCCGTCCCCCCACCCAGGGTCCCCCCAAGTGCAGTGAGGAGGGGGCTGCTCGGCTCCTGGGGAGGAGGAAGATGCTTCGATGGCCCACGCTGGGGGAGCACAAAGCTCTGAGGCAAAGCGACGGACGGATTTAATCGCAGAAGGATAGCGTGCCTGGTGTTCCCTGCAAGCAGGCAGCAGTCCCAGCAGCGGGAGACCCCAGCGCTGGGGATGGAGATGGTTGCCCACCCACTCATCCATGGGCAGCCCCGGTCCAACCCACTCTCGGGACGATGGCCCTGCAGGTCGCAGGGTGCACGCCGAGTCCCAGGCTGGTTGGAATTCACCTGGCATGCTTTGGAAGGGGAATTACTGAGTTCTGTTCAGCTGCGACACACAGATGTGGCATTTGGGGCTTATGGATGTTCTTTAGATGAATGTACAGCACCTGGCACGATGGGAGCTTGGCTTTGGGAGGCACCTGGAATGCAGAGCAGGAGCGGGGCTGCAATGACAGCGGGAGCTGTGGGTGCTGCTCCCCCACCCTCAGGGCTCCCCAGGAGCTGTGGGTGATGCCGCTCCTGCGCTTTTTGAAGGACAATCTTGGATCGGCTGCTTTCCAAAGCCCAGGTTCCCTCACTCCCACAGCTTCAGCTCCACAAGGTGATGGAGAAAACCAGAGCTGCCAGCAAGACTTAACTGGGCGGGAGCTCTGCCTCTCTTGCACTGGATGGGATTACCTAAATTTAAATTAAAAAAAAAGTCAGTCAGTCCCTGAATGGAAATACTGTCATGGCTCTGGATAAAAATCACCCAAAGTGGCCAGGTGGGGGGCGGTGAACCCGATGAGCAGGGTGCAGTAGCGATGCCTGCGACCTCCATCACTCCTTCCTCCAAGTTTTCAAGCTCTGAGCCCTCGGTGCCGCTCCCGGGTGGACGGGTGACGTCCTGGCGAGGTCTGAGCATCCCAGCCTGGAGTGGGGAGAGGTGACGGGGACCATCCCTGGCTGCCTGGGGTGGTGCCAGGACACAGTGTGGTGAGGAACCGCCTCGTCCCAGAGGGCACGGAGGGCTTTTCCATTTGGTTTAAATCACCAATCTTCAAAATCTGCCACTCTTCCACCATTCATCTTCCGCGGGCGTAGGCGGGGGGGATTGCTTAAACAGCGGGGAAACTGATAAGCCATAACAGATTTCTTTCTAGTAATTATTTCTAGTAATTAGCTTCTTTTCAGAGGAGTGTTTCTAATCTTGTGTGTATTGTGAGCTGCTGTGGATTGGGTTCCTCCTGGACAATGGTTTTAATCTGCCCACGGACGGGGTTTGTCGCTGCTCCTGGTTTTTTAACTTTTTTTTATTTTCTCCCCCCCTTTTAATCCCTGGCTGTGTTTTTCCTTCCCTTTTTCCCCAGGCCGTAACTCTAATGGAATTACCGGCACGGGGCTGCGGGGAGGAGCGGGGTGGGTGGCTGTGCCATGGCCGGGGCAGTGGGGGACGGGGGCTGCACTGGGGCTCCATTTCGGAGCGCGGGGACAGGGTGATGCGGGGGCACTGGTGTGAACTGGCAAAACCCGTAGGCAGCGTTGAATCGTATTTTCTTGGCTTATTTGTACACATCTGTGAGTGGGGCTTATCTTGAGGAGAGAAGTGTGCCCAGGTGGCCAAGAGGGCCAGCGGCATCCTGGCTTGGATGAGGAGTGGTGTGGCCAGCAGGAGCAGGGCAGGGAGCGTGCCCCTGTGCTGGGCACTGGGGGGGCCGCCCCTCGAGTGCTGGGGTCAGGGTTGGGCCCCTCCCTCCCCGAAGGACCTGGGGGGGCTGGAGCGTGTCCAGAGAAGGGCAGCGGAGCTGGGGAGGGGTCTGGAGCCCCAGGCTGCTGGGGAGCGGCTGGGGGAGCTGGGGGGGTTCAGCCTGGAGCAGAGGAGGCTGAGGGGA
>NW_009259692.1:593959-599150 GCF_000687185.1 Egretta garzetta | reverse complement strand
GCCAGGGTTTGGGGGTGGGATGGCAGGGGTAGGGGAACGGTTGGGCTGGGGGAGCTGAAAGGGCTTTGCCAACCTCCATGATTCTATAATTCTATGATTAAATGACAAACCCACAAGTTTACTTAAAAGCGTGGTTTGCTCTGGTGGAGGTGTGATGCTGCTGTGGTTCTGGGCACTGAGGCCAAACCCGGCTGCTGCCAGAGCTGGCGACAACCTTGGGAAAGAGGAGTTTTTATTTTGCCACCTTGCCTCCGAGCCTGGGAGCAAATCTGCCTTTGGGAGGAGAGAGCACAAATGGCGCGTGGGGGTTTCTCTGCAAAAACCCTGGGTGAAGGCAGGCCCTGAGCCCGGCACAGCTGGATCCTGCAAGAGAGAACACGCTGGGGAGAGAAGAGAGGTTGGGAAATCGCTTATTAAGCAGGGTTGAGGGCAGCGTGGGCAGGGGAAGGAGCTGGCGGGGGTGGAAGAGGCAGGAGGGGGATGCCAGGACTCGCAGCGAAGCGATGCCATGAAGGGCTGGAAATGCTAAACGCTCCCGGCCGGTTTTGGGGTGCACCTTGCTCCAGGCGCCCTCCGCCGTGGTTCACCTTTGCATGCTAAAATTTGCAGAGTTAAATCCAACAGATAGGATGTCCAAGGGAAACCCCTTTCCCATTCAAGGGATTTGTTCCCCATGTCTTCTGATTTTTATTGGTTTTTTTCTCCCCAAGATCCCTTGACACCAACCTGCAGGATTCCAGTAATTCGGTCGGGAGCGCGATGGCGTTTGGGGAGGTTCCTGACGTTCTCTGCCAAGACTTCATAGAATCATGGAATGTTTTGGGTGGGAAGGGACCCCCAGAGGTCACCCAGCCCAACCCCCCTGCAGGAGCAGGGACACCTTGAACCACATCAGGTTGCTCACAGCCCCGGCCAACCTGGCCTGGAATGGTCCCAGGGATGGGGCCTCCACCCCCTCTCTGGGCAACCCCTGCCAGGGTTTCACCACCCTCACTGGAAAGAATTTCTTCCTTAGACCCAGTCTAAACGTGCCCTGCTTCAGTTTAAAGCCATCCCCCCTTGTCCTGTCACAGCTGGCCCTGCTAAAATTTGCCTCCGTCCCAGTCCTTGCTGTGCTCCTGGGGTTTCGCTGCCGTTTCTGGTCGGTGCCCCTGGGCTGTGGCTGAGTCCCAGGTTTTGCCGCATGGGCCAGCTGCCATCTCCCCGGCAGCAGGAACAGCACCTTCTGCTGGCAAGTAAAGCTTTTTCTTGCTCAACTTGCGGACTTTTTTTTATTTCAATAGGCCAGATACATCCCGGTCCAGAAAAGTTTGCAGTTCTTCCTTCTGCCTTGTTTTCCTACCCAATTAAATGTAAAATTCCTACTGCTGAGGACTTTTTTGCTGCTTTTTTTCCCCCTTTTTATGTGATGACGAAGGAGGGGGCAGGGGCTGGGGCTGCCCTCCCTTTCCCAATTTCCCCCATCCCTCCAGGCCATCCGAGCATGCAGCAGACTGCGGGCACCAGGCACGCTGGATCGGCGTGATCCCGGCGAGGCGTGGGAGACCATCAGGTGCAGGGAGCGGGTGCTGGAGCCACGCGGTGCGGAGACGGCGCTGAGTCGCAGCCCTTCGCCGTCCCGAGAGCCCGGTGGTTCCTCCGCCGGGGTTATCTGGTGACGGCAGAGGCGTTTGGCTCCGTGCTTCGCCGCTCAAGCCACGCGTGTTATCAGGCAGGAGGCCTGGCTGTCGCCGACCAGATAAACCAGGCTGGCATTGCCCTGTTTTTCCTCTCGGTTTAGGAGGAACCGCGATCCGCCCGATGCCACAACCTGTTGAGTTATTTGTGTCCCGTTGCCGGCGCTGCGGCAAACGGAGCCGCTAAGCTCTTTTAAAAATTAGGTCATTTAGGAGATCCGTCCTCTGACATTTTGACCTTTGTTTACTTAACGTTTAAGCCGCTGAAACGAAACGGCAGCGGCGCCCGGTGCGTCCGGCTGTCGCTGGAGGCGAGGGGCGGCGGGATGCTGGCGTGCTACTCCGGCACCCCGGCATCGTCGGGAAGCGGGGATCTCAGGTTTGGGGGTTGTAGTGGGGGGGAACCCAGTCTGAAACGTTGGCTTGAGTTCAAAGCCCCCATGCTAAGGTTGCAAAACCGAGCCGCCTCCTCTCTCTTCCCATCTCTCTGCCCTGTGCTTCAGGGGGGGCTGGTTTGGGGAAATTTGCTCCCCCTCCCTCTTCATCTGCTCCCCCAAACCCCTTAAAGCATGTGAGGAGCTGCCTGCCAGCCCAAACGTCGCCCCCGTGCACTAACCTGCATCTTAGCAGGCTTCGGTGACAGCTTTAGGTTAAGCAGATTGGCAAAATCCTCCCCCTCCCAATTTTGCTTACTAAGCCGGACCGGAGGCAGGATGCGCTCGCCCCTTTTCGGGGAAGGGCTTTTGCCGGGGGTGGGCTGGCGGAGCCCAACGCCTCCCGGCCGCATCGCCGGCCGAGTCCCCTGTGCCCACATGGGGCCATCCTGCCCCGGGTTCGAAGCCTTTTTATCATCAGCTCCCGTTTCCCTCTTCCCTCCCTCTTTTCCCTGGTGGCACCGTTAATAGGCTGTAATTAACAGCAGGGAAAAATTCCTTGTATATTTTCAGTCCAGGTTTTCTTTCTTTTTTTTTTTTTTTTTTTTTAATAAAAAAATACCTGTTCCCTGCTCTAGAATGTCTCATTTTGCTTTGGGGTGGGGGGCAAACCCCAAAGCAGACTGTTAGGCTGCTGGCTGCCCCCGGGACCATGTAGAGCTTTCCCTTCTCCCTGGCCTGGGCTCCTTCCCCGGGGCTGCGGCGCTGCCCTGGCACCCATGGGTGCTCCTTGCCGGGGGTCACAGTGTGCTCCGGGGCAGCGACCGCGAGGGAAAAGGCTGCAAGGGCATTGCAGAATGGAAACATTTTGCCGTGTGCCTTGGGTTTCTCCCCCTCCCCTGCCTCGAGAATGCTATTTTCAGCAGCGTGTGGGCAGGGTGAAGCTGAGCACGTTTGATAAAAGCCATCGCTGGGTGCTAAAGGGTGCTCGGCGGCGCTGGGGCACGGGGGCTCAGCTCGCACGGGGCTGCTCAGGGGGCTTGGGGAGGAAGGAAACGCTTTTCTGTTGAATGCCTGCTCTTTAGATCTGGATGGGGTTTTGGAAAGTTGAATCTGCACCAGGGAAGGGGACGAAGGTAATCCCTGCGCCGGAAGGAGCCGGAGCTCAGCTCCCTGCGCTGCCGCTCGGCGTGTGCTGGAATTGTGTTTCCTATTGCAGGGAAAGCGCCCGCAGGGGCTGGTCGCTCATGCCAGGCTTTCAGTTCGCTCTGTCGCTGCCCCTGCCAAATTCAGCTGGCTTTTTTTAATACGTCTGGAGGGGTTTGGGGTTTGGTTTTTTTTTTTTTTTTTTTGCTCTGGTCTGACACTGCCGGTTTCCATGGCCACAAGCCCTGCGTCGCTGCAGTTTGGGGGCTTTGCTGTTTACGGAGCAGCCGAGCCCTGCTGTCCATGAACTTGAAAGAGCTAAAGAGCTCCTGTTTTAGCAAGCAGCTATTACGGGAGGCGGTCACCTCCGCAGGCGGGCGGAGGAAGCTGCGTGAGGAGCGCCGGGCTTCGCACCTCGGCGGGACGCCCCGGGGGGGTGGGTGCATGGGGCTGCAAAACCTCCCCTTCCCTCTTACACAAACCCTTGGCTTTTCTTTTCTCCGCTGTAGGGAAGAGCAGTGAAAGAGCCTCCTACTCCACGTTTGGAAGAGACACGGGGATGCCAGGACTGAATCAGGTAATGATAAAATGCATTGAGATTTTTTTTGCTTGGTTTTCTGGCTAAGCTGCTGGGAGTGGGAGCCTGGGAATGAAAAGGAGCCTGGGGGTTTGCATCCCGCCTCTCCGCACGAGGTCCTGGAAAGCCTCCGCTCCGCTCGGAAACGTCTGTTGAGTGTCGAGGGTTTATACGGGTGTGAGTTTAGAAAATGGGGTTATAGCAGCTTCTCAGTCCTTTTTAAAACCTCTTCAGACTCACTTGTTTTATTGTTGTTAATCCCATTTCTAGCTGGTTTGTGTTTAATCAGATACGACCTAGCCAACACTGCCTTGGGAGGGAGTTTCAGTGAGTCGGATCCGACACTTTTCCTTGTGACAGGGTGGCCGTGGGTAGAGGAGCGCTCCGGGGAGGCAGCTTCTGCCCCCGCCTGCTGGCCATGGGGCTCTCCCTTTGCCTCCGAGCACCGCGCCTGATGCTGCACGCTCTCCCTCCCCGGCCAGCATCCCCCCGTACCCCGGCCAGCATCCCCGCGTCCTCACCAATGAAGGGGAGGGAGAGCCCGCGAGGTGGTTTCTGTGCAGTCGCAGCATCATTTCGGTGGATCTTGGGCGGTGTTTCGGTTTTACGGTGGTCCTGTCGATGCAGGACCCGCAGCAGATGCTCATCTCCCGAGTCAGGGAGGGCCACGGCACGGGAGAGCGGCCTCTCGCAGCAACAGCCCTGCCCCGTCGCGTCACCCCGTCTGAACCCAGGCGGGAGCACCGGGGGCTGTGCCACGGGGAAAAACTTGCTTCCCGTAGGAATAGCACAGGCGTAAAGCAGAGCCCGGGAATACAGCCGACCAGCCCTGAGATAATCTAGCCCGCTGCCACCGGCATCCAGAAATAGTTTTTTGGGAAGGAGCGAGCACCTCTGCTTTGATGTGTTGCTGTGACTGCCCTGACGGTGCCCAAGCACGGCCCCGGGGAAACAGTCCCACCATTTTATTCAAGGGAGCAGCTTTTGGCCGGACAGCTTTTTATTTTATACATGTACACACACACAGACACATATTACATGTTTTAATTTTACACAAATTTGTCATAATTTCCTCTTCTCTGAACTGAGGATGTTTCCTTTGCTGAAACAGCTGTGCTGGCTGTCTGTGCCAGAGTGGATTTAATTTACCACTGAAGCTGCTAAAATAAAAATGGGACGGGTGCCAAGCCTTGCTTTTTAATGTTATGGTTTTGCTGGGGTTTCAGGGAGGAGGGGGAGATATAAGGTAACAGAAATGGGGTGGGCAAATGGTGCCGCAGGCCGGGAGAGGCCCTGGCCGCGGGCGCGCGGGTCCGGATCGGGTGGCAGAGCGGGAGACGGAGCCCGTTTGATGTGGAGGGGAGACAAAACCCCTCTTGTGCGGGGCGGCGGGAGGCGAGCGGGGCCGTCTGCACGCT
>NW_009259692.1:589067-593616 GCF_000687185.1 Egretta garzetta | reverse complement strand
TTCTGGAGGAGATGGGAGTTTTAAAGCGGTGGGTTTTTCTTTCCAGTTTCTCAAAAGCCTGAAATCCTCCTTTATTTCAACGTGTTGCCCTCGGAAGATGGGTCAAAGCTCAGCTTTTGTTACTTAAAGGCCGTTTGCCAGCCCTCTTAAATTCCACGTAAATACCTTTAACTTTCTCTCAAGGTGACAGAGGCAATGCTGGCGGGTGCGCTCCTGGAGCAAAGGCACGCTTGCTCCATCCCGGGAGCCAGCGAGCACCCTGGGCTCCGGCTCCTGCCAGCTCCCCGCTGCTTCCCAGAGTGCCCAAGGTCAGCTGGGATAAACACGAGGGAGGAGTTTCCTCTTTTTAGAAAGAGGGATTTGACTTTTCCCTGGCAAAATGCAAGAGAAAAACCTCCCCCCAGCAGAGGCCTTGCAGCTCCGTCGCATCGTCCACGATGGGTCCAGCTGCGTGGCGCTGGGGATGGGACAGAAACCGTCGGTGCCGGTGCCCCGAGCTGGGTTTTACAGCTGGAGGGGGCTGGGACAGGCACAGTCGGATGCGCCGCCGGCTGTGCAACCTCTCCTGTCTCTTGCCGTCGGTTTAGGCACGGTCGAGAGAGCCTGGGGGCTGCCGGCTTTGCCGGTGGTGAGCATGGTGGCTGTCCTCTGCCCTGGCCAGGTCCCCAACGCTGTCAGGGGGGTGAGGGACAGCATGGGGCTGTTTGGTCAGACGTGCCTTTTGAGGATGGGGGGACACGCTGTGCCCACCAGGGGTGTCCCCCGCAAGCACCAAAGCACCGATGGCATCAGAAACTGTAATCCCTTGCCGGAAAACCTCAGAGGTGGGGAGGGAAGAGTTTTGTCCTGAGGAAAGTCGCTTTGCCCCTGTGTGGGCAGAGCTCGCTGCCTCCTGCCGATGCGTCCAAGCCCTTGGCTTTGCGGGGAGGCAGGCGGGGAGCGCTGCCTTGCGAGCCCCTCGCCCTGACCGTCACCTCCTCCTTGCCTTTGGGAGCCTGGGCCGATGAAACCACGGGCAGGGTCACGGGCAGCGCGGTGAGCGTGGGGCCACAACGCACCCTGCGATGGCACCCGCTCGTTTGCATCCTTGGTTTGTAGAGAGCTTCCTTGCTGGGATCCAGCGAGAAAACACGGCTTGAAAGATCCTTTTCTTACAGCACCTCTATTCCCCCATAGCTACCCCCATATTTATGTATTTGGTTTTTTTCCTTCTGGCCCTTTACTTGTCTTTTTTTGGCTGAATTGGTGCAAAAGCAGCTCAAGGCGGCTCTGTTCTCTCCCAGCGAGCGCGGTGGCGTTCCGGCATAATTACATGGAAGGGCTTTTCTGTCTCCTTGTTTGCAGACTGGTTTCCTGCCCAGCGAAATGGGAATCGCGAGTCCGAGCACGCTTTCCCCCACCGGGGTGAAAGGGGGGTCTCAGTATTTTTCTTACCCCAACAATCCTCGCAGGAGAGGTGCTGACAGCAACATAGGTAAGTGGCTTGGGGTCACCCTTGGGGGCCACCGCGCTGGTTTGTCCTGCAGCGGGGCTGAGCGACCCCGGGGGCTGTCGACTGGGCGGGCACCCGCGTCCGGTCTGCCATCGGGAATGAAAGCACGGATGCTGCACATAGGCTTGAATTTGGCATTTGGGGTTTTTTTTGGGGGGGGGGGACACCACTATATATATATGTGTATATATATGTAGTTTTTAAAAAGGGGGTTTGGGCTCAGTCATGTAGAATTTCCTTCTTTCTGGAAAATGTCAGATGAAGTGAAAGCAGCAAAAGGCTTGAGGTTCTTCTAAAAATGCCTCCAGCCACACCGCACACCAGTAGTCAGTCCTGGAAAACCTTGGGCCACCTTCGAGGCCGTTTTTATGGCCGATGGCTCCTCCTTGGTGCCCCTGTCCTGCTGCAAGCGCACGGGACTGCCAGGAACAAGTCAATAAGAAGCAGCGTGAGGTCTGGGTGCTGAGCTGGGGTGCGGGAGCTGAGCCCTGGGATGCAGGCGGTGTTTGCTCCGAGACCTCTCCCTGCCCAGCCGCCTGCTTTGAGATTCCAGAGCAGGAGGTGCCCACGCCTGGATCTGCCTAGGGATAAGCCATTTTGCTTTTAACGAAGGCTAAGGTCGGGTGTGAATGTAACTTTGGAGTGAAGACAAGTCCCATTTCTTGTGTTTCTGGTCATAGTTCCTCCCTGCGCCCTCCAAAGTCACTTTCTTGCTATTTTGGGCTTTCCCCAGCAAATGAAACCAGAAGCGACCCCGTTGTTACGTGTATTTTTTCCAGTGCTTTTCAGAAAAAGGCATCCGCTTTGATATTGCCGCTTTAAGAAGTTGCTGGTTTGCGTTGCCAGACTGGAAGAGGATTCTTTTGCGGCGGGTTATTCCGTGTGATGCATTTCTCCTCCTGAGCTACAGCCCGGCGGAGCCCCTGGCTTGGCAGAGTTGCTGTGTTAGCATCCTGCACCCCCCCAGCTGGGGCTTTCCTTAATTATGAACTTAAAAAAAAGAAAGAAAACCACTAAATTTTTAACGTGTGCTTCCCCTTGAACCACTTCTCGGGATGTTTCCCCCCCCACCACCACCACCTCCCTGACTCCCTTCCCCCAGGACACTGCGTCCTCCCCCTTGGAGCTGGACCTGGAGAGATGGGCTGGGGGGGGACCGGCAAGCACCGGCCCTGCCTTCCTGCAGCAGTGAAGCTTTCCCAGATATATTACTGTCTAAGGAGCAAATGAAAATACAACCCCATCCCTGCATTCGCTCTCCTTCTGCATCCTCTCTCTGCGAACCCACTTCAAGTTAAATTGTTTCCAAAAAATAAAAAAACCCCGAACCCCAACCCAAGGAGGGGTTGGTGATGGGCTCAGGCTCTCCCAAAGAGCAAGTGCAGCCCTCCTCTGCGCCGTGAGCACCCCTTGTCGCGGTGCTCCGGGAGGGAGACTGCCCCGAGAACGCTGTTTGTGGGTGAAACCAGCCCTCAAAGGGTGCAGGTGAGATGAGATGAGATGAGATGAGATGAGATGAGATGAGATGAGATGAGATGAGATGAGATGAGATGAGATGAGGAGGAGAGGTTCGTCCCCGGACATTTTCACTATTGACGTACATTTTGGGATCCGAGCCCTGTTTGTACCTGCATCTCCCATCCTTTTAGCTGGAGCTTGTTGTTTTCCCTCTCTCTATAACCCCCTTCAAAAATTAGATCTTCTCTTTTTCTCTTCTTCTCTTTAAACCAGACGGACAGCCCAAAAAGGTTCGGAAGGTGCCTCCTGGACTCCCCTCCTCGGTAAGTGGCAGCAGCGTTTTCCCCGCAGGTATCCCCTCCCCGTTCCCCCATCCCCTGGGCGCCCCCGCTCCCCCCGCCGCGAGAGCTGCCAGCCCTGCGGGTCCAGCGCCTCCAAACACCGCGGGCTCGGATTTTAGCAGGATGAGGAAGGGTTTTTCCCAGCGACAGCCGAGAAACAAGGAAGCGCTGTGAGACGGGGCACTAATCGGGGAGAAGGAGCTGCAATGCTCCGGGTGCGGAGCAGAGCCCGGCCCCTTCGCCCCCTGCCCTCGCTTGGTTCTCCTCTGTTTGACGTGATGTCGCGAGTGAAATGCAATATTCGCTGTGCTCGGATTTCACTCCAGAAAGGGAAACCAAACCAGTTGTAATGCGGGCAGGCAGCTGGGGCTGCTCCAGGTGTGCGCTCTGCCGGCGCTGCTTTACAAGAAAGCCTGGAGGAATAAGTTAGCCATGCTCCCGCGGCTGTTACGGGGGAATAAACTGAACAATGTCTTTGTGGCTAGAAGTAATGGGATCTCCAGGAAAGCTAATTGGAGCGGGCTGGAGGGTTCCTGCAGGAACATGGGAGCTGTCTGGCAGCGCGCGGCCGCATTCCTCGCTGGAGCGTTTCCTTGCTTGCAGGGGGACGGGCGGGCTGGAGCCCGGGCTGGGGCTGCGCTGGGGACGGGCCCTTGCCCCCGCGTGTCGTGCCGCCCCGTTCCCCACCTCTCTGCGTCCACCCGTGGGGGAAATGGCGTGCTGTGGGCGTTCCTTCCCTGCCAGCACCAAGCTTGGTCCGTAGCCTCCAGCGCGGGCGCTGCCTTTGGAAATGGTCCAGGAGGTGCTGAGCTTGGGAGGACGGAGGGAGAGGCAGGCACCGAGGGTTTGCAGGATTGGGCTCGCGGAGCGGAGGGTGCTGAAGGGTCCCTTTGGACCCACACCCTGCAGGAACCAGCTCCAGTCAGCAGCGCCGAGTTGCTCCAGACGTTTTGTGTTTTAACAGGGAAAACCTGCTCGAAGCAGATTCCGTATCGCTGCCTCGAGTTTCTCTGTGAAATTCGGAGCTTTTAAACCCCGGTCAACATGTGGGGAAAACATCGCTGCCGACAAATGGCCCTTTATTGGCCTCAGATTTCAAAGGTGACGGGGCTTGCTGCCCGGCGCGCTGGCGGTGCCCTAAAGGGCCCCGATTCCCACAGGAAGCGCCACTCGGCATTTGCCAAAACTCAGCCCCTTCCCTGTGTCTGAGCCGACACCTGCGCGTGGGCTTTGCCAGCCCCGAACGCGCTGGCTGCCG
>NW_009259692.1:588619-588944 GCF_000687185.1 Egretta garzetta | reverse complement strand
CGTGGGGAGCGCGATGGCACCCGAGGCGGGGAGAGAAGCGTGGAGCAAAAGGAGTCGCCGGCCTCAAAGGCAGCGGATCAAAGGGTCCGTCCTGTCTGAGTCGCCCCGGCGCGGGAGCCCACCCCGTGTTAGCGCTGGACCCCGTGCAAAATAAATAGGTTAATCAGCAGCGTATTAAAATCAAATGCTTTAATCTGTAATTCCCTCGCTGCTTGGAAAACTCGGAGAGGTCAGCGGCTGGAATAGTTGAGGGTGGCTGAAAGGGGAGTGATTCCGCCGGTGGTTAAAGAGCGATGTGAAGGGCGGCGCTGGGCAGGGGCTGAGC
>NW_009259692.1:585991-587061 GCF_000687185.1 Egretta garzetta | reverse complement strand
GGAGCTGAAAGGGCTTTTCCAACCCCAACGATTTTATAATTCTATATTTAAGCACGATTGCTGGTGCAATTTTTAACACAAAGACCCCGATTTTCTCTTCCCCGCCCCCCCCCAAAAGAGAAGAAATTCGTGGTGTTCTGGGCAGGTACAGAACAATTTTCCCCCCTCTTGCTGGGTGAGGACAGGGGGTCAGAGGGAGCTGGGTGTGGGGAAAGAGAAACCCAGGGCAGGTTTCCTTTCCCAAGAGAGCTGTGTCTTCCAGGCAGAGCTGGCTGAGCGCGCCCGGCCGCCTCTGCTTTCGTCTGCATTTCAAAAAAAAAAAAAAAAAGATCAGTATTAGTGGTTTCAGAATGAATCAAGGGGGATGAAAATAAGCTGTAACAAAAGTTCTCACGTAATTTGGAGTGGCATTTCGGTTTCTTTGCGTGTTGAATTTCTGCTTTAAAGAAAAAAATCTGGTTTTGCACTGGCACGAGATGATTTTCGTTAAGGGCTTTCTAGGATGGGTTTCCTTTTTTTAGAAGGGGAAAAAAAAAGCGCCTTTTCTTTTGCTTGATACGCTGTTAAATAACGTAGTGCTGCAGAAACCTGGCCGAGAGCTGTCCCCTCCTGTGTGACATCCCTTAGAGGGGCTGCTCAGCCCCCCCGTGCCTCAGTTTCCCCTCGAGCGGGACAGGCTGATTCTCATGCAGGATTTGAGCAGAGGCCGTGCTCGGGAGTGGCAGCCCGGCGTACGGCAGGGTTGGCGTGGGGCGGAGCAGGTCCCAAAGCCTCGCCGGTCCCCGTCGCCACCGCCCAGCCCCCTGGGTTCGGGGTTAGCACGCAGAAACGCTGGCTTTTGTGGTTACCCATCAAAAGTTATAGCCGCAGAAAAAGGAACCGGACTAGAGAGTTGAAACTTCTGCTGGCGCCGGCGTCTTCTGCAGCAGAGGGGGCTGCGGGGATCCGCGCCGTTACGGGAAGGCAGGCGGGACGTGTCGGCAGAGCCGCGCCGTTCGGCACCGCCGCCGTGACGTCTGCTGCGATGCATGAAAGCAAAGCCGCGTGGGGTGGGGCGACCCCTGGGGGGG
>NW_009259692.1:584679-585923 GCF_000687185.1 Egretta garzetta | reverse complement strand
GTGGGGCCGTGGGGTGGCCAAGCCATTTTCTCTTCAACCCCTTTCCTGCCCCACAGGTGTATCCATCCAACTCAGGTGATGACTACAGCAGGGATCCAGCTGGATATACTCCCTCAAAACCTCCCAGCACTGTGTATCCCGGAGCCTTTTATATGGCAGGTGAGTTATCAACAACGCCGGCGTCCTGCAAGCCGGCAAGAGCAGGGGCTGCCTGGCCCATTACGGACAACGGGGGGAATTGCCCAGCACCTGAGCAGGAGGGAGCTCAGGGCAGGAGCGTGTGAGACACGAAGCAGCCCTGGAACGGCTCAGATTTGCTCAGCGGGTGATGCTCGGCGTAGGCAGGACGCGCTGGGGGCAGATGCAGCCCCTCAGCCCGGGCTGATTGGCCCCCGTGTGGGCTGTGGGACGCACGCCGGCATCCCTGCCCTGCTCAGCTCTGGTTTTCCTTCCAGACGGCCTCCATAACTCGCCAGACCTGTGGAGTTCACCGGGTGCCATGAGCCAGTCGAGTTACGGTGCCATGCTGGGCAGCTCCTCCTCCCCGCTCCCCCAGTCCAGCGGCTTCAACAGTTTACATCAGCACGAACGCATGGTAACGCGTCCCCACGCTGCCCTGCGGGTGGGCTGGGGGGCTCCAGAGCTCCCAGCTTCGTTCAGGAGAGGTTAACGGCGGCCTCCCCTCCGTGTCTGGCTTTTCCTCTGCCTCCACGCCGTACGGGGTCTCCAGTCACACGCCCCCCATCAGTGGGACGGACAGCATCATGGGTACGTACGGCCCCCGGTGGTCCCCAGCACGACTCCCCTCGCTCCACTGCCATGCAGAGGCTTAACTGGAAAATCAAAGTCTTCTGCAAACCTCTGATGCCCGAGGCCGTGATAGCTGGGTCCGATGCACCCAGACGCTTTCTATCCCTTGCGCGTCGCCCGTGCACGCCGTTACTGCGCGAGGAGGCGGCGCAGCGAGGTTATTGCTGCGGGATACCTGGGCTGTAGCAGGGGGACGGGGCGCTGGCTTGGGGGTTTGCACCTCGCTTGGTGGATCTGGGAGGAGACCAGGATCTGAGATGTTATCTCTTGGAGGTGCCGTGGCTTAAATGAGTTGCGGGAAGGATTTGCATCTGCGTTGCGGGAAGGCGGGGGTATGTGTGAAGCTCTTCATCTAAATCCAGAATGAGAATGTTTGTGCGGTATTTTTATACCATGTTAAACCTCCGAGTGCTTTAATTTCTAACCCTGCTGAA
>NW_009259692.1:583967-584655 GCF_000687185.1 Egretta garzetta | reverse complement strand
GAACACGCATTCCCCAAGAAATGAGGCTCCTGACCTTGATTCCGTAGAAACCCCCTTGTTTAGAGGAGGGGAAGCAAGTTTGGGGTTGTAGGGCCTTAAGATGCCCCGTGGAAATGGGCCGTGCTGCAGCAGAGACGTTTGATCGCCGTTGATGGCGTGACGGCTTCGACCCAGCATCTTACAAAGACGTTCCTGCAGCCCCACGAAAGCTGCTGGGGCTCGTGTGCCCACGGCCGGGGTGCTCTGAGCTGGGCATCTGTTTGATTTTCAAGCAAAGCAGTAAGAGCGAGAAATTTCAATCATCTCAGAGCAGGTCTTGTATGGGTGTCTTGTCCTGCCGGGTTCCTGGTGCCCCAGCAGTGATGTCTGCGTCCTCTCTCGGCAGGTAACAGAGGAACCACAGCTGGGAGCTCGGGAGACGCGCTCGGGAAGGCACTAGCTTCAGTAAGAGTCTCTGCAGATCCACAACCCAGTCCCTGTCCTGTCACGGCGTTGGACCTCCCCTCTGTGACAGGGACCCTCTAGGCAGCAGGGAGGATGGACACGTTGAGAAGTTTGGGTGAATGCACCCCAAAACCACAGCAGCCTCTGGGAGGGGGGGGTTCCCCTCTGTGTGCTGCCATCCTGTGTCCTGGCACTGTGCAAAAGCACCTTTTGGCAGATGGGGAAACTGAGGCACTGGATGTTA
>NW_009259692.1:582298-583700 GCF_000687185.1 Egretta garzetta | reverse complement strand
CACCAAGTGGGCTGGGCTGTCACACCGGCTGGAGCTGGCATGGTATGGGAAGGGAGGTCCCATGGGTGGTCCCATCGGGTGGTCCCATCGGGTGGTCCTCACTGCAGCTTGGCGACGCTGCTGGGGAGGGGGAGAGCCGGCGCGGGGGTGGGCGCTGCTGACCGTGCCCTGCTTCTCTCGCTCCAGATTTATTCCCCCGATCACTCTAGCAATAACTTCTCGTCAAACCCCTCTACACCGGTCGGCTCCCCTCAGGGGCTTGCAGGTAGGTGAAAAACGTTGCTCTGTGTGTAAAGGGGGATGTCAGGTTTGCTTCCTGGAGGTTCAAGGCAGCGTACTTCCCAAATCAGCCCCAAACCCTCATTAAAGACGCTTCTGGCAATCTCGCCAGATCCCATTTATTTTCAAAAGCAGGAGGGTGATGAGGACGGACAAGCAAAGTTGAAGATACTTTTTAAATGCCTCCTGTGAAGTTGCATGTCCGTCTGCTTTAATGGGCTGTGGCTTTTCCCCCGTTTTGGAGCCGAGCCCAGGTGTGGCAAACGGCGCCGGTGCGAGGGCGATGGCTCTGCCCGCGCCTGGCTTTGCCCCTGCGCAGGAGTTTTGGCAGGCGGCTCTGCTGGAGGTGCGAGCCTGGCCCACACGGCAGCACCGCCACGCGCTTGAGTTAAAGCATCGCTGCCACCCCCGGGACCCGCTCCTGCCCTTCCGACCGACCCCGTCCCTGCCTTGGTGGGGCTGGGAGAGTTTGTCCCTGGTTTGGCTCCCGTGGGAGGAGTGCAGTGGGAGCTGGGAAGCAGCCAACTAGTTAAAAACCATTTTCAGTGCCCGCTGAAAGCCCGTCCCTGCTCCCGTCCCACGGGAGAGGTCTCGTTTCTGCCCAGCAGAGCTGGCGCCGAGGCTCCTCGGTGCCCGGGGCGCAGAGCAGTGCACGCACACCAGCCTGCCGCTCCCCTGGGGTCGGAGCGAGCACGGCGTCTGTGCTGGCTGCCCCCTCACTGAGATGAGAGAAATTTAAAAACCTCTCGAGGTCTGAAGGCCTGAGCTCAGTTTCCCGCTGAGGCAGAGCAGGGGCGAGCCCGTGGCAGGGGCTGAACGGAGATTCCTGCAGGAGGGGCGTGGGATCAGACCGTGACCCCTCACAGCGTTGCTGCAGGATAAGGCGGGCGCCTGCCCTGCGCTGAGACGCCTCTGCGGGCACCCCGCGGCCTCGCGGAGCGGTGGCAGGGAGCAGGGGCGAAACCTGTGCCCCTGTGTGGCTTGGCTGGCTTCGTACGGGCGGTGTGACCGTCCCTGTGCGGCCCCATGCGGCGCTGTGGTGTCCCATGCGGTGCCATGGTGGCCCATATGGTGCCGTGGTGGCCCATGCGGTGCCATGCGGTGCCATGGTGGCCTGGGCGGG
>NW_009259692.1:578615-582229 GCF_000687185.1 Egretta garzetta | reverse complement strand
CTGGTCTGTTCGTCCGCTTGCGGTGCCGTGGTGGCCCATGTGGTGCCATGGTGGCCCATGCGGTGCCATGCGGTGCCATGGTGGTCTGTGCGGTGCCATGCGGTGCCGTGGTGGCCCATGTGGTGCCGTGGTGGCCCATGCGGTGCCATGCGGTGCCATGGTGGTCTGTGCGGTGCCATGCGGTGCCATGGTGGCCCATGTGGTGCTGTGGTGGCCTGTGCACTGCTGTGCATGGCATGGTGGCCCGTGTGGTGCCATGGTGGCCTGTGCGGTGCCATGCAGTGCCATAGTGGCCCGTGCAGTGCCGTGGTGGCCTGTGCACTGCTGTGCATGGCAAGGTGGCCCGTGCGGTGCCCTGGTGGCCTGTGTGGTGCTGAGCACAGCCTGGTGGCCCATGCACAGCGTGGTGGCCCAGCTTCCAGCCCCACCTAGCGGCAGCCATGCCCGGTCCCAAGCTCTTCCTGTTTGTTCTCAGGCACATCCCAGTGGTCGCGAGCAAGCGGACAGGGTGCCTTATCTCCCAGCTACGAAGGGAGCCTCCACACTTTAGTAAGTGTCGCCGAAAGATCTGCTGCTTCTTTTCCATCCCTTGCGTGCCGGGCTTTTTGGTCAAGTGATAGAATCACAAAATGCTTTGGGTTGGAAGGGACCCCTAGAGCCCACCCAGCCCAACCCCCCTGCAGGAGCAGGGACACCTTGAACCACAGCAGGTTGCTCACAGCCCCGGCCAACCTGGCCTGGAATGTTCCCAGGGATGGGGCCTCCACCCCCTCTCTGGGCAACCCCTGCCAGGGTTTCACCACCCTCACTGGAAAGAATTTCTTCCTTAGATCCAGTCTAAATCTCCCCTCCCAAAAAAGTCTGGGGCCTGAAGGAAGATGGCTCGTTGGCAGATGGACATTTGGTTGGAAGCAGCTGAGCCTGGAGCCCGGCTGGCAGAGGCGCAGCCTTGCACCCTCCCCCTGTTCAGGGCCCGGTCGCATCCCCGTGGGTCTGGCCCAGCCGAACAGTTTGCTCTCTGGTTTCTGCCTCCCCTTCCTGAGCGGTTCTGCTTGTGAGAGCCCTTGTGCCTTTAGGGGGTGGCACCGACGGGGTCGGGAGGTTGTTTCTCCCCGTACCTGCCTTGCGGTAGCTGAGTGCGTGATTACCACCAGCCACTCTTCGGTGTCGAGAGCTGCAGTGGGCTGCTGGCTTTAACGCAGACCTATTTCTCTGTCCTCTCCTTCAAGCAAAACAAAATGGAAGACAGGTTGGACGAAGCCATCCACGTGCTGAGGAATCACGCCGTGGGCCAGACAGCCGCCATGCCGAGCAACCACGGGGACATGCACGGGCTCCTGGGCTCCCCCCCAGCCCACAGTGCCACCGTGGGCAGCCTGGGCCAGGCCTTCCCCGCCTCGGTCATGTCCCTGGGGAACAGGCACCCGAGTCTGGTAAGTGTGAAAGCATCGTGGCAGCTGGTGGGGACATGCTGGGGATCCACGTCCTGGGGTCCCCTGGCACCCAGAGGGACGTTTGGTGTGCGAAAAGCTCGGTGTGGTCCAGCCCAGATCAGCCCTTGACAGCCGTGAAGGGGCGATGTGCCCAGAAGCGCGGTGGCTTGCCGTCCACGGGGGGAGTTGAATCCACGCTCAGTGCAGTGGTGGCTCTTGGGCACAAGCCCTGCATGCAGCTCACTCATGCCCCTTCTTGGGGCAGGTAGAGGTGGTAAAAGCTCTTTTTTTTCCCCCTGCAAGATGGACAGAAATCCTTCAAAACAGCTTCAAGCCATCCCCAGGGGATCTGGTGCAGGGCAGGACCGTGGGTATAGAGTCAGGTGTCGCCAGGACTTCTCTGCTCCGAACCGTTCGGGTGGGCACCGCGTCCGTCCATGCACGTGGGGAGTGCTGTTGTGTGATGGCTCATTCAGGCTCTGGGAAACGCGACAGGTCCTGGGTGCCCTGAGCACATGGATGCTGGGTCACCAGGGTCCCCCCTTGTCCAGAGGCTGGTGACCACAGGAGCATGTTTTTGGCGGAGCTGGTTGCCTGCTGCAGCAAATGGTTGCGCGTCTCCGGTCTCTCCAGAGAACCAGACGTGCTTCCCTTCCGAGCATCCCGGGCTCTGCTTGGAAGCGATGAATGCAATGTGTGTCCTCAATTGCAAACTGCTGCCAGCTGCAGAAAGGAGCGTTTGCAGCAGGGCTGGCTCTGTCCTGCTGGTCCCTGGCCGGCGTAGCGCGGCCTCGGGGGGTGCGGGCTCCGAAAGGCTGCCTGACCCTCGCCCTTTGCATCCAGGCCCTTCGGAGTGAAGTTGACGCTGCTGTGATGTCCCCTGCTCTGGTGGCACTGGGGAGGTGGCAGAAACGTTGGTGCTTGGCGGAGACAGGACACGTGCAGCCCAGGCAGGGTGTCCTCTCCGGTCTGCCAGCCTCACACCCCGGCAGAGAGAGGTTTTTCCATGGCGGGGGGAGACAGCGCTGGTGGGGGCTTCCTGCTTGGCCCAGCTGCGGTGCAGGGCACAGAGCTGCTTTCTGCAGTGCCCCCGCCGCGGTCCCCGGAGGAGAGCTGCTGCTGGAGCAGGTTGGCCCTTCCCTCCTGCACGCCCCTGCTCTGGGTGCTGGGAGCGAGCGAGGAGGGCGTGCGGCTGCCCCTCAGCCTGGCCTGCGGAGCCCCCCCGGGCTGTGCTCGGGGTGCCTGTGCCCCTTGCCCACCGGCCGTGACACTTTCCCCCCTCAAGGCTTGCTCTGCTTGTTCTGCTGTAGGTGGGAGGAGGTCACCCCGAAGATGGGTTGTCCAGCAACCCCAGCATGCTCCACAACCATGTCACACTTCCGTCACAGCCCAGCTCACTCCCTGACCTCAACAGGCAGCAAGACACGTACAGCGGTAAGGCAGCTCTGCACGCGTGCACGCTTCAGGCTTGCCTGCCCCGGGGGTGATTCGGGTCCCCGCTTCGGTCCAGCTCTGTGCAGAAGCAGCCTAGGGGGGAGATGGGTGCTCTTGCAAGCTGGGTGCTTCCTCGTGGCATCCGCGGGGCAGTTTCTACCTTGAGCCTTTTCCAGAGGTTTCACCTACATGTTCTGTCCCTCCTGCCAGCTCTGGACGCGCGATGCTCCCAGGCCCTGCTCTGCTGGGGGAGGTTGGGCTCTGACTCTGGCGGGGCTGGGAGGTGGGGGGAGAAGAGCAGGGAGCGGTCATTGGGCAGAGCCAGCACCCCTCCAGCTCCTCTTGCTGTGGGCCAGCGATGCAGGATGAGTCCGGGATGCTGCATGCTGGCGATGCAGCGCAGCAGGAACCAGGCCTGGGGACCCCCCAGCCCTCCGTGCGGGTCAGGCCCCTCCAACCTCCATGTGCGGCTCTGTTTCCTCAGCAGGCTTGTCAGGAGGGCTGGGGCGAAGCAGCGTCTCCTCGGGAACCAGCGAAATAAGAGGGAAGAAGAAGGAGGATGAGGAGAACACGTCGGTGGCAGATAACTCAGAAGAGGAGAAGAAGGAGCTGAAACCCTCCCGGAACAGAACAAGGTGCTCTTTGAACAGGTCTCTCCCTTCACTTTGTTACCCGGCTGGGGGCGTTTGGGCTGGGGTACAGCCGCGGTGACCCACCAGGCGCTGGGCTCGGCCCGGTGAGGCCGGG
>NW_009259692.1:577702-578553 GCF_000687185.1 Egretta garzetta | reverse complement strand
GGCGGCCCCGCCCGGGCTCCCGCTGCTTCCCCACTGCTGGCCACTTTGGGCCTGCTGGGGAGGGGTCCCTGCCACCCTCTCCTGCTGGCTCCCATCCCCGTGGCCACAGGGCTTCCTCGTGCTCGTAAAGCAGAGGGCTCACGCCTTGTCCACATGAGCTGCACCCGCCTGCGTGGTCGCTCGGGGCATTGCTTGTGGCTGTGCGTGGAAAGGACCGAGCACTCAGCTCCCCTCGGCCAGGGGTGGGGAAGGTTTTGACCTCCTCCCTGCTTCGGGTGGTCTCCGCTCTCTGCTTTGGGGTCCTGTATCCTCTGTCACATCCAGCCAGACATGTGGCAGCAGATCTGGTAGAGTCCTTCCAGCGCGCTGGCTTGTCTGCACCCTCGCCATCGGCTTGGAGACCTCACCAGGGTGATGCTGCCTGGAGGGGCAGCACCAGCCCCGCTCCTGCCAGACTGCAGCCACCTCCTGCCCTGGAGGCAGAGGGCTGTGTCTTTCCAAAACGCCACCTTACCAGGCCTGGGGACCCCCCAGCCCTCCATGCGGGTCAGGCCCCTCCAACCTCCATGTGTGGCTCTGTTTCCTCAGCAGGCTTGTCAGGAGGGCTGGGGCGAAGCAGCGTCTCCTCGGGAACCAGCGAAATAAAGAGGGAAGAGAAGGAGGACGAGGAGAACACGTCGGTGGCAGATAACTCAGAAGAGGAGAAGAAGGAGCTGAAACCCTCCCGGAACAGAACAAGGTGCTCTTTGAACAGGTCTCTCCCTTCACTTTGTTACCCGGCTGGGGGCGTTTGGGCTGGGGTACAGCCGCGGTGACCCACCAGGCGCTGGGCTCGGCCCGGTGAGGCCGGG
>NW_009259692.1:577110-577389 GCF_000687185.1 Egretta garzetta | reverse complement strand
GGGTCCTGCCGGCGCGCTGGCTGGTCTGCAACCTCGCCATCGGCTTGGAGACCTCACCAGGGTGATGCTGCCTGGAGGGGCAGCACCAGCCCCGCTCCTGCCAGACTGCAGCCACCTCCTGCCCTGGAGGCAGAGGGCTGTGTCTTCCCAAAACGCCACCTTGGGACACCAGTGTTGGCCCCCACACCTTCTCCAGGCCACCCTGCAACCTCCCGGCGACAAGCTCAGGCCTTAATCGCATTGTTGTGGTTTCTTTCTTTGTTGTTTAAAACCAAACCA
>NW_009259692.1:575859-577005 GCF_000687185.1 Egretta garzetta | reverse complement strand
CGTCTCGGTGCCTCGACGTGTGTTTCTTTTTCTGTGAGTTGACCAGTGCTGAGAGTGCACGCGAGGAATGTCCCTGTCTCGTTCTTATTTTAAACCATTAGTCAAGATGAGGATGAGGAGGACGATCTTCTTCCCCCAGAGCAAAAAGCCGAGAGAGAGAGAGAAAGGAGGGTCGCCAATAATGCCCGTGAGCGCCTGCGGGTCCGTGACATCAACGAGGCCTTTAAAGAGCTCGGACGCATGTGCCAACTCCACCTAAACAGCGAAAAACCGCAGACCAAACTGCTAATCCTACACCAGGCCGTATCAGTCATACTGAACCTGGAGCAACAAGTTAGAGGTCAGTGAGGGTCCCGGAGTGGTGATATTTTACGTATCTGATCGGCACGGGGCTGTCTGTCTGTCTGTCTCCTGTGACATGTGCTGTGGCGCCTCGCACTGTCTCTCTCCCCTGAGGCCTTGGGGTCCCAAGGCTGTCGATGTCCTTTTTTTTTTTTTTTTTTCCTTTTTTTTTTTCTCCCCCCCCTCCCCCTTTTTTTGCATCCCTGCTGTTCTCTCTTTTGTTCCCCACTGCCTCCCCCCCTGCCACCGTGTGTGCTGCATGCCGGTCCCCGAGGGGGCACCTGCGCCGTCCTCGCTTTCCCGCAGCCAGGTGTTTTGCTCAGCTGCTTGGCCAACAAAATGAAAAAAAACCCCAAAAACCCACCAAACCCCAAACCCCAGCAAATCTCCCAGAAGAGGGCCCAGATCTGACATCTCTCCGAGGGCTGCTCCAAGCACACAGCCCGGCTCTGCCCGCGGCAGCAGGGAGCGATGTTTTTTTTTTTTTTTTTCCTTTTTTTTTTTCTCCCCCCCCTCCCCCTTTTTTTGCATCCCTGCTGTTCTCTCTTTTGTTCCCCACTGCCACCGTGTGTGCTGCATGCCGGTCCCTGAGGGGGCCCCTGCGCCGTCCTCGCTTTCCCGCAGCCAGGTGTTTTGCTCAGCTGCTTGGCCAACAAAATGAAAAAAAAACCCAAAAACCCACCAAACCCCAAACCCCAGCAAATCTCCCAGAAGAGGGCCCAGATCTGACATCTCTCCGAGGGCTGCTCCAAGCACACAGCCCGGCTCTGCCCGCGGCAGCAGGGAGCGATGACCCGTCCTCCC
>NW_009259692.1:575155-575445 GCF_000687185.1 Egretta garzetta | reverse complement strand
ACGCATCGGTGGTTTGTGCCTGGCTGTGCTCCTCTCTGCTGGCCTCTGCTGTTGCATTGATGTTGGAGTCCTTTGTGCCTCTCTTCAGTTTGTAATTTTTTGCCTTTCATAACATGTATATTTTTTCCTGTCTTCTTTTTTTTAATTTCCCCTTCCTTTTTATTTTTTTATTTCGAGTTTTTTATTTTTTCGGTTCTGTTCTTTCTGATCTCCTACAGACAGTCCCCAGCCGTGACCTCTCGGTGGTCCCACTCTCTACCTTGTACTTGCTGCTTGCGGATCGAGGCAGG
>NW_009259692.1:573494-574719 GCF_000687185.1 Egretta garzetta | reverse complement strand
TCCCTGCCGGGGGGAGCCACCCGCCAGGAACTGCGGCTGCCAGCCTGCGTTCGGAGGAATGAGCTGGGCTCCTGCCACGGGCGGGCTTGGGTGCCGGGGCCGCTGGTGGCTCCGCTCCCCCCGGCCATCCTGGGCGTACTGGAGGGAAGGTGGCAGTGCCGGCCGAGGCACCGAGGCAGTGGGGAGGGGACACAGGCAGGGACAAGGCAGCGAGGAGAGGATGCAGGCAGGGATGGCGGGCAACCCTCTGTCCCTCACAGGCAAACGCTTGCCTGGAGAGCCCTCGCTCCCCCCCCGTGTGGTCAGGCACCCTCTGGAGGCTCTCCAGACCCCCCCAGCGCACCCAGGAAGGCTCTGACTCTGCGGCCCCTCTTCGGTGAAGGCTTATCCCCGCGTGGCTCCCCTGGAGCCAGAGGCCACAGTCTGTCCCAGTGCCAGGTTTCACCCAAGGACCCTCCTCAGATAGGTGTCTTTCCTGCAAGAATTTTTTGCTCTGGGGGAGAAGGTCGTCTGTACAGTAAATTGGGGGTTTGGAGGGGACGGGCTGCGGGCGAGGCCACGGTTTAAGATGCTGCCAGCACAACTCTGCCTTCCCCCCTGTCCCTGCCTGTTTCGGGCACCCCTGGGGTGCTGCCAGCGGTGGAGGCTCTCCCAAAGCTCCTGACCGTGCCTCGAAAAGAAAATAACCCCTTTCTGGAGTGATTTTGGCTGTGTCGAAAGACCTGGATTCAGTGTCTGCATCCAAGACCGACCCTCGGCAGCAGCCGGGGGCACTTGGCTCCTGCCCCCTCCATACTCTTATGCCTCCCGCCGCTGCGGCACGGCTGCCCGAAACGCCTGCACTGGGAGGATTTTGCTGCGGGTGGAGTTTTTGAAGAAAACCTTACAAAGAAGGATTTGCTTTTTGCCAAAAAGTCTTTCCTTGGGGGATGAACCCAATGTTTCTGGCTGAGACACCACCCCCACCCCCCCATAACTTTTAGTTTTCAGCCAAAAACGAACAGGAAGGCAAAATTTTGCAGAGGGGACGAAGGTGTCGGTGTCGATACCGCATCCCCTGCCCTCCCCCGCCCCCGGCAGCCCCCTCCAGCCCCGTCGGAGCCCGGCCCGTGCTGGCAAGCACCTTCACGTGGCTCGCAGAGGCGACGCACGGCCCGAATAACCCGGGTCGCTCTGGGAAGCGCCCGAGACGAATTGGCTTTGCAAAGGGAGGCTGTTTGAGCCG
>NW_009259692.1:570743-573470 GCF_000687185.1 Egretta garzetta | reverse complement strand
CTGTGGTGCTATGAACCCAGCAGTACAGACGAGGCCTTGTCACTGGAGGACAAAGATCTGAGGGACCGGGAGAGGAGAATGGCCAATAACGCCAGGGAAAGGGTGCGTGTGCGGGACATTAACGAGGCCTTTAAAGAACTGGGACGCATGTGTCAGATGCACTTAAAAACGGACAAAGCACAGACCAAACTGATCATCCTACAGCAAGCGGTGCAGGTCATTCTGGGCCTGGAGCAGCAAGTACGAGGTATGGTAACAGCTGGCAGGTGCATTTCGGGGCCTTTTCTCTTCCCCCCCCCCTCTGCATTTCTGCCTGCGCGTGCATCTCTGTTGTGACTCCTGCTTTCGGTGCGAGGTTGTGTGTTTGCATCGCCAGCGGCGCCCTCGGGTGCGCCACGCGGCAGGCTGAGCTTTCCAAAGCCCCGGCCCGGGGTGGATTTGAGGCTGCTCTGTCCGTCTCCCCTCACGCTTCATGGGAATTTGGCACCTGAATCCCATTAAGCAGCTTTGGAAAACTCAGTCCTCAACTCCGAGAGCTGGCTGAGGCACTTGGGGTTTTCTGCAAGCGAGCACATGTTTAAATTGGCATGGTGTGTCAGCCGGGCATGGGGTTTTGCTCTAGCAGGGGTCCAGCCAAGTTCTGCAGCCACTGCAAGGAGCAGCAGCTTGCACTGAGGTCGTTTCCTCGCATGGTCCCGTGTGTCTGTCCTGGGACTCTGTCCTCGCTCTCTCTTTCGGATGCTGTTGCCATGCGCGATGCTGTTGCCCAAACTGAGGTTGCTTCCCTCCCTTCCTTGCTGTTTTTGGCATAGAGCGCAATCTGAACCCTAAAGCAGCCTGCTTGAAGCGTCGGGAAGAGGAGAAAGTGTCCGGAGTAGTAGGAGATCCCCAGATGACACTTTCAGCTTCACATCCTGGTCTAGGAGATGGTCACAACCCTGTTGGACACATGTAAAGGTATCATCCCCTGCCTTGTGATCCCAGCACACCGCTGTGGGTCCAACCCGATGCCGGTGCGCGCGCTGCTCTGCTTTGGCTGCTCAGCCCCACTCGTTTGGCACCAGCCAATGTCCTTCTTCATTTACCTTAAGTAAATGACTTGCACGTTCATGTCGTTTGCTCGTCCGTGGACACCCAAAGCCTCTGCCCCGCAGGAGAGGTGCAGCCCTGTAGCTGGGACGGAGGGTTTCGGTGTGCTCCCCACCCTGAGCGGGCTCAGCTCTGGTCCATGCCCCCCCAGCCCTGCCCCAGTTGGCTACTGGAAACCAGCAACTCCTTTGCTCGGCGACCCAATGGGTGGGAATGAGCAGGTCCCAGAAATGCCAAGAAAAATGCAGAAGGTGAAATTCCCCCGGTGAGACGATGGCAGGCGCAGGCTCTGCTGGGCTGTCCCCGTTTTTAAGGGAACGCCGTGCTCGGCTGGGAGTAGCTGAGCCTGCTGGGCCCAAGCGGTGCAGGGATGGGGGGGGGCAGATGGAGAAGATCCAGGAGCGGTGGGGACGGGGGCTGACCCCGTCAGCGAGGCTCCCTGGTGAGGGGCTGCGATGCCTCAGCCTGTAGCACCCGCGTGCCCCAGAGTACACGGAGGAGCCGTGTCCCCCATGTCCCCTGCGCCAGCGGGTGCCTGGGGCTGCCCTGAAAATAAAAAACCCAAAAGGCAGAGCCGGTGTCTTGGCAGAACGGCGAGCTCGTGTCTCAGCTCCGCTGCAGCCACGTCGAGCCCTCGGGGCTGGCTTCTCCTGCGGAGACAAGGCCGTGGCAGGGGAGCATGTGGCCCCCCCATGCAAGGAGCAGGATTTTATTCTTCTCATTTGGCTTTCTCTCACTTCAGGCTTTTGGTTTTTTTGTTTGTAGATCTTTTTGTTCCTCTGGATAGAGAGATCTGTAGGAAGAAAACCCTTGGTGTGACCTGCGACCTTCTCGAACCATAAACTTTAGTACTGCTAATACTGACACACGTGGATGGATCCTGGCATGACGTAAGGGGTGGAAAAAAACACTTTTTCAAAAACAAAACGAAAACAAAAAAAATTGCCTTAAGTATAAAGTGCGGAACAGTCAATACATATCACTCAGTTAGGAGGGGGTGGCGTGTTCTCTTGGCTTGTTCACAAGCAGCCAGCAGCAAAATTGTGCCTAAGCTTGATATTTCTTTTTTAAAAAAAAAGAACATTAGTTATGAGATTTTTTATGTAGAACAAATAGCAATGCCTTTTGGTTTTTTTAGCTTATTTTGCATATGTTTTGTAAGCAACGAAAAGAATTTTTTTTTGTATAAAAAAAATGTCTTGTACCCCACGCTTTTCTGCTGCTGTTTCTATAGTTAACGTTGCATCTTTAGGATCAACCAGAATATTAAAATTGTATTAAGAGAGACTGGATATAAAGAGAGGAATTCTCAGATTCGGCTCTGAAAGCCACTAAAAGCGAATGTAGCCACAGCGAGGGGATGTTCTTCCTTGCCTGGCTTGTACCTTCCATGATAAAAAAACAAACTCCTGTGCTGAATTCGCCATCTCATTGCTTTGGCCACTTCTGATTTGGGAAAAGGAAGTTAAACAGCAAAGCAAGTTGCAGCAGTATCCCCCAGCGGTGCTCCCGCTCCTCCTGGGAGGTGACCGAGGTCCGTCAAGGGTCTCTGCAAGATTTGCTTTACTCCCGGAGGATCCCGGAGGCCACGGTCCCGCCTGGGAGAGGAGGTGCCCTGCGGCTGTGCCGGAGCGTCGT
>NW_009259692.1:568210-569242 GCF_000687185.1 Egretta garzetta | reverse complement strand
CCCGCCGCAGCCACGTCGAGCCCTCGGGGCTGGCTTCTCCTGCGGAGACAAGGCCGTGGCAGGGGAGCATGTGGCCCCCCCATGCAAGGAGCAGGATTTTATTCTTCTCATTTGGCTTTCTCTCACTTCAGGCTTTTGGTTTTTTTGTTTGTAGATCTTTTTGTTCCTCTGGATAGAGAGATCTGTAGGAAGAAAACCCTTGGTGTGACCTGCGACCTTCTCGAACCATAAACTTTAGTACTGCTAATACTGACACACGTGGATGGATCCTGGCATGACGTAAGGGGTGGAAAAAAACACTTTTTCAAAAACAAAACGAAAACAAAAAAAATTGCCTTAAGTATAAAGTGCGGAACAGTCAATACATATCACTCAGTTAGGAGGGGGTGGCGTGTTCTCTTGGCTTGTTCACAAGCAGCCAGCAGCAAAATTGTGCCTAAGCTTGATATTTCTTTTTTAAAAAAAAAGAACATTAGTTATGAGATTTTTTATGTAGAACAAATAGCAATGCCTTTTGGTTTTTTTAGCTTATTTTGCATATGTTTTGTAAGCAACGAAAAGAATTTTTTTTTGTATAAAAAAAATGTCTTGTACCCCACGCTTTTCTGCTGCTGTTTCTATAGTTAACGTTGCATCTTTAGGATCAACCAGAATATTAAAATTGTATTAAGAGAGACTGGATATAAAGAGAGGAATTCTCAGATTCGGCTCTGAAAGCCACTAAAAGCGAATGTAGCCACAGCGAGGGGATGTTCTTCCTTGCCTGGCTTGTACCTTCCATGATAAAAAAACAAACTCCTGTGCTGAATTCGCCATCTCATTGCTTTGGCCACTTCTGATTTGGGAAAAGGAAGTTAAACAGCAAAGCAAGTTGCAGCAGTATCCCCCAGCGGTGCTCCCGCTCCTCCCGGGAGGTGACCGAGGTCCGTCAAGGGTCTCTGCAAGATTTGCTTTACTCCCGGAGGATCCCGGAGGCCACGGTCCCGCCTGGGAGAGGAGGTGCCCTGCGGCTGTGCCGGAGCGGCGTGACGG
>NW_009259692.1:561037-568175 GCF_000687185.1 Egretta garzetta | reverse complement strand
GAGCAGGCCTTGGGGGGTGGAAGAGAACTGAGGGACTGGGGCGCGTTCAAGGTAAGCAAAGAAGCAACACAGATGCAAGAGGAAAGCCCAGGGCAGAGGAAAGCGCCTCTTGCCCACACGTCCGAGCAAACGCCCGCTGTCAGAGGTGCTTCCAGGGGCAGCGTTGAACAAAGACGAACTGAACAAAGCTGGAGGACTGGGAAGAGGCAGAGGCGGACAGAGCAAAGGCAGTAGCGGGACAGGGACACCGCGCTCAGCAACCTTGCAGCAGATGGAGCCGCGGACGCTGGCAGCAGGCAGCAGAGCCCAAGGTGGCAGGAAGGGGAGCAGCTACCCAGCGTGTGTGCTCGCTCCAGCCCTCGGCAAGCCGCGACCGGCAGCAGGATCCCTGTCTCCATGCAGCTTCTCCCCCCACTGGAGCCACCACCATTGGAAGTGCAAAACGCTGCACTGGGGAGAGGGGTGGTTTCACACCCCGCCTTCACCCGCTGTCGTATCTCCAAAGGATCCTTGGAGGCAAAGCCAGCTCGGCACGCTGCCCGGCTTGCCGTGGGGATGCGGAGTGGCTGCTGTCACCTGCACGTGGGCTCCTCTTTCGGTGCTGGAAAGGAGGGGAGCAGCGAGCGCCCGTCCTGCGTGAGATGCTCCAGCAGCCACGCTGGGCCAATGATCCCCTTGCTCCAAGGGCTTCCCAGTGTCACTCCAGACGGCTCCAGTGTGCTCCGTGGGAGGAAGACCCCCCCCCCCAGCCCCACTGCGTGGCAGGGTGCCCCGGAGGTGCGGGAGCAAACGAAGAAGTGCTCGGCAGTGCTGAGCTGTGGCAGCCATTCTGGAGTTGGCAATAGAAAAGCATCCACTGGGAATTTATTCTTGTTTCTTCCCTCTCCTTCCCCTTCTGAAATGTTTTGTGCCCGGTTCTTCCCAGCTCTGCAGGCAGACGGGGTCAGCTCCCCAGTGGATGTTAAATCCCGTATCGTGTCTGTAATGCTCTCGGACTGGGGCGGCTGCTGCCCAGTTCTGCCTGGCAGAGCCCAGTCAGGCAGGATAGTTCACGGGGCACGGGTGTGGGCCTGGGGGGGACATGGGGACAGCGAGTACGGTAGGACCCCCAGCAGCAGGGTCCATCTCTCCTCTCTGCCCTGTGCTCCTGGGCAAGCTGTATTGCTTTGGCACAGGGAAAGGGAAGGACTGACAAACAGGATTAGGTCCTGCGGCACTTCCTAGCAACCCCAGGCTTTGGCGTAACCCCTTGGTGCTCCTCTGTGCTCGTAGCTATGCTTTGTGCTCCAGCAAAGCCTGCTGGAAATGCTCAGGACATCGCTCATCTCCCACCTACAGCCGTGGGCTCAGCCCCTGTAGCATCTCGGAGAGGAGCTGCTTACCAGTGCCAGAGCAGCACGGGACCGTCTCTCCCTGCTGCCCCTGGCACCGGCACTGCCCCGGGACTCTGCAAGGTCCAGCCATAGCTCTGAGGCTTCCGGCTGCTCCTGGCTTTCCCTGCCCACAGCCCACTGCTCCCACCATCGCTTCTGTGTGGCGAGACCTGAGACCACAGCAGCCTCCAGCTCTGTCCCCAGGAAGGCCGGGAAAGGTCAGTGGCTGTGGTTCCTGCAGCCCAGGAACACGCGTTCATCTCGCCTGTGTCAACAGACATGTTTCAGCCTAATTAGCTCGTCAGGTTACGACACTCTTCCCTCCCTTGGGTTCTTCTGCCTGCTTAAGCACTGGGCAGCGTGAGATGGATGAGGTTTTCCTCCACATGTGACAGCCTTGCCCCCACGGAGCAGCTCCCTTGCAGCAAAAGCCGTGTCTTCCTGCAGCATCCCGCCGGGTTGGGTCGTGCTGGAGCAAGTTTGGTCTGGGGATGGTAAAACACCCAGGGAGTGCCCCTCCATAGCCCGCCAGCTGGGTCCGGACGCTCAGACAACCCCAATTCATGCTCTGGGGTAGGAATTAGGGGCTCATCGGCTGGCTTCTGCAGCCTGTAAGAGGCTGCTTCATCCTGCGAGCAGTTCTACCCTGTGGGCAGGACGGTGCTGGGGCTGTCAGGGCGCTCGCTGCTTGGGGTTTTCTTCTGGCTCAGTGCCACCGCCCCAGGACCGGGGAGGGATGGAGCAAAGTCTCAGCCCTGGCAAGCTTGAAATTGTAAAAAAAAAAAAAAAAAAAATTAAAAAGTGCTTCCCCAACACTTTGATTTTGCAACAAGAATTTACAGTGGCAGTCGTACAACTGGATTTAATGAAAAGACATTGTAGTCAAGAAAAATCCAGAAACTCAACAAAATTGGAAATTTGAGAAGATTTACGATTTGTTCAAAATTTTGCTGAACTCTTTCATCCCCTCTGAGTCCTGGCTGACACATGCAGGCCAGGGGGGACTCCTGATGAGCCGGAGCCTTTCCTGTCATCCCCAAACCACCAGGCATTGCAACAGAGATGGGGCTTTTCATCTGCGTTTAGGTGGCGTGGATGCTGTTTTCTTGACAGCAAAACCAGCAAACTTCCTTGGCAAGGCTTGGACGAAGGTCCTTGAGCATAACCCCCCGCTGCCAGGGTTTGGAGGAGATCTTGGTTTTTCCAGCAGGAAAGCGCGGAGTCGGGGGCTGGTAGTGCTGTGCCCGGGAGCTGCCTCGATGGCACCGGGTGCTTTGCCATCGTGCTCGCTGCCTGCCCTCGGTGGCATCGCTGCTTTCCAGGTGCAGAGGGAGCAGTTGCAGAGTGCAGCAAGGAAAATGTACTTTGGCTTCCCAGTGGGTTTGGCTCAGTGTGAACGTGGTGCCTGGAACCTGCCAGGGAAAGTGGCTTTTCTAAAAATGAGCGCTGTCAAGGGCTGCCCAAAAATACCACCTGAAATACCAGCCTGTTGCAATGAAACTCATCTTTAGGTGTCATGGTCGGAGAGGGCCAGGGCCCGTGCCCTCCCCAGCCCACACCTCTGCTGGCATTCAGCTGTGCTGTCTTACAGATCACTTTTCTCCCCAAACCTGCTTCTCTGCCTGTCTGCATGCCCCTTGCGCCGGTGGTGCTTCCCAGAGAGGTGTCATGGGTGGGTGACGTCCTTCAGTTTTCTGCTTCCTCTCTCAGCCTTGCATGCGTGGGTTCTCCCGGGCTGCGTTGGGGGCCAGAGAGCCCCCGCAAAGCTTTGTCCGTCAGACAGGGAATCAGGGGAGGGGCCGCCTTCCCCCGTGTGCATTTTCTAGTTTCTCTTTTCCCGGGCCGCAGTAGCTGAGCTGCATCACGGTCAAACAGCAGAACCGGGGTCCCAAGCGTGCAGCTGCCATGGGGCACTTCTTGTGGGGCAGGGCCAGCCGCCGGGGTGCAGCCCTCGGGTCCCCATCCCAAGGGACCTTCCTCTTTCCTCCCCACCAAGCAGCCCCCTCGCCTCCCCGTGTATCCTGAGCACTGTGCACGCCACCAGGTGCTGGGGAGTGTCTGGAATCCAGTTTATTAACAGTAAAAATTGCAGATTTTTGTTCTTTCTCCCTCTTCACCTGCTTTTGCCCCAGAGCAAAACAGCTGCAGCCTCCCAGAGACTGCACCTTTATGGTCTCGGACGGACGGCGCTCGGCATCGACGGGAGGTGGTGGCAGTCTGCCTGCTTCGGCTCACAACCGCACCGCCGCTGCCAGTGCACCCCAGGGAGCAAAATTCCACCTAACCCCTGGTTTGGCAGTCGCTCCCCTGCCTGTCACCCGCCAGTCCGACCTACTCACAGCCAAGCAACTGCCTGGCTTGAGTTCAGCCCCAGCTCTTTGCCAACATCTCCTCGGGCTCTCTGCTCCCCTGCTTTTACAGCTTGCGCCGGTATCCCGCGGAGGTGTGTTGGCAGGAGGGACGGGACCTGGGACACTGGATCCCGGTCTGCGCCCCTCCTGTCTGCACTGAGCCCCAGCCCGGGAGCAGCAGTGCCTGGGCAGACGGTTTGCAGGAATTGGGGCAGTCGAGTTATCTGGGCACCCCCAGATCCCACATCTGGCTGCTGGGGGCCAGGTCCGTGCCAGCCCCATGCAGTGGGCTCAGCTCGCTGCCCCTTCCCTGTGCGCCATCGCTCCAGGGCCAGGGGGTCTGGCTGCTTTGCAGTTGGGGTTTTTGCCCTCCCCAGCAAAGAAATGCAGAAGTGTGATGTGAAACCTCCCCAGCTGTGACTGCAGTGAACGGCTTTTTCCCCTCGCCGGCGTGTCGGTGATGAGCCGGTTTCCTAGAGGTTTTGCACTCGCTGCCCAGTAGCGATTGAACAGGAAGGACAGAATCGGGCTGGGATTTCCCCAGGAGTCTGCAATTTCAGGGTCAGTGCAGAAGCCACTCTCAAAGGTCCTTTGCGTCTCACGCATGTACCCACTCGAAGCCAGCAGAGCCTTTCTGGGCCCTTGCTGGGCAATTCAGCGAATCCTCCCCCTCGGCAGGCGGGGGGGCCTGGATAAAAGAGGAGGCGTTTGGAACCCCCCCAATCCCCTGTACCCCTGAGCTTTGCTCCCATGGGGAGGCAGCCAACGTCAGTGCCAGCGGAGCCCGTGGTCCCTCTTGCAGGCCCTGCCGTGTGCTGTGCTGGTGACTCTGGGCCAGCTCCAGTTGGAAAAGAGCTGAGAATGAGGAGGTGAAGCAAAGCTTGTACTGGAGCTGGGCCAGGACAAGCCGCCAGCCCCCGAGTTGCGGTGCTGGCTACCCCAGAGCAAGCCTTGGCCACTGGATTCCCCCGTTCCTGCTTGACACCAGCAATAGCAAGACCTGTTTTCCATACCGCAAGCTTGCACAAGGTTTCTGCCCTGTTAAATCCTATGCAACCCCCTCTCCTCTCCCTGGGGACTCTCCAGATCCCAGCCCAGCCCTCTCTCTCTGCTCTTGTCCATGACTGCTGAGTTCCCACTCCCTGCTGCTCTCAGGGTCAGGTTCATTTCTAGCAGCTCCAAAAGCATTTCAAGACCTGTGCCCTGGAGCTAGAGGTGGGTGGACGAGGGGTGAGACCACAGGAGCACCCCCTCCAACTCACGCTGCAGGAGCCAAGCACTGAATTGGAGGGGGCAAGGCCTGGTCCTAGGGCTCCTCCACGCACCCTTCACCCTCCTGTGCCTTCTGCTCGATGCTTGGCGGTTCCGTGCCAGTGTCCTTCATCTCGCACCATCTCCCCCAGTACCCCTGAACTGAGAAGCTGTGTCCCGCCTTGTTGCTGCCTGGCTCTACAGGTTGCTTTGTTAACGCCTGAGCCTCAGGCTTGGCTTGGCTGTCTTCCTTCAACTGCCTCGAGCCCGAAGGTGTGTTTTCCCTCCTGCGCTCCCGTCTCACCGGCCAGCACCTCCAAGCCCTGTCCCTTCATGCGCAGCCACCGTGGGTTTCTTGGCAGTGGGGCAGAACCGTGCCACCAGCTGCCCATCTGCTGGGGCGGAGGCGGGAGGATTTGGGAGGCGGATGCTGCAGGTCAGTCCCTGGCGTGGCTGCCTCTCCCTGCCCCGCTGCCCGTGGGGCTGGCAGGGGGGGACCCGGTGCTCTGTGCGGGGGTTTGATCTTCAGGGCAATTCACCCCCTCTGGAGAGCCGGGAGCTGCAGTGCCTTTGCCTGCGGGACTCCGTGTGAGCCGAGCATGGAGGTGGTCTCTGGTTAGGAGGGCGGTGCGGGCCACAGGCGTCCTTTCTGCCAAAACTTCTGCGTCCGTCTTGCATCCCACCCTCGGGGGGAGCAAGAGGCAGCCCTGCCATGGGCCTCCACACTGGTATTTCTGTTCCTCTGTTTTTGTACGCCTCTTGCTCCTCAGGCTTGCAATACCCACCCTGGTCCTGCCAAGCACCCGCCGTGTTGGAAGGAGAGCAAAAAAACCCCTCACTCCCTGTTACATCTTGGCACAGTGGGGCTGCGGGCACCGGTGTGGGAGAGCAGAGGGGTTTGTGCTTCAAAATGGGGCGTCCTGGGTACCAAGGCCTTTTGCCGAAGAGCATCCCCGTGCCCTGCATCCCTGGGCTGTGCCCTGGGGAGCCACGGAGCTCCCGCAGCAGCGAGCTGGGGACGCCGGGGTTCCCCCTTCCTGGTGCCACGTCTTCCCAAATCACTTGAAACCCACCAGCTTTTGAGCAAAACTTGTAACACGGGGGCCTCTCGGGGAGGGAAGGAGCCGCGCACCCTTCTGCCAGCGGTGGTTAATTTGCCGGGAGAGGAGAAAGAGGCACCTGGTGAAGCGGAGCAGGGATGACCCCAACCACAGGCTTGGACCTCGCGGTCTGCAGGAAATGACCCAGCTCGTTGGGGAAACGACGCGTTACTGGGTTGCTCTTTCTATATATTTTTGTAGGACGGGGGCGGGGGGTGGGAGAGCAGATGGGAGATGCCTGTGGAAGTTGTTTATTTTTAACCCCATAGAAAATTTTGGGTTGGTTTTGGGTTTGGTTTTTGGCCTTTAAAAAAAATGGTCCTTGCTTTTGATGTTTATGCTGCCTACCTGTAAATCCAGATGTACTTAAGTGGCTGAAATCCTTGTTCTTAAATCAGATACACATTATAGTTTTGAACTATATATATAGTAAATATATATATATATATGCCTAACCCAGCAAAAAAAAAATAAAATAAAAAAAATAAAGTATTTGGGGGTGGGGAAATGCGTTGTTCTTTGAAATGAATCACAATTGGGGGATAAAATTGTGTTTCTGAGTGCCTCAAAATATGAATTGTTTTCATTTTTTTAAATAATTTTATACAAGTGTCAAAACAGCTGGCTGGATTATTTGGAATTTTTAAATAATCCTAACTTTTTTAAAGTAGATTTTGAGAACTGTCCTGTATATAACAGTAATGTAGCAATAAATGTGACATTTTATAACAATATTACTTTTTTTCCCCATATCTGTCTTTCAGATGTTGTATACCTATGAATGAAAAGTTGTAATAAAGGTTTTACCTTGTACTAAAAAAAAAAAAAAGGGAAGAAAAGGCAAGACAAGACAGGTTTTCAGACACTGTCTCTGTTCCTGTGCTCTGGGCATGGGTCCTACCCACCCGAATCAGTGCTGACCCCTCTGGCGAAGGTTTCCAGCACTGCCCATCACCATGGGATCTGGGCGCCTTCCCCAGCAGCCATCGGAAACGCCCTGGCAGACATGTGGGTGCTGGGGTCTCCCCGTCACAGCGCAGCTTCTCCCCTGGCTCTGGTGTGG
>NW_009259692.1:555526-560096 GCF_000687185.1 Egretta garzetta | reverse complement strand
GCCCTCGCGGTCTGCAGGAAATGACCCAGCTCGTTGGGGAAACGATGCGTTACTGGGTTGCTCTTTCTATATATTTTTGTAGGACGGGGGCGGGGGGTGGGAGAGCAGATGGGAGATGCCTGTGGAAGTTGTTTATTTTTAACCCCATAGAAAATTTTGGGTTGGTTTTGGGTTTGGTTTTTGGCCTTTAAAAAAAATGGTCCTTGCTTTTGATGTTTATGCTGCCTACCTGTAAATCCAGATGTACTTAAGTGGCTGAAATCCTTGTTCTTAAATCAGATACACATTATAGTTTTGAACTATATATATAGTAAATATATATATATATATGCCTAACCCAGCAAAAAAAAAATAAAATAAAAAAAATAAAGTATTTGGGGGTGGGGAAATGCGTTGTTCTTTGAAATGAATCACAATTGGGGGATAAAATTGTGTTTCTGAGTGCCTCAAAATATGAATTGTTTTCATTTTTTTAAATAATTTTATACAAGTGTCAAAACAGCTGGCTGGATTATTTGGAATTTTTAAATAATCCTAACTTTTTTAAAGTAGATTTTGAGAACTGTCCTGTATATAACAGTAATGTAGCAATAAATGTGACATTTTATAACAATATTACTTTTTTTCCCCATATCTGTCTTTCAGATGTTGTATACCTATGAATGAAAAGTTGTAATAAAGGTTTTACCTTGTACTAAAAAAAAAAAAAAGGGAAGAAAAGGCAAGACAAGACAGGTTTTCAGACACTGTCTCTGTTCCTGTGCTCTGGGCATGGGTCCTACCCACCCGAATCAGTGCTGACCCCTCTGGCGAAGGTTTCCAGCACTGCCCATCACCATGGGATCTGGGCGCCTTCCCCAGCAGCCATCGGAAACGCCCTGGCAGACATGTGGGTGCTGGGGTCTCCCCGTCACAGCGCAGCTTCTCCCGTGGCTCTGCTGTGGCCGATGGGGTCCTCCGCCACCTCTCCGAGGTGCAGCTCACATTTTAGCCTGGGTTACAGGTGGCAGAGATCTCATCTTCATTCTTATGGCTGGAAAGATTTGTGTTGGGAATGCAGCCCCTGCCTGGCTGGAGGGAGGGGATGTCGCAGCACGGCTCTTGCTTCTTCACCTCTGCCCTGCCCCAGGGAGCACCCAGGGAGGGTGCAAGCTGGAAGTCAGGTCAAACGCACCCATGCCCGTACCCAGCATGGACTGGTAACGGGAGAGACAAGGTGGCAGAGCATTTGAGAGGGCTTAACCCCTGCAAGAATGGGCTGGATCCAGTACTGGGAGACAGCCCAGCCTCGCAGCTTCTCAGTCTCCCAGCCTCGCCCACAGGGTGAGGCCGTGCCCTGGCTGTCTGAATCGTGTAGGATGTCTCTCCGTCACCCTCAACCAAGGGCCCAGCCCCAGCCCCAGCATCTTCACCAAACCCACCACTGCCCGGGCAGGCTCTCCCCGCCCTCGTCCTTCAGGCTTCGCTGGGCAGGTCCCCGGTGCGTTGCCCCTCTGATCAGCAGGTATTTCCCCAAATCGTCATAGCTTCAACCCTTGTGGTTTCGGTGGTTGGGTTAGCCCTCTGCCACCAGCCCGCTCGGCACATCAGCGACTACCTTTTGGCAGAAAGAGAGTTGCAGCAGCTGCATCCAGGAGTACTGACCCCTCGTGGACACTCTCTCAGACCACGGGTCCAAAGAGGAGATGCTGTCTGAAGGCAGCCCTCCTTTCTCAGGTTTGCTGTGTTTCTGCTGTGCTTCTCCAGCTTCAGGGCTTGTCCACATAGGGCCAAGCAGGAGAAACGGTCCAAATTAACTGAGCGGTGGCTCTTGCAGTAATTAGTTAAATCCTGTTGAGCCCTGGCTGCCCTTCTCTCAGCAGCAAGCTCTGAGGTAGTGCATTGCCCTCCCCGAGCTGCACCGAGTGCATCGGGTGACAGTCCCTTTAATTCTGTGTCTTCCTTGTCCAGACTGATGTGCCTCGCCTCATCCTCCTTGCCTTCGCTCCCTCCTCACAGGGGTTGTCCCCTGCGTGCTCTCACATAGAAAGGCCAGTTCAGCCTTGGGGGTTGTGCTGCCGTGTGGCCAGAGCCTGTGCTGGGCCTGTTTGCTCTTTTCCCTTGAGCTGGCTAAAAGCCAGGACAGGCCCAGATGAGCCAAACTGTTTAAAGACACCAAATGCCTTGGTTATTGAGAAATCTGAGATGTGAGCTGCCGGGCCAGGGGGAGAGTGGCATCCTCAGAGTGAGGAGAGCAATCCACCCCTACCAGGACAAGGAAGGGTGGAGGACCAAGAAACCAAGGTTTCAGATCCAGACAAGGGAGAAATGCGTGCTTGGGAGCAAGGCTGCAAGTGGGTGGATGCTCAAGAGATGCACGAGGTTGAAGGTAAAGCAGGCAAGCCCTGGCTGCCAGAGCGGGCTTGGGCTGGGAGATCAGGTGAGGGCAGGAACAAGGAGCAACACACAGGAGCTGCTGCTGAGTGGCTGAGAGCAAAGAGATCACCCAGGAGCCAAGCAGTGGCCACCAACTGATGCAGAGCTGGAGGTTCCCGCCTGAATGCTCAGCATTTTCTCCGTGGAGATGAGTCAAGAGCTGGGATGAGGCTATCAGATCCGGTGGGCAAACATCATGTCATGGCTGGCACTGCCAGACACAGCCATGAACTGTCCTTAGAGCAAGGACAAGCTATTGCAGAGCCATCTCCTCTCGGAGCACCTCACTGCTTTAAATGGGGAGCAATTTTTGTTGATGCAGGGCATCAGTAGACACATCCCCACCTGCTCTGGTGGCCCGAGAGGTGCAGATCGCTTGTTCTAATGGTTGAACACAGCTTGGTGCTTTACCATGGTGTCCCTAAGGCAGGTCTGGACAGCCAGGCTCACTGCCCTTTCTTTTCTGCTTCCGAATCTAAAATGTGTGTGCCACAGAAGTCACCAAGAAAAGAAAGTGACCCTCCCCTTCCATGGCAGCTCACCTTCAGGAGTTGGGCTGTGGAGGTGTAGCTGTCCCAGTCGCAGTGTGAACGTTCTCCCAACAGCTAAAAGGAGTTTCTGCAAGGAAGGAGGAAGCATGGTATCGCAGCGTGGTGTCCAGAGCGGACTGCAAATCCCTTTGCACGGTGCTTGAACTGTAGATGACAGCAAAATATATTGAAAGGATGAGCTGCTAATATCGCTGTTGCTTTGTTTTAACCAGGAAATTGCCAGTATTACTGGATCTTTCCCTGTCTGCCTTGACTGGGATAAAGCAGTAGGATACACACGCACCCCCCCAAACTGCCTTCAGAACCCCAAGGCTTTTCTGAAGATAAACACTGAGCTGGTTTTCATTGCCTTTTGAGTTATTTTGCCTTTGTTACTAATATTTTCCTTTTGGCATCTTTCAGTGCAAAAAACGTTCAATGCAAATTGAAAGCCGAGACTCTCCTGCGTGTGCATGACTCCATGGAGCTAAACAGACATTAAAAAAGCAAAACCTGTGCAGCTCCTGTTCACCAGGCTCGCTTCCCCCACCGTACCCTTGGTAACGTGGTGGCTGTGGCAAAGGCACCGGTTTCCTGCAGGAACGCACGCCACGAAGCTCCCGTCTGACTTCCTCATGCACCAGCTGGTGTGTGGGCAGCGGGGAAACAGCTCGCAGAAATGAACCCAAAAGTCTGCACGGTTCAGTAACCTGCGTCACCCTGCCGGCACCTAGGCAGAGAAACACCCGAACCGTCAGTTTGAAACGTGGTGTTGAGTCAGTCACGGAAAGGGCTGAATAAAATAGTTGTTCCGTGTCCTGGGGAGAAAAAACAGGAGCTGGATTTTTTTGCAACAGGCTCTGCTCTGTGAATCTCAGCTCTCGGCAGCCAGCGCAGGCTGTGAGGGAAGACGACGGCTGCTGGTGTTGCTGCCGGACACGTTTCTGCAGGTCTGCGCGGGGCAGCACGGGAAGCGTTTGCAGCCCTGAAGCTTTGGCAGTGCGGCCGCAGGTCTCGGGCAGGCGAGCGCGTCGGGCTCCTGCAGGATTTGTTCACCAGAGGCTGAGCTGGCTTGGGAGCGGAGCCTGGGGAATGTTATGGAATTGATGGTAGATTTAGGACCCTCCGATGAAAAAATCTGGCTTGAAAATCTCTCTCCTGTTGGGAGAGGCTGAGCGGCAGCAACAAGGAGGGCTTGCACAGGCACTGATGGGCACTGGGGGAACTGCTCTGGAAAGGGGCCGCTTCCCTCCAGCACAGGGGATGAGAAGCAGCCCCAGCTCAGTGCGTGAACAGTTCCACCCCCTCAGGGCTCGTGTCCCCTCTCCAGCGTGGGGACAGCCCATCCCTTCGGGGTCAGGGCTCGTGTCCCCTCTCCAGCGTGGGGACAGCCCATCCCTTCGGGGTCAGGGCTCGTGTCCCCTCTCCAGCGTGGGGACAGCCCATCCCCTCAGGGCTCGTGTCCCCTCTCCAGCGTGGGGACAGCCCATCCCTTCAGGGTCAGGACTCGTGTCCCCTCTCCAGCGTGGGGACAGTCCATCCCTTCAGGGTCAGGGCTCGTGTCCCTTCTCCAGCGTGGGGACAGCCCATCCCTTCAGGGTCAGGACTCGTGTCCCCTCTCCAGC
>NW_009259692.1:553044-554411 GCF_000687185.1 Egretta garzetta | reverse complement strand
GCTAGAGATATTTGTCGCAGTGCCAGCGGGTGCCACTGCCGTGTTGTGTGAGGGAGAATGAAGTAGCCTGTGGGCCAGAATAAAGGGGATGCGAGCCATAGCAGGAGAGTAGTTAAACAAATAAGTGTGTCTTCTCTTAACTTGGTAGCACCCTTTTTAAATAAAAGCCTATCAACAGAAAACTCTCTTCACTGCCCTGGGGACTAACACTCTTCTGTGTATGTGAGGTTCTTTCAAGATTTCTGCCAAGCTTTTTTCTTGATTGAAATTACTTTCCCAGGTACCTTAGCCATGAGCATTTGCCAGACCTTTTGCAGGGGAGAATTAATGTTGTTTACCTGCACGTGTGTGTGTGTCTCTCCTTTAGGACTCCCACCCTCGTTACATGGGGTGGTGTAGCTGGTACTGGTTTAATATGGTTCACAGACTGGAAGCTGGTCCTTCAGTATGTTCCCTACATCGGTGGCAAGTTTAAAACTGAAGACTAAGCTTCCCTCTAATGGTAAGTTTTGTTTGTGCATCTATTAGCTTAAGTAGTAGTGTTGCCTTGCTGTGTCCTGTTTGTCCAGGGCGCAATCATACTGTTGGGTCAAAACTGCACAATTTGATTGTTCAGGGCATTTTTTTCTTCTTTTTCTTTTTTTTTAATATGTGGCTTCACAGAGTGCCAGAAGGATGAAACATTAATAATAATGATATGTTTTCAAGTGTTTATTTTGCAAGCAGTAGATTTTTCACGATACAGTGTGGTTCTTGAGAAGTCAAATCGAGTGTTCTATGGCAATTTGGAACTTTTGACAGATCTGTTTACTTCTAATCCTAGGTAGAACGGCTTCATGCTCGTGACTAGTTTTGTGGCTAGGCAAATTCAGACTCCTTTCCATTCCTTGTAACAGTTATTAAAAGTAAGTTGAATGTTCAGAGCTGGTTACTGTGTACCACAAATTCATTGGAAAATTGGTTTTCTCAAGGATTTTGGGTTTTTTTTCCCCCTTCTTTAATTGCATTCAAAACGTGCTGTTCTGAATCTTCTGATTGACCATCCGTAAAGCTAGAGAATTAATTAGACAATACCTTCTGTTAGATCTCTAAATGCATATTTGTGTAGTAGGCAAGCTTAGAAGTTTTTTATTCCTTGCTGTAGATAGAATGGAGTTAGGAAGACTTTTGCCTTGCGTTAAAGGCAAAAGGTCCAGAGGAAACTATAAACACCTCAAAGCTTGTTTCCTCCAGCCAGAATAACGGTTACCTTTAAATGTTGCTAAATGAAAGTAAGATTGCCTCCAAGCTACACAGCATTTCAGAGGGAAATTGGTGAGCCTGGAAGTCTCAGAGCAAATTGTTAGTACATTTCTAAGTCTTTTTTT
>NW_009259692.1:544407-552478 GCF_000687185.1 Egretta garzetta | reverse complement strand
GAATGAAGTAGCCTGTGGGCCAGAATAAAGGGGATGCGAGCCATAGCAGGAGAGTAGTTAAACAAATAAGTGTGTCTTCTCTTAACTTGGTAGCACCCTTTTTAAATAAAAGCCTATCAACAGAAAACTCTCTTCACTGCCCTGGGGACTAACACTCTTCTGTGTATGTGAGGTTCTTTCAAGATTTCTGCCAAGCTTTTTTCTTGATTGAAATTACTTTCCCAGGTACCTTAGCCATGAGCATTTGCCAGACCTTTTGCAGGGGAGAATTAATGTTGTTTACCTGCACGTGTGTGTGTGTCTCTCCTTTAGGACTCCCACCCTCGTTACATGGGGTGGTGTAGCTGGTACTGGTTTAATATGGTTCACAGACTGGAAGCTGGTCCTTCAGTATGTTCCCTACATCGGTGGCAAGTTTAAAACTGAAGACTAAGCTTCCCTCTAATGGTAAGTTTTGTTTGTGCATCTATTAGCTTAAGTAGTAGTGTTGCCTTGCTGTGTCCTGTTTGTCCAGGGCGCAATCATACTGTTGGGTCAAAACTGCACAATTTGATTGTTCAGGGCATTTTTTTCTTCTTTTTCTTTTTTTTTAATATGTGGCTTCACAGAGTGCCAGAAGGATGAAACATTAATAATAATAATATGTTTCCAAGTGTTTATTTTGCAAGCAGTAGATTTTTCACGATACAGTGTGGTTCTTGAGAAGTCAAATCGAGTGTTCTATGGCAATTTGGAACTTTTGACAGATCTGTTTACTTCTAATCCTAGGTAGAACGGCTTCATGCTCGTGACTAGTTTTGTGGCTAAAAAAAAAAAAAATCCTTTCCATTCCTTGTAACAGTTATTAAAAGTAAGTTGAATGTTCAGAGCTGGTTACTGTGTACCACAAATTCATTGGAAAATTGGTTTTCTCAAGGATTTTGGGTTTTTTTTCCCCCTTCTTTAATTGCATTCAAAACGTGCTGTTCTGAATCTTCTGATTGACCATCCGTAAAGCTAGAGAATTAATTAGACAATACCTTCTGTTAGATCTCTAAATGCATATTTGTGTAGTAGGCAGGCTTAGAAGTTTTTTATTCCTTGCTGTAGATAGAATGGAGTTAGGAAGACTTTTGCCTTGCGTTAAAGGCAAAAGGTCCAGAGGAAACTATAAACACCTCAAAGCTTGTTTCCTCCAGCCAGAATAACGGTTACCTTTAAATGTTGCTAAATGAAAGTAAGATTGCCTCCAAGCTACACAGCATTTCAGAGGGAAATTGGTGAGCCTGGAAGTCTCAGAGCAAATTGTTAGTCCATTTCTAACCAGAGATACTTGTTGCAGTTTAAACAATTTACTGTGTCTTCCCCGTTTTTAAAATATGTGTCACGTAGATCCTGAATGTAACCAAAGGATGAAAGAAACTTTTGGGGGTTTTTTTTTTTTTTTTTTTTTTCCTCCAGAGATACTTGTTGCAGTTTAAACAATTTACTGTGTCTTCCCCGTTTTTAAAATATGTGTCACGTAGATCCTGAATGTAACCAAAGGATGAAAGAAACTTTTGGGGGAAGTCAACTGCACTTGTAGCATCTCAGGTGACCATAGATGTTTAGTGCCGAGTTGGTGGAAAAGCTCTCGAGTCACGCAGAGGCAATTAAATTCCCTAGTAAAGGGCTTTCTTTACTTAAAAATTGTTCTAGCCAGTAGTGGGAACATTCCTGAGACCACAGCGAATGTTCTTTGCTTTGAAGCAAGAGCTTTGATGTGTCATGGTGCATAAATCATCTGGAAAGAAGCATATTCCTCAGGAATAGAGAAGGAGGATGCTCCTGTGGTGGCCTGTGAGTCCTTCCAAAGAGCCTGTCGGCCTGCGTTCTGCTGTGCCTGTATCGGCTTCTGTAACAGAAACTTCTTGCCTGGATACTGGAGGCTTTTGAAATCTGTCTGTAGCGTTGGCTGCTGTAGCACTTTGCAGAAGGCACTGCTTAATGACTGCTTTGTGTTTATTGTAGGAAATTTATTGCTGGATAGAATGTTTTGGAGCCATCCGTCCGCTGAGACCCTGCTTTGAGGTGAACTTGAAATGCCCAATACATTGCAACAGGCTGTGGTGTCCCTCTCTCTCCCGTGAACACTTGTGGCCGCTTGGTTGTGAACAAATTTAACTTCACTGCACAGCCTGTCTCATACTCTTCCTCTGATCACTTGCACAGATCTTGTCCTAATGGGGGTAATTTGTAAATCTGATGTACAAAATAAACCAGGTGAATGGTATTTTGGGGTTTTTGTGTTGCCTCCACAGTCCACGTTCTTAGACTCCTGCTTTAGCTTTGGGTTATGCCTTCAGCTTGTTGAAATGTGTGTCCTGAGGAAGGCCTGCCCCCTGCTTGCCTCCCTTCCTGCATGGGATCCTTGGGTGTCAACCGGTGGCTGCTGGGATGCTTGATGAGCCTTTTTGTTGGTGCCCGGGTAGTTGTTGCTCATCACTCTTAATACCGAGCTACTCTTAGTGATGTGTTGATTTTAAGCCCATCATTCCTAGGTCATTAGCAACTGTGGACTCTTGCACGCAGCTAACTTTTCGTAGCCAATATTGCAGAGTTTCATGGTAACACAGATTCCTGGCGTTTAGTTTAAAGCAAGGTTTTGTTTCTTTTTAACATCAAGTTGTGGAACTTCTAAGCTGTCTGACTGGGCACACACCAGCCGTGTGTGCTGTCTGGAAGCAGGCTAGCTTTTCTGGCTTAATCTAGGGGCTCAAGGGCAGCGGTCTGCAAACCCTGGGAGGCTTTCTGTGTTCTGGGGTGAAAACCAGTGGTTTAGAGAGCTGCTCAGTTACTTTCTTAATGCAGGTTTTGAGTAGAAAAAGAATATGTGTCTCTACTTCATAAGGTGTAGTTATATTTAGCCACCTGAACTGGTGATGAGAAAACCCACTACCAGAGCCCTTTAGATGAAAAAGCTTTTAGCTGTTAGAAAAAGGAAGTACAAGGATTAGTCTTGATCTGGTCTCTGCCACTAAGCCACAGCAGACGACTCAGACTTGGGGTAGGGGGTGGGGAAGTTCATCCCTTTCCGCAAAGACCAGAATTTGCAAACAAACTTAATCTCTGTGTGAGAACAGGATCACTGTTTTCTCTCTGTTTAGTGCCACATTTCACCTCAGTATCATTTGAATCTCTTCAGGGAAAAAAAATCTCAGTTGTAGTAGCTGTGCTGCTTGGGCGTCACCTTTGGGGTTCAAGGCTTCCGAGTGCTGTTTCTGTGGAAATCTGTTGTAACACCTGCCTAAACAGTGGCACTGTGCAGGACACTCGAACTACTTCTTTAACAGAATAATTGCTTTGGCTTTGCTTTAGCAGTATCATTGATAATTCGTTGCGGGGGAGGGCAGGGAATATCACTTCCGTGTGCAAAACTCTCTTTGCTGCCCTGCTACTCCTGATAGAGTGGTACAGAAGCTTATGGCGTCATGGGGTAACGGTGCTGTTTCCTTGGTCTCTCCCACTCCCCCGCTCCAGCAGTGCTCCTGAACTCCTGGCTGACTCCCAAAAGGCCAGAGCCACTGTGCCTTGAAATGCTGAGAACGCAGGTTTGACAACAGCAGCCCTATGCTGTGTATGGGGATATCGATCCGTTTTCAGCCAAAGTACGCCTTGAAAGCAGAGGTTCGTCATCAGGATTGTAAGCTCAGACTTGAACAGTTCGAGTCTCTGCTCTTATTTACCCATTTAACACGTCTAGACAGGACGGGCATAACACGCTGCTGCTGACTTCAGAAATGACCTAGTTTTGGCTTGTTCCTGTGGGCGGGCGAGCCTCTGCTCCTGTGGCTGAGGGAGTTTTCCAGAAGGCCTTGAGCTGAGGGGCTGGCTGGCTGGCCCATTCCCCTAAAGACCCTGGTCTTCCCAAGTCCTCAATTGGCCATTCTTGTTAGTGAGAGTTACCTTTAGCAAAGCCCCAGCAATAGTATTGTGCCCGGTAGATGAGATTAGAAGATATGCAAAGGAGGAAAACATACACAGAATACCAAGCGCCTGTGCAGGCAGGCACTGCAAGAAATGTATGGACTTTGGATTTGTTTGCCCTTTGGCGATTGTTTAGCTGCTTGTGTTTTCTGCAGCATTTCAAATGATGGCTTTGTCTCTAATTAACCCTAGGATTAGCGTATAACTGATGTAACTTCTGGTATTTCTCCTTCCACAAGAGCAAGCACTCTTCAGAAATACTCTCTTAGAAATACCTTCTACATTCTTGGGCAAACTCCTGTTAAAATTCATGTAATCGCTGCTCAAGTGTCAGGAGTGATATTTCTAATTTTTAATATCCCAGCATTACCTCTTTTCTAACAGTTAATTATTTTTCAGAATGAGCTAACCAAATGTCACATACGTTATATGAACAAAGTAGTTAAAAGACAACGACCCCACAGAGGAGGAAAAAGCTTCTCCTTCAACACCTGGAGAGTTCCACTAGAGGGCACAGCGGCGGCCAAGCTCCCGGGGCTTTGGCTTTACAGAAATAAAAAGCTCCTTTAGCTCCGGGTTAATGATGTAACTTCAAACCCGGCTCTAGGAAAAGGCAGGCGTGTGTTCCTGCCTGCCTCCTCCAAGAGTTTGTCCGTGCTGGTACCTCCACTTCACTTTCGTCATGAAAGGTGTAAGTGGAGGCGGGGGGGGGCGTGTGGGTTCTTCTCCAGCGGCCGTCTCCTGGGCCAACCTCGGGTTCTGCCCCTCTGCAGGGGTCAGTGGGTTCGGTGCTCTCTGGTGAATCCTGCTCTGAACTAAGTTCCTCGGTTGGGTTTGGGATGTTTGGCTGCAGAGTGGAAAGCTCCCAGCTGGATTTACCTGCAGGGCTAAGTGGAAGGGTTTTTACTGGCAAGATGTCCTGCTGCTTGCTTCCGTGGCTGACATCAGCTGAGTTTGGTAATTTGGAGATTGTCTGCTAGTCCTGGAAGAACATGGGCTCTCTGGCAGCCGAATACACCTTCAGCTGGTGGTGATATCTGCAAAGACCTTATCCTCTGTTCCTTGACAGCGTTCCCAAAGGAACGCTGGAATATTTTCCCTTGGGCTTCAGAGAGAGTTTCTACCCAAACATGCATGCAGTCCTGGGAGAGAAAACGTCTTCCCTTCCACAGGCTGTTGCTGCCCCTGCTGCCAGTGAAAACCGATTTTCTAACTATTGTTACCGTGAGCTCGAGGTTTGGTGGGTGTTGAAGAGGTCGCCTCCTCCATCGCCACCCCGCAGCAGCATCCGTGCCCCAGCTTTTCCAGTTTATTCTTAAAAAATGCCATTGGGGGAGGTTTCAGAGTCCTCTACGTGGGCTGTTTCTGGGCTTAACTTCTCAGTTCACACATTTGGGAAAAAGAAATGCTCTCCCCTCCTGCAATACAAGCCCAGTAATTCTTTCCCTTTTACGTATTTGAAGGCTGTTACGAGACCTCGGCTGTTTTCTCGAGATTAAACAACGCTGGTTCTTTCCTCTTCCCTCACCGGTCATTCTGCAGGCAGCTGATGCTCTTCATTTCTCTCCCCATGGCTTGCTTCCAGTCGCTTGTTCTCAAAACGCAGTGTCCAAACGTGGACCGCGCATCTTGCACGATCGCGTTCCTTTGTGAAAGCTTCACTCCTTCTCGTGGCTTCGATTTTAAGCGGTGGGAGAGGAAACGGTGAAGTGGTTGGTGTGAAAGGGAGGGCACCGGCTTTCCATCCCTGGTGCTGAGGACCACGGGTGGTTTGGGGCAGATACGGGCAGGACTCTGCGCTTGCTTTTGCTCCCGGGCACGGTCGCCAGCGGGATCGGGTGGGTTTTGCTTTCAGGGCTCTGCTTTCAGAGTCTCACCCAAACTGGGGTCTGCTCCCAGTTTCCCCGTGTGCTGTGCTAACGAGAGCAAACCGCATCGCTGTGCCTCAGTTTCCCTGTGCACGCTGACTTCATTTTTAATCCAGGAGCTGCACTTCAGTACAAGCTTTCAGTTGGAATAGAATCATAGAATCGCTTTGGTTGGAAAAGCCCTTTGAGATCATCGAGTCCAACCTTTAACCTAACCCTGCCATCCCACCACTAAACCCTGTCCCTAAGCACCTCATCTCTCCTTCACCTCCAGGGATGAGGACTCTACCACCTCCCTGGGCAGCCCATTCCAGAGCCTGACAACCCTTTCAGTGAAGAAGTTTTTCCTAATGTCCAGCCTAAACCTGCCCTGGCGCAGCTTCAAACCATTCCCCCTCGTCCCATCATCTGTTACCAGGGAGCAGAGGCCGACCCCCCCCTCCCTACAGCCTCCATCAGGCAGTTGTAGAGGGCGATCAGGGCTCCCCTCAGCCTCCTCTGCTCCAGACTAAATAACCCCAGTTCCCTCAGCCACTCCTCGTATGACTTGTGCTCCAGACCCCCCAGGATGAGTCTGGCTGGGTTGTGAGTTTTGGGGGTTTTACAGAAAAAAAGAGGAAAGTGCATTTACAAAAAATAATGTGGTTTTGATCAATACCGGCTATTGGAAATTTTCTGATCTGTTTGTTCAAGCTTGCAGGAAATAACAGCGATACCAGAGCAAGATCTTCCGTAAGCGGGAGCCCAGAAGGAGACAATGTTAAAGCAACAAACCCCAAACGAATCCCTAGGGAGATGGAACAGCTCCAGGGCAACAGGAGGCTCCCTCCTGCTTAAATTCAAGACAAAATCCCCACCCTCACATATCTTAAATATGAAAATATTCCCGTACAAAGCAAATGCAACCCAGCACCTACAGGCACACCCGGCTCTTGGTTTTCACTTTCTGCCCCCAAATCTGGACAACTCCCACCCCCTGCGCGGGGGACTCTGGTTTCCTCTCGCCCGCGATGTGCGTCTCGCGTCCTTCCTCGCGTTCCCTGCTGCTTTCCAAATAAGGGGAGTTTAAAAACAAATGAGCGGGGCCTGGTTTGGTTTTTTTTTAAAAAAAAAAAAAAAAAAGAAAATAAGTAAAACTACTGACAGCTTCTTGCAGAGACGTGGGCTGGAGGAAGCACTGAAATTCCGATGGACGGAATGAGCTCGGGGTCGGAAGCCCGGAGCAGTGGCTGGAGCCGCGCTCGTGTACGTGGCCAGGGGGAGCGGCCGATCCGGCCGGGTCTGGGTGCGCTCCCATGGGTGCTGCCCTTCCCAAGTCTGGTGGTGATCACTTCAGGACTGCTGGTCCATACCAGGATCCTTGAAAACCTAGTCTGTCCTTCGTTCGTTGAAGGAAAATTAATCACTCTGACTTGCTTTGGAAGCCGGGCTGCCTTGTGGCGCGGGGTGTTTCCCAGCAGGTGGGTGCTGTGAGGGTGAGGAACACCCAGCTGCCGGAGTGCGGGCGCTCGGCTGTACGGTGCCAAACCTGGGGTCCGAGGGCTGGAGCCCCTCTGCTGTGGGGCCAGGCTGGGAGAGTTGGGGGTGTTCAGCCTGGAGAAGAGGAGGCTGCGGGCAGAGCTGAGTGCGGCCGGTCAGGGCTTAAAGGGGGCCCAGAGGAAAGGGGGGGACAAGCTTTTTAGGAGGGCCAGCTGGGACAGGACAAGGGGGGATGGCTTTAAACTAAACCAGGGTAGGTTTAGACTGGATCTAAGGAAGAAATTCTTTCCAGTGAGGGTGGTGAAACCCTGGCAGGGGTTGCCCAGAGAGGAGGTGGAGGCCCCATCCCTGGGACCATTCCAGGCCAGGTTGGCCGGGGCTGTGAGCAACCTGATGTGGTTCAAGGTGTCCCTGCTCCTGCAGGGGGGTTGGGCTGGGTGACCTCTGGGGGTCCCTTCCCACCCAAAACATTCTGTGATTCCCAGGTGAACCGGTGGCGGGAGGCAGACACCTCTCTGCCGGGGGTAAAGGGTGGCAGTTTATGCTTTTTCCTGTAAAACTTTCCCTTGCTTTGTCTTCACACCACCCCCTCCGCAGCAGATTTTCCTCCTCCTCCTGTTTTTTTGGTTTTTTTTTTTCCCTTTGCACGGAGCTCTTTGTGGACGTTCTTGCAGGGGACGGGGCACGGGGGCTGCGCAGAGCGGTGCCACCAAACATGCAAAACGACCCCAAAAAACCCATCCCGGGCCGCGCTGCAGCACGGAGCGGCTCCCCCCCGC
>NW_009259692.1:519714-543452 GCF_000687185.1 Egretta garzetta | reverse complement strand
GGGGGCTCCCGCTGCCGGGAGGCGGTGAGCACGGGGGCCGCGGGGCCCCGCTCGGGCGCTCCCGGGGGCTGCCGCCTGGCAAACACACCTAATTCTTCTTAACGTCAAATAGATAAGGCGTTTGCGGAGCAGCCGGGGGATCGGCGAGGGTGGTCGCCCGCCTTCTTGGGGCTCTGTCCGCTGCTGTTTCTGTACATGAAGGAATTTGGGGTAGGGCGAAGGAAGAAGCGTTTTGCCCGCCTGCGGGTGGTGGCTGTTGCTGTAGCCGGGAGTCCGGGCAGGGCTGGGGCTGCGTTACCCTGCGAGTGTTGCTGTCGGGGGAAGCATATGGCTGGGGAGCTGCTTGCTCTGCCTGAAGGATCGCTATTAATATCAATGTATGTCTCATATGGCTGTAGGTGGGCCATATGGATCCTTCCTGCACCCATAAGAGGCAGCCTCGGTGCCCCCGCGAGCTGATGTGTGAAACTTGGGTCCGTCGGGAGCTGGGAGAGCGTAGCAGAAGTTCTCCAGGTTGTCCTTATCTGGCCTTTTTAGTCGGTAAAATGTATGCGACCGACTTCTGCGTGCGTTAGGGTTCATTTTTATTATTTTTTTTTAAAATCAGATTATGGTTCTGAGAGAAGCGTGCTGTGCTGGGTGGCGAGTGAACGGGCAAATACTGTCCTGGGGAGCGGAAAGCTGGAAGTGCCGGCTCCACCGCCTCAGCCTGGAGTCTGCAGGGAGAAGGAAAGACAGCAGCGAGAGGAGGTGTAGCCGAAAGCTTAAAACATCCCTGTTTTTCCAAGAACAGTTGCAGTCTCAGAGCTGAACTTAAAAGAGAGGGCGCGAGAAGTAGCGTATTTTGATTCCCGAGTTATAATGGATTTTCCCTTTGTATCAGTTTGGACAGAGATCAAAGGTATAACAGGGCCCTGCTGCACTAATTTTTGGTTACTGTTGCACTTCGCATTACCTCAGAGCGGAAAATACGCGTGTGGCAATTTGTTAATACCTCTGCTATTTCTACCTGTTGTTTACCTGGATGATTTTTTTTTTTTTGTCCGGCTACACCGAATGCACAGATGCAGCATTTGTGGCAAACTGCATGCACGGTTTGGAAACGAGCGCTCTCGTCTGCAGTCGCCAGCCTGGAGAATTAACGCTGAGCCCAGGCGATGGGCGAGGGGGTGGCAGTTACTGCTTTTCCGAACCGTTGTTTAGGGCTGTGGCGCTTTCTTTTTGGACGTTTCCTTCTGTAACCCTGAGCACCAGCAGCACATCCTTTCTGCGTGAGGGTTTCTGTCGAATACGTGTTCTGCTTTGGGCGATAAGACGCGGTTGTGCCGAGTACGTTCAGCTGGTGAGATGTGAGTTTGCACGAGCCCGTTGCTGGCTGGAAATTAAACCCTCCTCGAGGTGTAAGTGAATCCCTGGGCAGGTTTTTTCGGAATAGTCCTGTAACCCTGCGCTTACCAACTGTTGATTGTGCAGGAATTTTTAAACTGCGGGGCATTCTCTTGTCCGCTGAGCTTTCTCTTGTAGCTTAAGAGTTGGGAGAGCCGTGAGGGTGTCTGGCTGATGTGGTGGGGCTCACGGGCCAAATTCAGAGCGCGCAGGAAAGGTGTGGGGATGCAGGATTTCAGGAAGAGAAGCATATCGGGAATGTCGCAAAAGTGGCGGGTTGTCTTGGAGAGAGTTTTGGCCACAAAGGCCTTCTTCAAACTCCGTGTTCCCACCTAGGGGAAGGAGAGTTTAGCTCTGCTTTGCGTGACTTTTCTTCCTAGTGTTTTTCTGCGGAAGGTTTGGTGGCCAAGTGTCTGAGAAGTTTGGGGGCGCTGCTCGTCTCTGCTTCAAGGAGTTGTTGACATCGTTGTTCTGGAAAACTTAGCAGATCTCTTGGGTGAAGCTTATTTTGCTGTGAATTTCTTACTTGTGCAGCACCTATGTAAAAAGTTCAAGAAAACATTTCTAACATCCACCCCCCAAGTATATTTTGGTCTGTATATATTTTTTTTTTTTTTGCCCTGCAATTGTGGAGGAGAAATGCTTTTACCAAGACCATACTTTGCTCTTTCTCAGTTGTTCTCTTTTACCCACCGCTCCCCCAGGGAAGCTCTCGTGATGCTCGAGAGGAGCCTTATAAAGATGGCTGGTTACGTTTGGGCACAGTCCTGTGTTACGGGACAGCCGCTCGGGTTCTTGGTTAGGGGTGGGGTGCTTCTGGAAATTTGGGAGATTGTGTGTGTATTGTGTGGATCAAAGCTGGGGTTTGGGGTTGGTTTTTTTGTGGGTGTTTTTTTTTGGTTTTTTTTTTTTTTTTTAGGAGGGTGTTGTTTTTTCTGTGGTCAGAGCCCAAGTTACTGAACCAAAACAACCCCGTTGCCCTGCGGGGCAGGGAGCACATCCCTTCCACACTGCTGCTGGCAGTGGTGCGGGGCGTCCATGTGCAGGTAAATATTGCTGGGGACAGGTAAGTATTGCTGGGGACAGTGGTGGTGGCAAGGGACAGCTCGATCCCCTGAGGCTGCTCTGTGTAAAGCTGAGGGCGCCCGTTTACGGAGGGATGGGGAGCTGGTGCTGCGTGGATGTGTGAAGGCGTGGGGTGGCTGGAGGAGTTGCCTGGTCTTGCCCTTGTTCACACCAGTGCTTTTTACGTGCGCTGGGGAACGCTGTGAGTGTCTGTGCTAGCCCATCCTGGGATAACCAGGTTGCTGGAGTGTGGGATCACCGAGGCGGGACTCGGTGCAGATGCTGCAGCCAGGGATAATGCAAAGATGCTGCGAGAAAGGGGGGCTGATGGCAGCAGCATGTGGGGTGCCCCAGGGTAGGCATCCCTGCCTAGGAAGTGGTGTCGGGGGACGTACAGCACCCGAAGGACCCCTGGAGTGGAGAAAAGTGCAGTGGAGGGAGGCTGGGGGTGGGCTGTGAGTGGGGTGGGCAGGAGGGAGTACGATGGAAAAGGAGAAGGAAAAACATTTTGCATTATATCTGTCACCCCACGAGGCTGGGGGTGGGCTGTGACTGGGGGGGGCAGGAGGGAGGAAGATGGAAAGGGAGAAGGAAAAACATTTTGCATTATATCTGTCACCCCACAGCGAGGAAATGTGGTTTTGGGCATATGCCATTGACCATCCTTTTTACCTAGCTTATTCCTGTCTCCATTTCTTGAAAAGGCAGGTGACGCCTGGGTTGGTTCAGGGATTATTTTTTTTTGTCTTTTGTCCCTTGCTTTCCAAGTTGTGCAGCTTCTGCATAGGCTAAATGGGGAGAGCGGAGGGGAGGAGACTTGGGTAATGAGGGAGGAGGGGAGAGGGCCTGGGCTTGCAGTCGCTCTCTCCTTAAAGAATATAAGGCAGGAAACAAAGGGTGAGCTGCACATGGAGGGCAGCAGGCACCTGGCAGCCCCTGGCCCTTCAATGGGCTGCCACGCATTCAGCTTAATCCGCGCCCAAAAAGTCTGTGAATAATAAATGACAGCGGCTTGGGTTCGGTCATACCACCCCTTCGTCCTCTTCGGGTTCGTTTTGTAAGGGCCGAGGCAGGCTGCAAGGGGATAATGCGTTGGAGCTTTTGATGGACGAGCATGTAAAATCGTTTGCAACTTTGCAGTTGCCTTGCTTTTCGTAACACGGCGAAGTGTGAAATTTCAACCTTTAATTCTGGAGCCAAGTACAGCGTGCTCACGCTATCAGTGCCTGCAGGATTATTTAGAAGAGGTTGGGTTTTGCAGCTTTGTACCAAGATGTCTCTCTTCTGGGTCTCTTCAAAGGCTTTGTATATGAAAAACAGGAGTGCAGAGCAAAGCTTTTGCTCTGGAGTGGAAGGAGAGAAATTTCGTATTTTGTGACATTTAAAGGGCGCACAAGCGTTTTATGAATTCTGAGCGTCGTTAAATGCTGGTTTGCTGTTTCTGTGCCTTGTGACATGCAGCAAGCAATCCCGCTGCTCAGGTTTTGTGGGGTTTTGGCTGCCTTTCCTTCCCCCCCACCCTTTGAGCCTCTCGGGGGTCTGGAGGTGCCCTCAGGGGCTGTGTCCTATCAAGCACGCTCCTGCCAGAGGGACCCCAGGGGCTCCAGAGCACGCCAGCCACTTCCTTTCGGTTTGTGTTTACCGAGCAAGCTTACCGTCGGCTTTGAGTTGTAGCTTCGTTCCCCGGTCTGCCATTGTTCCAGAGAAAGTTGGGTACAGTGTTGCCTTTTTCCAGACATAATCAGAATAAAAGTTTTTCTTCTAAACATTTCAGTGCTTTTCCTTTGGGCCAAGCTTCCCCAGGAAGAGACAGGACCCTGAGTCATTTCAGGTGGGTTTTTTTAGATGTATGTGGACTTTGAGCAGCTTTTCAGATCCATTGCAAACTTAAGAGAACGTACATGAAACAAAAAAGCTGAAGGGCTATGTTCATTTAAAACTCTGTCTCTGAGTGTGTCTGGCTCTGTTGTTCTGGAAGTTACACCGTGATCTAAGCGCACAATTCACTGTAATGTATTATTTTTAAAATTACTAAGACTCTAAACTGTAAGTTGGAGCTGCAGATCTTGGAAGAGTAAGCCATGTCATGTTCTTCATGTAGTAAGGAGTTTCTCTTCTTGGCTTCACTGACGGCAGCGATGGCTCTGGCCGAAAAGCTGCTGGAGTTGGTTATTCCTCTTCCTGGATTGAGGCATATAACTCCCGTTGTATTTTTAAAAGTGGTTTCAAATTTGAGTCTGCACCAAGTCTCTGTTCCTGTCTGTGTATTCCTACTCTCTGTGCCATCTTCTGGCCTGAGTGGTTGAGCAGCTCCGTTGTGAACTGGTCCAGCTGAGGAATAACCAGTGATAAAGTGTTCCCTCCTCTTCTCCCTACCCGCTAAAGATGGATCATTTTCCCCATCTGGTTAACTCTGCGTTTGCACGAATGCTTTTATGTTTGAGCAGTGGTGGTGGTGGGGAGTAGATACGGGGCAGGGGGAGCACCTTGCGAGCAGTCGGGGCCAGGAGCTTCCTAAGCAGATGCTGTGTAGGGGATGACCACAACCTTTCAGTTCACAGACCTTTGAGAGACGTTTTCGGATTTCAGTTTTAGTGTAATTCATATTAACTTTGTCTCTCAGTTTTTGGAGAGGTTTTAATAGTTTGGTTCTTTCTGGTTGTTTTTTTTAATCTATTTTTTTTGCATACACAGTCTGACTTGAACTAATTGGTTTGCCGCTGTCCCATACTAGAAAGTCTATGCTTATGCTGGTTTTCCTCAGACCTTTCCCCTAATAAAGGCTTCAAGGACGCAGATATTGTGTTCAAAAGAGGCTTTTTCCTTGGAGCTTTTTTTTCCTTTGAGAAGACCCTAGAGAGCCTCTTAGCATCATACCAGCGTGAGCAGCACCGCTGCGGTAGAGCAGGCTCTGTGCTGCTGAAATAATGAGTAATAATTCTTTCCTCTCATCCCCTGACTTTATAATTTCAAGTTATTCTTGGCCTTCAAGTAAAAACCTTGCAACAAGTAGCTTGCGTTTCTGGCTTCAGGAATAACAGAAGGTAACCTTAACCGCAGAGCTCCAACTGTCCTCAGAAGGCGTTTGAACCTCGTTGGTGTTGATTTATCTCTGGCAGGTACAAGTTGTATTGATACCACTTCTCAGTAGGAAAAAGAGGGACGCTAATATGTAGGTACTGCTGCTGGGCATCTCAAGTTCAACACCCAGATACGGGGGAGTTGCTTTGAATTGAGTTGTGGAGCTCATGGGTGCCACCGCTGCATACGATGGGCAGCCTGTTAGTGAGGTCTCACTGGGACGTGACCTCGCGTCTTCTAAATGAGATCCTTGGTGCATCTGGAGCTGAGGGTATTTGTAGGCCAGGGAGGAGATCACCCTGCTTCCATGCAAGGTGGCTGAAAAAACAAGTTCTAACACCATTAATGGCTCTTTAAAGAAGAAAATGGATGAGTAGGGGTGGAGTGGTAACTGGCATTTTCAGTCTTAAATGCCTTTTACCCAACTAGCCTGTGTTTAGTATGATAGATGTATGTGGAGTGAGCTGCTACCAGATGGGTACTAAGATTGAATATAAAAGTTGCAAGATGTGGAAAACCAGAAATGAGAAAAACTAAGGGAATAAAGAGGCATCATTACGATGCTAAATGAGAACATGAAGAATATTTCATGCTTATTGCCTGTATAGTTATGTGGTCATAACACATTGACTGATTTTTGCTTTATGCATAAAAAAAGAAAATAACTTACCTTAGTGCAAAAGGTAATGTTATATTATTAAAAAAACCAACCCAAGAACAACGAGGAGTTGGAGTAATTTGTGCCTGCTTGCCAGGTTGTGGTCTTTCATGTGAAACCAGGTGTTTAAAAAGAATCTCCTCCCTTTTGCCACTAATGGAAAGTTTTCTAAGGTTTTGACCTTTATCTTTGCATCGCTTAAGCTTTGTAATTCTTTGCTTTTTAATTCTTTGCTTTGCAGCTTGCCAGCAGCTAACTTCTGTTTATTCTCCTTGCTCCTGTGTAATCCTGAAGGGTTCAGAACACTACCGAAGATGTGTAATCAAACCTGAATGTGCTATTCAAGGTGGGGGGGGAAAGGAGCCGGAGGTGGTGCTAGTCAAACCTAATGCTCCTGGGAGAAGAAATTATGCTTGAAAATGGGCATTTATTATTTGAGACAACCGAGTGATAGGTACATCTGTGCTGCTGTCTCCCATGTCAGTTATCGTGTGAACTATGGTATGTTCATTCATACCTGGTCTGAATCTCCCTCTTTATGTATAAAAACATTTTAACGTGGTCTGTACTAAATTTGTCTCTTCCATTGTAATCATGAGAAGGAGTTGATATGAAAACAATAATATCCATTTAGAGTTTAATGTGAGCTTCATTCTTGGAAGTTCAGCACACGTTTTTCACGAAGGACATAAAAATTGCCTTTCCTGAGCTGCAGCGAGCGCTGGTATTGAAGTCCAGAGTGTTTTAATTTCCCTCCTTGTTCCTTGTCTCTGGTTTTTTTTTTTTCAGCCCAAGTGGTAAAAAGTTCCGAAGCAAGCCCCAGCTGGCACGCTACCTGGGAAGCTCAATGGACCTGAGCACTTTTGACTTCCGCACAGGAAAAATGTTGATGAATAAAATGAACAAGAACAGACAGAGGATGCGCTATGACTGTTCCAACCAAGCCAAAGTAAGACAAAGATGTGGCAGCTTTCCCCTTTCCGTCTGCTATTGCAGCGGCCAGACTGCCTCTCAGACAAATATCTGTGATAGCGTGAAAATTAAGCATTTTGTAATGAACGTGTGAAACTGCAATTGTACGAGGTAACATCATCGCTGTTATGGAGTGTTGGACAAATACCGCAATTCACTGGTTCTTCCAGGGTACTGATACCATGGGAGAATATTGCCGTACTGCTAAATCTTCTGTACAGAAGGGCTGGAGAGAGAGGTGGCATCTTCCTCTCCTCTCCTGCCTGGAGTACGAGATCGCCTTCTCCAGCATGATCTCCTCCAGAGCCCCAGGTTTCCAGCTGACTGTTGTGGCTGTGCAGCAGCTCTGCTCTGCTCTGCTCTGGTATTTGGTTTGGGGGAGGAGGGAAGAGTGGCGTGGGGCAGCAGAGATGAGGAGGTAACGCAGCCTCCACCAGCGATGCCCTGGAGTTGTCCATAGACCATGCTGGTATCTCAGCTTTGGGATTGATCGAAGGAGGGGATGCATTTTGGGCAAAAAGCTGAAGAGATGAGAGGGTGGCAAGGCCTATTTGTAGAACAAAATAAAAGAATCTGTGTTTGGCACCTGGTAATTTTGATTGTTAAGGTTTAGTCAGGATTACAGTGACGCTGGTTACTGCCTGTCCAGATCAATTGGCTCAAGTCATTCTTAGTACCTTCATTGGATGCTAAAACCTTTTTCATAGAATCACAGAATGTTTTGGGTGGGAAGGGACCCCCAGAGCCCACCCAGCCCAACCCCCCTGCAGGAGCAGGGACACCTTGAACCACATCAGGTTGCTCACAGCCCCGGCCAACCTGGCCTGGAATGGTCCCAGGGATGGGGCCTCCACCCCCTCTCTGGGCAACCCCTGCCAGGGTTTCACCACCCTCACTGGAAAGAATTTCTTCCTTAGGTCCAGTCTAAACTTATCCTGGTTTAGTTTAAAGCCATCCCTCCTGGTCCTGTCCCAGCTGGCCCTACTAAAAAGCTTGTCCCCCCCTTTCCTCTGGGCCCCCTTTAAGCCCTGACCGGCCGCACTCAGCTCTGCCCGCAGCCTTCTCTTCTCCAGGCTGAACACCCCCAACTCTCCCAGCCTGGCCTCAGAGCAGAGGGGCTCCAGCCCTCGGAGCATTTTAGTAGCCCGCCTCTGATCCATGTCCTTCTTGTGCTGAGGGCTCCAGAGCTGGACGCTCAGAACCCAAAAGCTTATATCTGTGCACCTAAACATTAAACATGGAAAATAGTGGACTGCTTGTTTTCTAAATATGTCAACCAGTCAAGAATCATCATCATCATCATCAGATTGGAACATTTACTTACAGCCTAAGTGCTGTAGTGATGTTTTAAGAGACATGCCTTGCTCCAGAGACCAGCAGCTAACACGCATCTCAGGCTAAAAATTCTGCCCAAACCTTTCAATACATACACAAATAGTTATCACTGGCTTATAAATGCATTGGCACACAGATGATTGAGTGATATTTGTCCTGAATACAGCTTTTCCGCATCTTATGAATAAATATGTTAAGCAGACGCGGTGTCTGCATCCTCAAGAACAAAGTATGTCCTACAGCCATTTTGCGACTGGCGTGTTGGATCTCGGGAGTGAGGAACGGTCTGCCTGTGTTTCCACTAACATAAAACGCAGTCGTGTAGTGAAAACCTGTTTGTAGTGAGCTGCATTTTAAAACTGACTTTTATTAAGAACTAAAGGTAAAAAAAAAAAGTGACTGAGGTTCCTGCTGTATTGGTTTGTTTAGTGGCGTCCACAACTGGATTTAAATAGAATGATTTGCAACGGTTTCCAGATTCAAAAAAGGTCTTTAAATCCCACTTCATAATTTTTCTAATTATTACAAATGTTGTGTTGACATCTTCTGTGTTAGTGACCTACAGGTGGCTTGTCACAGTGTTCTGACTCCTAAATTCTGTCAAAATTGGGATAAACCCAAAGTATATAAACTAGAGTGATAGGAGGCTAGTGTGTTAAGTAGAACGTGAAAGAGTAGAAAACTTAGTTTAATTTTGATAGGTCTAAGGCAAGATTTGGACATAGTTATACATTTTTAGCAGTCTTAACTCATATAGCTTGAGATCAGACAAGTTTTCAAGTCCCGGAACTCTTCTTTTCCCTGCTGTACGTCTTTATGGCCACAGTAGCACTTTAGCAAATTGAAAATACAGTAGCACTTCAGCAAATTGAAAATACTTTTTTGGACGCTTCCCCTCCTTTTCTTTGGAATTTTTAGGGCAAGCCTGATTTGAACACCGCCCTGCCTGTCAGACAGACAGCCTCCATATTCAAACAACCTGTCACAAAGATCACAAACCATCCCAGCAATAAGGTGAAGAGCGATCCTCAGAAAGCTGTGGACCAGCCCCGGCAGGTAAGGCTCGCAGCTTAGCAAGTGCTTCTTCAGAACTAAGAAACTCCTGGGTTTGCTGCTGGGAGGGTCCCAGGATAAGGCACTTTAATTTTGTGATGCTGAACACATAGTCCCTGGCAGCTTGAAGTCTCTTAATATTTCAGAAACAATAATTTACAGTGCTCCCAGCTTTTTAAATCAGAACAAAACCCATTTCCAGTTCATAGTTAATGTGCTGTCTGCACCGTGTTTTATAGACTCCAATCTTTGTTTAGATTACAATTACCTTGTAGTAAAGCCATCATTTCCTTAATGCTGAAATTAAGTATTATCCACAAATTTAGTCAGATGTTGTAACCACTTCAGGGGACGTTTGCATTGTAATTAGGATCACCATCAAATGTTCCAGTTGTATCAGGATTCTCTGTTTCAAGAAATCCCCGTTCCTGCAGAGATCGCGTACAGTGTGGTGTGTGTGATGTAGTGCGAGGGACCATATCCCCTGCCTGGGCCTTTTTTTTCAGATGCGTGTATCATTAGTAGCTAACTCTACCTTATTCATAAGGTCGTAAATTCACTTGGAATGTCATTATTAAGACAAAATCAAAATGTTTTTCTTATCGTACCCTGTATTTGCAAACAAGAGAATACACCAAAATTAAAGGAGATGTTTCAGCTGAATTTCATCTAGCGAAAGGGTGCAAAAAGTGTGCTTGGGACAAGTGTGTCTTTGAAGCTGGGCGCTGGTAAAATAAAATGTACCTGTTCAAAGCAGGCTTTGGAAGGCATTCTCATTTCATTAACATTACCTGGAGCTGACAGCCTGTTGCCTCCACAGAGCTCACACCAGGGATTCTGTGAATCCTTTCCTGCAGCGAGTCCATCTTTATACCTTTTGGAAACTGGATGTTCAGCTTCGTTAGTCTGTTTGGATGCTGTCATCGGTATCAATTTTCAGTACAGCTTAAACTTTTATAGGTCTGGTGGAATTAAAATATATCATTCCAAGAGGGAAAGGGATTTCATTAAAATTTAAAAATACCCTATGAAACACCCACCTCTCACACCGCAAACCTTTTCTGCAAACTTAAAAACTACCTGTTTGAAATGGAGCTGGGTGGTGTGCATTGGTTGTGTTTGGGTTTTGTGTTCTGTTTGTGTGTGCGTGGGTTTTTTGGGGTTTTTTTAGACAGGTTGGTGGGGTTTTAGCATCGTTTCCTAAGGAAGTGGAGCATGTGTGTTTACAGTGTTGTTCCTATTCCTATAAACCCCTTGGCCTAGTTAAGACAATAAAGAGGGACACTAAAATATATGACGCTGATATGCAAAACACTGAGCTGCGTAGAGATTTGTGTCCCTGTTGTGGAAGAGATTGATCTGCGAGTGCGGCCTGTGAGACGGCAGAGATCAGCCCCAGCCCACGAAGGTGACCTGTGTGGTTCCGCTGCCCACATTACCACTTGTAACGCAGCTTCCCAAGCTCTGCTTGTGCTTTCCTTCCATAATCCTGTGGTTTTCTTTTTATGACAGCGTTGGAGTCTGTTTTCCAAGAAGGTCCTTTAGAGGTTTTTAGGTATATATGTATGTATACAAAAAATACGTATATACTGTATGTATAGTACATATATATATATATTGATTTATATATTTAATTTTCTATTATATAGCATAGAACAGGGCAAACTTGCCCTTTCTTGTGTCTTCCTCTGCATTATACATCCAAAAGTCTGTTAAATTACACTTTAAAATACTTTACCGGACTGTAGTGTGTTTTAACCTCTGGTCAGCAGACTCCAGATGTTTCTTCCAAATTTGAAGGCAGTGCTAAGTCCCATCATGCACTGGTTTGACGTGCGCCCGTTTGGAAGTCATAGGCTAGAGAATATCCAGCCGATGTGGTTTGGCCGTGACTGTCCTTATTCCCCTTGTTGGGAGCTGGTAATTGGAAAAGTGATGTGAGTTCAGTTGCACTCGGACTCTTACGGGTATGGAAAGGGGACGCGTTTGGACTGGTTGGGGTAAGTTTTTAGTTTCTCAGAATTTAGACAAAATTGCTTTCTTGCAAGACAAATCGTACGCCAGCTGTTCAGTGATCGTCCTTATTCATACAGATTGAGAGTTGAAGGTGAATCTGGGTATGGTACCTGACTTCCAACCAAACCATGGATTCACGTGCTTGAGGAGAACCTGTGATGCAAAATACAGCAAAAGGCTGAACGCGGTTGTTCTCATGAGGAACTGCCAGAGAGGAATAAAATAGAATCTTCCCTACCTTGGGAAGAGCTTGGATGCAATTCTTGCGTTCCTTAACTTCTGTGGCGTATGTGAGACAGCAAGAGAGGAATGGGAGTGTACAAAGGCTGTCCCACGCTGAGTGCTCTCAGATGAAAGCCAGCAAGCCTTGCCTTGCTGTTGCAGTTCAGAAGCAGTGAAAGTACCAGTCCCTGGAAGAAAATAAAATCTTTTTCAAGGCAGTAAATCAGGGCAGAGCTGTGGGACTGATTGGCGACGAGGACTGTTCCCTGCCGTCAGGCACGGCAGACCCCTTCTCTAGTAAATCCAATATAAAATTGTCCGCGGCAGTGTTCTTCCCTCTCCTGATAGTAAGCAGGTGCTTTGTGTAGTTGTCAATTCCATTTCTGTTTTGTGCCAATAAACGCTTTCTTTGATGTCAGCTCTTCTGGGAGAAGAAATTAAGTGGACTGAATGCTTTTGACATTGCAGAGGAGCTGGTGAAAACAATGGACCTTCCAAAAGGTTTACAAGGTAATCAGAGTCTGCCCTTAACTCCAGGGGTGGCATTTTGATACCAATCAGTGGTGATCTGAAGGTATTGTATTTGATCTCCTTGTTCTCCAGTGCTGTGGGCCGTTCCTGCTCCAGCAGGAACTGTTAGTGCTCCAGCTGGGAGGCTTGGTGCCCTTTGTCCTGAGGGGATACCGAAGCAAAGCTTCTTGACTTTGGTTTTTGTTGTTTTCCAGAAGCAGAATGGAAACAGCTTCCATTCCCAGTTGGGTGGGGATTTTTTTTTTGTGTAACAGAATGAGGTATAAATAGAACCATAGAATGTTTTGGGTTGGAAGGGGCATCTAGTCCAACCCCCGCATAATCCAAATAACCCTGGAGAAAGTTGTACAGGTGCTGTTAGAAGTGCTTAAAACTGAGCTTTATGTTGTGTTCGCTTTCTAAATGACAGTAGGAGCTTTGCCGTTAGAATTTAAATAATGCCTGTTGTCCTAATTTGCTGTTCTTTGTCTTGCACAATGCTGATTATTGCTTTTCCTCCCACTTGCAGGGGTTGGACCTGGTTGCACTGATGAAACCCTTCTCTCCGCTATCGCTAGCGCTCTCCACACCAGCACGATGCCTATCACTGGACAGCTCTCTGCGGCCGTGGAGAAGAATCCTGGAGTTTGGCTAAACACCTCACAGCCGCTTTGCAAAGCATTTATGGTGACAGATGAAGATATTAGGTATTAAAACTAGAAATAGAAGTTTCTGTCTTGGAACCAGGTTTCTTGTGGCAAAACAGAACCCCCTTCTTTTATTTAATTTTTTTTGCCAATGGGAAGTTTGAAGGTCTGATGGAGCACCATGGCTTGCTGAATTAATGTGAATGCTTCTGTATCAGTAGAGTAGAAAAAAACTCATTGACATAAAGCTTCTCTCATGGAGGCATGTACTTAAAAAACATTATTTTTTATTTTGCCCATGCTCAGTTACACTGAGGTTTTGGGTTTTTCATGTCAGAGTATGTCTACTCTTACTGAAAAAGGTGCCTGGATTTGAGTAGCCTTGATTAAGGCACCTCTAAGCAAAGAAGGGATTGCAGGAATCCTGAACAGGGTGATTTGATTCTCTTCACCTGACTCTCTGTCAGCACAGGACCAAATAAAAGACCTAACTGCTGGGGTGGCAGCAAACAAGGATGCATTTTGTTTAGGTATAGCTTGCTTTCAGTAGTGAATTACATTGCCAAATCAAGACTGGTCAAATTCAGCTTTAAGCACTTGATAGAGAACTGAATATACCAAAGAAATGAACCTGAAAGCACGCTGCTTTGTGTTAACAGCCTTCACCGATAGCAATTGATAAAGCTGAATTACAGGATGACTTTTTTTCGTGCTTGATTTATACCTGAATGACCAGGAAAAATGGTCTGTTTATAACTTTATGATTTCCTATGGCTGAGATGAAATAGGAGTCCTGTGAGCCACACTGGTGGTTGATCACTTCTTTACTTCCCTATGACTTTGACAGAAAAGGAGATGTAAAACTGGAGGTTGTGACTCAAAAGGAGAACGTGCAAAAACATTGAAATGCTCAGAAAATTAATTTTCTCCAGTCTCATTTTTGGAAATCTGAGCAGGGTGGGCTGACTTTCTTGTTTAAATTAATACTAGCACAAGGAATTAAACAAACAAACAAAAAAAAAGTCTTGAGTCAGCTGCTAGATTAGGAAAATTTCAGCTGGAATTAAAAATGGTACAATCAATGCTAAGGATTTGTAGCAGAAAATATTGGCCAGCCCTTTAAAGTGTTTCTTTCAGCCTCACTTACAGTGTAACGCCAGGGAATTTCATTTACAATGCAGAGGGCTCTTTCAAAGCCGTGCTTGTCTGCCCAGCCTCCTGTAAGAGGGATTTAAGATTCCTTTCCCTGCAAGAGGCAGCGTTGAGGATTGATGTTGTTGTTCATTGATTTGGGGCAGGAAGCAAGAGGAACTGGTGCAGCAGGTGCGGAAGAGGCTGGAGGAAGCCCTGATGGCTGACATGCTTGCCCATGTAGAGGAAATAGCGAGAGATGGGGAAGCCCCTTTGGAGAAAGAAGGAGGCGAGGAAGAAGGAGAAGAGGAAGAGGAGGAGGAGGAGCAGGACCATGACCAGGAGATGGAGAACGTATAGTCCAGGTAACGTGACAGCATCCCTTCTCACCTTAAGCTGTGCTTCACCCGGAGGCAGAAATGTTTTCAGAAGGAATATTAGTACATACGGACCAATCTTTGCTTTTTAGCTTGTGCTTTTAAAGGTGTAGCAGCCATGCCTTCAGGGAATAAAATCAAATATCTTGATGTGTGTGATGCCCAGTGGGTGCTTGTGTCTGTGTCGGGTGGGCTAAACGTTACTTTCTATGGTAGGCAAGAGGGCACTGTGGGCAGAAAGGACAGCTTATGGGCTCGGCTTCTCCCCCTGCATGCCTTTTTCTCTCACTTCTGCAATTTTGGTACGCATTTTCTTGCAGGGCATATTAGAGGGCACATTTGTGGAAATATTTTAAAATAAGATTTGTAGAAAGTTAGAAAAAGGCAACCTGACCCTCAAAAGAGGGAAGCTGCTAAAAACCTTTATATGTGGTGGGCACTTATGAACCGAACGTAACAGAAGAACGTATATATTCATAACCTGGAAACATCTGAAAGGTTTAAGATAGTCTAGCAGTAGTAATTACAGGATTCACAGGAATGTGCCTTTACATTGTGCATCCCTTAATCAAGGGATTAAGCCCTTTCAAAGGGCTTGCTTCTTGTTCTCAAGTCTTTCACTTGTCCAGTGGAACTTTCTTTCTTAAAGGTGCAACTAGAATTTTTTTTTTATTGTCTTGTAAACCAAAATAGCTCCGAATAATGAATCGCTACTGCGTAGCAATGCAGAAAAAACGCAGATAGATGAGGCCAAGTCAAGATGCACCAACGGGAGTTCCCTTAAATGTTTGATGTTGCGCTAGACAAGGACAGTGCACCATGCTATGAAGTGGAGTTTTTCCTCGCTGTGTTCCTTTGATGTCACCCTAGCCAGAAGCACTCTATGTATCATCAGCGGAGCTCCTGCCGTGAGATGAAAACGGAACTCCCTGATTTTAATTTTTGATCATTTTAAGGTTTTTAGCCTAAGAAAAGCAATTAATGTTCTGTCACTGAAAGAGGGTAGGCAATACCCTGGGTGCTTCATTATGAGGACCCTAGAGCCTGTGAGCTGAGAATCGAGAATGCAGAGGGGGAAAAAAAAGAATTTCTGGGATAAGTAGCAGAAGAAAAGCCCCCTTGGAGGGAGTGGCAGCTGTATTTCAGGTAGAACGAAGAGTGGTTTATGTTAAGCAATTCTTCAAGCTGGGGAAGGTTGATTGAGCACTGGAAGGGGCTGCCCAGGGAAGGGGTCGAGTCCCCACCCCTGGGGGGATTTAAAAGCCAGGCAGATGAGGTGCTTAGGGCCAGGGTTTAGTGGTGGGATGGCAGGGGTAGGGGAACGGTTGGGCTGGGGGAGCTGAAAGGGCTTTTCCAACCTCAACAGTTCTGTGATTCTAACTGTTTGGCCTTTGGGAGTTACCATCTTAAATCTGGGCTCTCTATATTTTCCTGGTTTGCCACATCACTAACAGTAGCTTTATTTGGACAGTGAATATCTTGCATTCCTTTCTTCTGCAAAGGTCTGGCAAGAGCAAAGAGCCAGAACAAACTGTCTGTTGAAGGTGAGAAATGGGATAAAGAAATAGATCTGTTATGGCAATGATGCTTTACTCTTTTAAGGGCTCACTTGCTATAAAGATACAAAAAGTTCAAACTGACTTACAAGGTGGCTTTTTTTTTCCTCTTTCTTCTAGGGAGTTCCATCTAAGAATTCCCAGTATAAACCCTATCAGCAGGGTCAGCACAACAAAGCCAAGAGTGTCTGCCAAGTAAATTGCACCAACAATCCAACTGTACCTATGAGCATTTCGATGTACGCTTCAGGAAACGTTGAGAAGCTGATGGTTCATTAATTGCTGGGTAGTTTTGAAGATGGAACTTGACTAAACTCTACTCCCCCTCCTTTTTCTAAAGGGGTAGGGTAATTGGGAATGCAAAAGTGGGAGGGAATAAAGGAATATAAAATGGTGGGAGGGGAAAATACTAGGAACCAAATTTCCTGTCCTTTTTTTTTTTTTTGTTGTGGGTCAGTGATAGGTGATACATTTTTAAGCTTTTCTATCAAAGTACCTTTAACAGTGACCCATAGAAACAATTTTCTCTCCAACACAAGTGCGAGAGATGCTGTTTCACTCCTTGGCTACTCTGCTGTAGGCTACCTGTTTGTACCAGACTGTAGGGAGGTCATTTTATGTTGTGGATTGTCATTCCATGTGTCAGTTTGGGTCACTGAATTTCCTTTTCCTCGCAAGACCACATTGGTCTTGGAAGTGTAGTCTCAGAGCTGAACGGCCAGTGCCTCTTCCACCTGATGTTTTGATTAGTAGGGGAAGTTACACCCGAGGAATTGGTCTTACATCAATGGCAATCGTTTTTTTTAGTTAGTTCCAGCACCACACCGAATGCACTACCATGCACGTTTTTGATACGGAGTTGTGCGTACGTCCCAGCACAGCCGAACGGAGTTTCGCCGATTAAATATACCCACTCAGTGGTATATTCTGCTTTGGTTTAAGTCTGGTCAGAAGGACCTTCTCAACTCGGAATGGAGGGACGACTCCTTTCTGACTGACAATGAGGAAAACTTCCTCCTCCTGGTGCCAAGAACCCTGACCTCTCTTTCTCTGTGTGTGGAGGGAAGGGGATCCATTCCAATAGGTGTGTCTACACATCTGCTTTCGTGTGCAGTAATGTTCTGACCTCTTTTAAAACAAGAAAGGAAAAAGGTTGATTTTTCTATAATTGATATCTAAAAATGAATTTAAAGCTTTTTATTAAGTATGAAATCTTTCTTATTTGCATGTGCAGTGAAGTGACCAGCATTTTGTGTCCAAAAATGAAATGATGTGAAACCTGCCTTAATGTGTTTATAAGTATTTGGCTTCACCATGGGTACCTTGATTGATTCCTCAGTCTCTTCTAGTACATCTGTGAGCATATTGGGGTAACTTGTGGCTAAAAATGGATTTACCTGGGGAGGGAGGATAGTGAGAGGGGCGGAAGATGAGAATTTATAGCTTGGAGAATGTGTTGAATGGGTTGCAAAAGTTATTTTAGTCTTAGGGTATCCATTGCGTAATTCACGCGTGGATGTCTCAGCTGAGAGTACAGTATAAAGTGGTGGATTAAATATTGTGCCACTGACCAATTGTACAAGTTGTTGGTATCCCAAAACTTGGGGAAGAAAGTAGCTCCCAGAGCCTTTATCATGTAAGAATGGTTAGCAGTGACAGCCAGGGACCAGGGGAATTGCCTGGAAAGTAAATAGCCTTTGGGAGTAGTTCAGCTTAGTGATCTGAGTAGGTTTAAGCTCCTTGAAAAATATCCCATGCCAAAGTGATTGATACTGTATTAACTCTTTTCTTAAAGATTTGAAAATACAAAAATCTTTGATATTGCTCATTTGGAGTACTGCAAGAAGACTGAATTGTAGTTTGCTGCTGCTCTACCAGGTATTGCTTTGGGGAACCTTACCTGGTACTGCAACCAGTGAAAATTATTTTCCTTTTTGAACAGTCTGTTACGGTTATTATTCTGTAAATCTGTCCTCTTGTAATTCATTGTGTTGAATTAAATGTTTCTCACAAAACAGAGATTCTTCTAGTCTGCATCAAGCCCCTCCCTGGAGGTTTTGTGCTGCGCCCCTTCCAGTTATTTCAGCGGGGACGCTCATGCGTTTTTGTTGTGGGCTCCATTCTGAGATTTGGATCCTGATATTTGGGACCTGGCAGAGGGGAATACAGAGCGAAAGTTGTGGAAAGCCCATTCGTTCTTGCTGCAGAGTCTTCCCATGTCCTCACCAAGTAAGAGGCTGCCAGGGTGTCCCGTCCAGTGGGAAAGTTGCTGGTGTGGTCCTTGGAATCTCACCTCTAGCAGTTTCTAACCCGTGGTTATAGAGGTGTTCTTTTGACCATGGCAAAAGTGTTTCCTTTTTAAAACTTGCTTAATATCTAGTAACGTCTTGACTTCTATTTGAATCTAAATACGTTGTAAGCAGAAGTAGCACCAGAACTTAGATGATTGAGGTGTTGCTACTAATATTTTGATGCATTGACTATCAAGTTGAAATTGCTGGCAGCTTGCGTGCCAACTGTTTTGTTTTCACCACTCTGCTTTCCCCGTCCAGCTCTTTCCTTCAGTCCTTTAAAAGTTTATTAAAAGTTTCCATTCGTATGGAGAAGTTGGTTGTTCAAAGTACCAAAAAGGGGCCCAGGACTCCTATCGCATCCCAAGAAACTTAAATAACTTTACCTGCTTATCCAGACAGGTAAGTAACTAAAATATTCCTTTTAAATGACCCTGATGTCTTCTGTTGCTGCAATAATAACTGGATTAGTTTGTCTTATCACAGCCTACTGCCGTGGACGTGACTGCTGGGCATGTAGTGGTCTGCCGGCGTTGAATGTATCCCCGAGGTGGAGAAGGCAGTTGTTACTTGAGGTATATCTCTTTAAGCAGGCGATTGGTAATGAACATACTTAAGTGAGTGGATTTGGGGCAAAACTTAACTTTTTATGAATATACAGCAGTTGTTACAGAACATACTAACAGTGGCGTTGTCCGTTGTTCCATCTGAGATCAAGTTCATCTGCTTGGGGAAGTACTAGTGAGGGGATGCTTTTGAAACCGGTAATTCTTTCCATCGGCGGTAATGGCGCCTTCCTGTTGCCGTCACATATTGTAAATGTATGTAAATACGGAGCTGCGATGTGAAACAGCCTTAGGTTTGTCCTACGCGCTGTTTTTTTGATTTTTTTCTACTATTTTGATTATTTTCTACTAAAACAATAGTACCACGCTCTGCGGACAGACAGTTACATTGGTAGAGTTTAGTCCTCTTCGGAGATAACGTATGAGCTTATTTTAATGGTCCTTAGGCAGCTTCACTAAGGGGTAGGCTCTGGTCCAGCCCAGCTAAAGTTTTGCATCTTTTTTTCTGTAGAGAGTGTAATTTGGGATACAAACCACCCGAGCTCACACAAGCTCCAGTTCTTACGCTGTGTCATGCTCAGTCAGGTTTTTCTTGCTTTATCGGGAAACAGCAGCCTGCCTAATTCTGCAGGGCACCGGCTGGAGGAGATGGGGGATGAACTGGTTTGGTTGATGTTGGTTGATAGGATGAAAACCCTCGGAATGCCGCTTTGCTCTGCAAAGGTAACAAAAAGAGACTCCTTGTTGGTTAAAACTTCTGATTTTATCTTGTGCAAAGCAGTGTTGGAGCTGCTCCATTAAGATGGCTCGATTTTTTTTTTTTAATTTTTTTTTTTCTTTCTCTGCTCTGTCTTGCAGAACTAACGAAGTTACAGGGAATGTAATGATCTCCCCGTGTGTATTATCAGCGTTATTTTTACTGAATTCTGGTCGGATGAATTTTGTGCAATCAATAAAAATGACGAATTTGCATGGATATGGGTACGGTCTGGATTTGGCCCGCAGAGCTTTTGTAGGTGGTTCTGCCCAGGAAAAGTTCGCTTGATTCACATCTGAAATTGAACTTGCTGAACTGGCTGTTGAGCAAGAAAAGGGAGGAGTTTTCTTGCTTGTAAACTGAGCACATTGGGAAGGGAAAACAGCCATGACTGACACGGCTGGACTGCGGGAATGTAGGCCTGTTAAACCCTGCCTACGGAGGCTTTGGCGTCATGGCTGTGAGTTGTTTTCTAGTGATAATATTACATGAAAAATATTTTTGACGTTAGAATTCGCGGGTAAATGTACACTCTTGTTCTGTTTCCCGTGTGGAGGGAGGCTGCCTGAAGTCAACTTGCCAAATCAGAAACGTATTTTCATCAGGAAAACACATTTTAGTTACTGTGGGAACTGAAAGCACGCACTGTGTACGAGGCAGACTCAGCTGAATGAACGCTTTTCATCGGTGCTGGTTTGTCAGCTACTGGTCAAGGTAATTTTGCTTCTTTATAGCTCTAAGAAACTGGCCTAGCGCTCTTTTCTATAAAGTAAGAAAACATTGAATGCAAGTACAAGTGAAGATTTAAAAAAAAATTAGGTGTATTTTGCAGCTGCCTTGCTGAAAATTAATCCCGTGCAACCTGGCTGTGGTGATTTGAGGAAGAGAGGGAAGGGGCAGCAAGCTCTCCTGTTAGTTAAAAGTTTCGTTGCATCAAATTAATATTTGTGCCCGTCCTGTGAAAGGCACCCAGCTGCACAGCTCAAGGCTGCATCCCTGTATTTGTCAAAGACTTTAAATCCCCTGATGCTACTGTACCTTCTGCAGAGCTGCTGGGTCAGTCTGTCTCTGCAGAATGTGGCGCCATACGGTGGCAGTCTCCCTGGCTTAAGACTTTATCCCCTCAAAACAGACAAGCTGTTCACCTGGAGCTTTCTTTTCAGGCTGTTGGATATTACTCTTAACCTTCTATCCTTACATTTCCTCACCTAATACTTACTCACCCCTGTCTAACTTTGTCTGGGCTCCTGCTTATCAATTTCTTACTGTTCTTTTAAGATCATTATGAACTATATTCTTGCCTTTCTTCCCTCCTGTTTGTCATTGAATGTTACCTCTGTGGCCACTGCAACACTTCTGTATGTGGGAATGCGTTTTAGCAATGCGTCCCCTCGGTAGCTCTTCCTGATGAAGGGGGAGCAGCGTGCCCAACCTGGCGGCTCCTTCCAGGCTCCCCAGCAGCATTTACAGGTTGGGAGCAGCCGCTGCAAATGGCAAGAGGCCCTGGGACCTCAAATGCAAAGTCTTGCACTTAAAGGAAGCGCGGCCGTGTTGTCTGCACCCAGATTCCTCGCTCCCTTCTGTTCGGATCCGTTCCTGGGCTCTGATAACCTACCTACACGCTCAGCTCTCCCTCCTGACTCTATGCCTGGTTGCTTGTGGGGTGGCTTGGGTTGGTTTTTTTCCCACTCCTACTCTTTCCTGCTTCGCAGGAGGTAGATACAGCAGAACATCTCAAAGGATAACCAGTCTTTCCGCGCCTCCAAGTCGTGTTCTTTTGTCTTGCTTTAAAGAAAGCCCATTCTATCTAGACTGATTCTCCCGGTCCTCAAAAAGAAGGCAGGGGATAGTGTGTTTAAAGGGGGAGGGAGAATGTTTGTTTAATGAAGAAAAAGTAAGTTTTTCAGGATTAACTCTAGTCAGACAATCCTATTTATTTGGGATTACGTCCATGAGAACAATCTCCAAGAGTCCAGATGCCCGTGCAAATCTTCGGATGATACCACTTATTGCCTATAAAGTAAAATGCATGTTCTTGGCTGTTGTCGCTCTGAACAGAAATGTCTGTGTGCACGGGAACTGCTTCATAACAGGCTTTTCCTTTGCGGCTGGTCAAGGTTCCCAGTGTTGTGTGTTTTAGCTCCCCGCTTTAAATAAGCTGCAGACAGACACGAGAAGGTGCCGTACTCATTCTGCAGCACAGAAAATAATGTCCTGGACAGGATCTAGCGGGCTAAAAACTTGGGTTTGTTCTCAGATTAGCAGGGATCAACTCTGTTCCCTTGAATTAATGAGGGAAAACCATTACCCTTCAGCTTGACCCCATGATGTTTACAGGGACGGAGCGTTTATGAGAATGAGGAGGAAATAAAACCGTTTCAAACTTCAGAATAACCCTTGAAATTGTCAGGTTATTGGTTAGCGATTGAGTTTAGTAGTGATGAGTACCGATGTAACACTGACTGCTGGTAATAAATAATCTTTAGTGAGTATGGTGAGTTATTTATTTAATTTGTTAAATAAATCTCTTAACATTTAGCAGATTTTTCTTACCGTGCAGAGTCACAGACGGAAATAGTTTGAGACCACGCAGAATAGGAACAGGAGGGCAGTGAGCCTCTTAAATGATTTGTCTTTAGTGGCAAGATTGAGGAACTGCCTGGCTGTAGGAACCTGGGTTCATTTGCATATATAAAATTGAGGTCTTCTGATAAATAGACCCCCAAGTTTGGGCTTTTGGAAGGAGATAAATACTAAAAAGTTATAATTTGGTTTTGTTTGTAACTTGAGTCCAGTTCTATGTCCTGGATTAGCCTATCAAGCACAATTTAGGGGCTTCAGTGATCTAAAGGGCTGTAAAACTTGGAAGCTTGCTGTACCATCCTTCAGCTTTCATGCTTTTGTCAGCTCTGCAGTTAATTCTTAGTTTTCCATCAAGTGGCTGCTCCACAACTTCTCAGAAGTCGTTACCTGAGAGCTAGATTCTTCATTAATCCAACTCATGGAAAAAGAGGTGTTTGCTAAGGGCTTCCCCCAAAGTGCTGCCGTAGTATGGAAAGCTGTTGAGGTAACGTGGTGGTGGTGGTGATACTAAGGCTGCTTGGCCCGTTGGTGCAGAGAGGATCACAGTTGTCCATGTTTTGAGTTAAATGATAGTCAGTCAGTTGTAGCATGTGCCTCTAATACAGTTTTTGCATGTCATGTTGACATGGAGCCTCGCCACCTTGAGCCGTCTCCATATGTTGTTCCCTCAGCTACTTTGAGATGATTGATCTCAGACTTAGGTCATTTTTCCAGTTACAGATCTTGTCAATCTGTCTGGCTCCACCTACATGCAGTGATTCAGCTCCTGATGTGCTGAAATATTCCCTTAAGCCTTCCCACACACAAGTAAGGACTTTTTTATAATTCTTCTCCAAGCTGCACCACCTCTTCTGCGCTGCGCTCAGAGCCTGTATTTTTTGCATGATGTGCTTGAAGAACAGCGGAAAGCAGAGTTTGATCTCCTAACGAATGAGAGGAGCAGCTACGATAGTTCTCTAAAAGTACTTTTTGCTCCTAAACTTTGGGAACCCTTATAACATTTGGCTAATGTGCTGCAATTTAGGCAAATTTGTGGGGTTTTTTGGTTTGCTGGATGGGGGGTGTCCCCTTATGTGTTCAGTAATCCCCGCTTTAGGGGTTGATCTACCAAAGGGTGCTCTTAATAGCAGAATTCTAGCAAGGGTGTTGTAACTTCTGCCTTTACACACCTGACCTGGAAGAAGAGTGGCTGTTGCAGAATTGTACTTGGGGGGAGTTAGGCTTGCGTAGCTGTGGTGGTACCAGCTACTCTGCTGTAGTTCTGTTGCTCTGCTTCCCCCTCCAGAAAACAGCTTAACGGGCTGTTACACCTCTGCTTCGCTTTGGTAAAATGTTCTTTTAATTCCCTGTAGTATACGGGGGATTGCATTGGTCATTTTGGGGGTGAGGGAGGGGTCTGGAGCTTTGTGCTGGGGAGGGATCTGGAGCCCCAGGCTGCTGGGGAGCGGCTGGGGGAGCTGGGGGGGTTCAGCCTGGAGCAGAGGAGGCTGAGGGGAGCCCTCATCGCTGCCTACAACTGCCTGAGAGGAGGG
>NW_009259692.1:518843-519634 GCF_000687185.1 Egretta garzetta | reverse complement strand
AGCGGTTGGGCTGGGGGAGCTTAAAGGGCTCTGCCAACCTCAACGATTCCATGATTCTATGATACCTTTTGTTCTGAGGATGATCAGAGACTGATAATCATAATCAGGAATGATTACGGGCAGCACAAAGAGGCAGGAGAAGCAATTGTGAATGACCCCTGATAGGAAATGGGGAAACCACCTGGAGGGATGGGCTCGAAAGCAGCAAGCACCTTCTCTCTTCTCTTGTGTTCAGGGAAGTTGGATCTTCTGTATGGTTGTGTTTTGGTAAAGATACAGAGTTGTGCTAAAGAACTTCTCTAATTTGTGTGATCCCTTTTCTCTATTAATGGGAGACGCAAGTCTCTTCAGGACCTGCTAATTACTCAGGTTAAAAAAGCACAAAGGCAACTGGGTGTCATCAGTGAAATTAAGAATCTGAGAAGAAAGGATGAGCTAGTTCTGCTGAAAATGGAACAGATCAGAGGCATAACATCTACAAACCAGGTTTGCCAAAAGCACTTAAAATAACAACTGGCAGTTTCTCTAGGTGTTGTTGGACTTGACGTAGCAATTTCCCCAAAGGACTCTCTCCAGCACAGAGCAGGCAAAAACGGCAGCGTTTGGAGCCAGCACTGCAGTTACCATAGAATCATGGAATGGTTTGGGCTGGAAGGGCCCCCTAGAGGTCACCCAGCCCAACCCCCCTGCAGGAGCAGGGACATCTTGAACCACATCAAGTTGCTCACAGCCCCGTCCAACCTGGCCTGGAATGTTCCCAGGGATGGGGCCTCCACCCCCTCTCTGGGCAA
>NW_009259692.1:516931-518539 GCF_000687185.1 Egretta garzetta | reverse complement strand
GGGCTCCAGAGCTGGACGCAGGGCTCCAGGGGAGGTCTCCCCAGAGCAGAGCAGAGGGGCACAATCCCCTCCCTTGACACTGGCCATGCTTCTCTTGATGCAGCCCAGGGTAGGGTTGGCCTTCTGAGGTGAATTTGAAAGCCCACATACAACCCAACTCATGGGGCTTGAGAGGTGGTGACGTGGTGGCAAGGAGCGTGGTCAGTACTGGCGTTGCAGCAAGGATCTAAGGAGCCGTTCGGCGGGCTCAGATACAGGTGTAGCCTTCTGTGTTGGTGCAGGTTGCCCGGAGGAGTTAGCAGTGTGGGTCGTTAATGAGAGTTTGCTATGTTTTCTGGAAATGGGAGAAGCTCAAAGGGGGAGGGGTTGTACCGTTCCATCTCAGGTAATGGAAACCCCCCTATTTTTAGTAGCTCAGTGGGGGTGTTTCAACTCACTAGGTTAAATATTTTGGCAAGTGAGAGGGGGAGATGTCTCGCAGCCAGCTTGCGTGGCTCAAATCTGCTGGGTTTGCTGCCTCTGTCCCTGGAGGAGAAGCTTCAGTCCGCGGTCGGTGCAGAGTCCGAAGGGGGAAGATTTCCCGAGGTGCGCTCGTGCCGATGCATCCCTGTAAGCCCCGAGGAGCCTTCATGGATAGGGACGGATCTCCAGGAAGCTGAGCTGTGAGCGCTTTGGGGGAAAACAGGAATTGCTACAGCCTTCCTCTGCGGCAGCCATCCGGAAAGAGCTGGGGGAGCTCGCTGCCGAGACCTCCGAGGGTGAAACAGGAGGAGGGGAAGCTTGTTGCCGGTTTTCGTGAAGCTTTTCAGCAGCTGGAAGATGTTGGGTTTAGTTCGGCAGGTGGGAGAGATGGAAAGAAGTAAGGAGGCACTTCCTGGCGGCTCGCTGGAAAGATCCTGTAGAAGTTGAAGGTGGCCCATTTGGAGTATCGGAAGGTGAAAGTCCTCTGTAGGAGAATCACCAGCTGAAGGGCAAAACTTGGAAGCACAAGGAGAGGGCCACGTGGCTCGTGTGTTTGGGCCACGGACCAGCAGGAGTTAACGTTGCCCGGGATCTGTGAAATGTGAGGAGAGGGTGTGGGTGTTGCCAAGTGGGGGGTTCTAGACCAGACACCGATGGTTCTTGCAATTAAAACCAATCCCAAGCCGAATGGTTGACTTCGTCCCAAGGACAGTGGTCGGGAAAGACAATGATGTGAAAACAGAGAAAACTTGCGAATAGGACTTGTGGAATTTGAGCATCTGGGCATGGGAATTTGAGGACGAGGTGGTGGGCGAGCTGATAATTGGGCTCGGTACCGTTATAGTGAATTCGCGTCCCGTGCCACCGCTGCCAGGAGGGGTTTCTTAGAGCCCCGTCTGTGGAAAGTCCCCGTAACGCAATGGCCCAGGCGGAGCAGGCGCCGCGGAGGCGGTTGTTGCGTGGCAGGGAAGGGTTTTGCAGGGAGCGAGCAGCCTCTGCGGAGGGAGAGCCCATCGCGGCGGGGACCTGGGGTGGACACTGGTGGCTTTCTGGGGAGGGAGGCTCAGGAAGGCGGCCGAGATCCCTGGGGCCTTGGGGCGTCGGAGCCGCTGAGGGCGTTGAAGCCCTGCCTGAAGCAGAGCGGTG
>NW_009259692.1:513839-514396 GCF_000687185.1 Egretta garzetta | reverse complement strand
CTTGCGGGCCGGCGAGCTGTCGGGTGGCACCCTGTCTCGCAGCGGCTGGGGTTGGGTGTTTCGGCTGCAGTGAGGCACCAGTGTCGCCCCTCTGGCACCCCGATGAGTTAAATGTGCACCCAGGTACCTGTCCCGAACACCTCGTGCGGAGTTTGGGCGCTCGCTAATCTCCACGGGCTCGTGGGGCTCCTGGAAAAGAGCTTGAGCAAAAGAAATTATTACACCGGTTTGAGGAGGGGTGCTGGGGGGTGCTGTGTCCCGACGGTAGGCTTGGAGAGGAACCCAGGGCCAGCAATGGGCTGGAGCTGCCTGCTGCTGCCCCAACCCATGGGCAGGAACAGCTCTCCCGGGGGGGTTTTCCCCCCGCTTTTTCCCTGCCTGTCTCCTGGTCTCGTCTTTTCTGCAGCTCCCAGCCTGTTTGGATGCCGTGCCGTGGCCCCGTTGGGCTGGGTTTTTGGTATGAAGGGGGTTTGGCGTTTGGCAGCCCCGGTTCTCGCTGGCAGGGGGTGTGGTTGGGCAGCATCCGAGGGGCCGGGGCTGTCAGCAGATCGCTGTGC
>NW_009259692.1:509933-513803 GCF_000687185.1 Egretta garzetta | reverse complement strand
AGCCGTTGTAAATCGGGGATGTGCGAGGCCGGTGCAGCCCGAGCAGGGGGGATACCGAGGTCGTTCGCAGCTGCCCGCCTCGCCCTGAGCTCAAAAACGAGCGGAGCCCTTCTGGCTCGCCTCATCCTCCTGCACCCATGCTGGCTCCCAGGTCCTCCTGGTCCCCAGGTCCCCCCGTGCAAGTCTCCCTCAGTCTCCGGTAGCCCCGGGGCAGCGGGGCTCTGGCTGCGCAGCGGTGTGGAGCCGAGCCTTGGGGTGCTTTGGGCCTGGCATCGTTCCGGTGGCCAGATGTGCTGCTGGTGACGCTGCAGGGCTGGGTCGGACTCCTTCCGACCGTGTCCCCCTTGCTTCTGTCATTCCTGCGCTACCCAGCCCGGCCGTGACCGGGGCAGCGGGCGCTTGTGGTGCCGCTGCCTCGGAACGGAGGAAGCCGTGGCTGTCGGGTGCCCTGGAAGGGTCTTGAGTTGGGGCGAGGCTGGGTTTCTCTCCCCTATGCCGTGTGCTGAGGGGCAGCTCTCGGGGTGCTTTGGGACCAGTCCTGCTGTCCCCAGAGCCCGGCAGCCCCTCGCTGCAGGGGCGTGAGTAGGGACGTGGCTGGGAGGTCCTGGCAGCGGGGGCAGCGCTTTGCCCCTCAGACCAACGCACGGGCTGAGGCGGGCCAGAGGCTGTCGGAGTGATTTTTCCTACTTCTCCTTTTTTCTTCAATTTCTCTCCTCCAGATCCGCTAATTTAACCCTTTCCAGAAGGGAGCGGCAGCAGCTCAGCAGGTAAATGTTGTGTAAAGCAAATCTGTGTTTTCTTGACTGAGCTGGAGGGACGGCTGCCACCACCCCTCGTCCGGATCGGCATCGGCGATGGTGCGGAGCAGCATCTGCCAGCTGGGATCTGCGGCTTTTCTTCTCCCGGCCCGGAGGGACTGTCTCCAAAAAGTGCTGTGGGCATCGATGGTAGCTGCTGTGGGCTCACCTTGCTAACCAGCAAGAGGAGCGGTGCTGATAATGGAAATCACTGGGAAAAAGGGAGGTGGGGAGCATGGGGCAGGCTGGCAGGCACCGTGCCGGCGTTGCTCCCTGGCGTCCCGGCTTTGGACGTGTGTTTCCAGCAGCTTCTGCCCCAACGAGGCCAAGAGGGTGACGGGCGGCCAGTGCAGCCAAGAGCCCTGGGCTCTGCTTTCCTCTCGTGGGACGGAGCCAGCCACGGCTCCTCTCTCGGGCTCCGCTTCCCCATCTGCGACACGCAGGGACCGTTCGCAGCTTTCCGAAGGGTTCGGGAAAGTTGCCGTTTATAGTAGACGCTGGGATGCTCGAAGGGGAGATCCAGGGCAGGATGAAATACGGCAGCTCTCCCACCTGCCAGAGCACAGCAGGCGTTTCGGCGCTTGGGGGATGCACAGGGAGACCGCAGGCCTCGGTTTCTGGGCCAGCCTGAGCATCTGTAAACTTGCAGCGGATTGCTGGGACCGCCATGAATCCTCTCGTATTTCTGAGCCCTGGGCTGCTGCTCTCTGCCCATCATGCCGCGTCCTTTGAGGCCGGCCCGGCTGCCTCCTCCCACCTCTCTGGGTCATAGCAGAGCCAGAAACTCCTGAAGTCAGCCGCACAGATTGATCCGGTCGCTGAAATATCTGCCTGCGCATCTTGGCTCTGGCACCGGCTTCCTCCTCTCTGGCCTGAGGCGAGGAGCCCAGCCTCCCTGCCTCGCTTTTCCCAGTGTCTGGAGGAGAAACAAAGGTGTGAGGTGCCTGCCTCCCGCAGCGTGCTTGCGAGGATGAATTAATTACTGTTTGCAGAGAGGTGGGAAGAAGTGCTCGGCAAGAGGGGCGATGAGATGCGATGGAGGTGCAACGCGTTCTCCTCCGCATCTGGCCCCGGTCCCGGCGCATCCTGTGCCGTTCGCCTGTAACGAAGGGGACCGGGAGCACCGGAACGCTGGATCTGAGGCCAGGAGATGCTGCAGAGCTGGGGAAGAGGAAGGGCAATGTGTTTCTGCAGCGGGTAGCACGCTCCGGAGGGCTGGGTGCAAGCTGTCAGCTGGCTCCTGCGCTGCGGAGGCTGGGATGAGCGCAGTCCTCCTGGTTGATGCCATCAAAGGCTCCTCCAGAAGAGCTCTGTTTGTTCTTCCTTGGCTTTTCATAGCTCAGAGCTGGGCACTGCGAACACAAAGCTCCTTGGGCAAATGGAGACATGGTCTGGCTTGGTCCTCCTTACCTGCGTGGAGGAGGTCGCCTTCTGTCAAAGCAGGAGCTGGCCGGGCCACGCTGGGGATGAGCGAGCGGATGAGCTGCGTCCGGTCTCGTATCTCTTGCAATGGGCAACAGCAGGAGCGCAGAGGACGGAGAGGCACCTCCCAGCCCACTGCCCCAGCCTGGGTTGTACTGGTTTTCATGGGCCATAGTTGCAGCCCTGATCCAACTGGGGCTCCTGGCAGAGGCCAAAGTCCTCGTTGGTGGTGCCAAGCGAGGATGTTCAGGGAGAGCAGCGCCTTTCCTGGGGTGCCCCCTCCATCACCGCATCATCCCGGGGAGAATCCCCTGGGATTCTGTTTCTTGTCTGAAACCAGTGATTTCTCAGCCCGAGGGCAGGTGGGACAGGCTCAGCCCAGGCGCTACAGCTCCCTGGGGCAGCTTTGGGGAGTGGAGCGCGCCGGGAGCTGCAACGGGGTGGGCAGAGAGTGGGAACAGTAGGAGGGAGAGGTGGGTGCGGAGTGTGGGGACGGGAGGTTTGAGAGGAGCGTCTGGCTCGCGCCCCACCGTCGGTGCCGTCTCTGCAGGCAGAGCTGGGTGGTGGCGCGAGGGGCTGGGACTCGGTGGGCTTGCGTGTGCTTGAGACCCCTGGAGCGAGGGGGTTTTCTTGCAGCCGAGCGCAGCCGTGGGTTCTCGTGATGAGTTTGGGCCCAGGGGGACTTGGAGCGCTGCCGAAGAGCTGTAACGTGGTGATGGAGCCGCTCCCAGGCTCTGGTGTTGAGAGAGGAGGGATCTGTTGGGGCTGCAGCACCCCTAGGGCTGCCCCCTCCTCATCCCCCCCATGGTTTTGGGGGTGTTTTCTTTTAGATCTGAAAAGTGCTTTGAAAGCCACCTTGTTTAGAGACTCGTAGCAAAGTTTTCCTCCTCCCTCGTCATTAATGCTGCGTGCCGGCCCTTGGCAAGGTAAAACATGGGAATGCCAACCGCTGGCGCGTGGTTGAAGTAAGGCGCCCGATCCGGCAACACCTGCGGTGGGGTCCTCTCTGCACCCCCCCTCCAGCACAGCCCCGACCCGGTGGGGTTGTGCTGCCCCCACTTCAGAGGGGCGCAGCCATCCAGGGTGGCTTTTTCGTGGCAGGCTTGGATGGGGGCTTGTGGAGACTCCTCTGAGATCTCCCGTACTGGTGCGGATCGTTCCCCCAGTTGCGGGTTGCTGGTTAAACCACCCGTGTTGTGTGGTTCGAGTACATCTGGCTCCGGGGAGGGCTTGGCCGTAGGGTGCCAGCATCTCCCTGAGCCCGGGCAGGAGCGGCCTCACCTCAGCCCCCTCTCCGGGCTGCAGATGTGATGGAGGACAGGGTCCGTACTGCTGTCTGGGTTTAAATAATTAAATAATTTGCTGACTCTCAGCCTGGGGGAGGGGCGGCTGCCCATCCTTCATGGTCAGGGCTTTTAGGACCTACTGCCTGGGAGCCCCCACGGCCGAGGGTTGGCTTAGGTGGAGTTTGGGACTGGGTGCAGTGGCAGGGCAGATCGGTCCCTGGGTGGGGCCACGGTGCTGTCATAGAATCATAGAATAGAATCGTTTGGGTTGGAAAAGCCCTTTCAGCTCCCCCAGCCCAACCGCTCCCCTACCCCTGCCATCCCACCCCCAAACCCTGGCCCTCAGCACCGCCTCTGCCCGGCTG
>NW_009259692.1:507757-509791 GCF_000687185.1 Egretta garzetta | reverse complement strand
GCTCCCCAGCAGCCTGGGGCTCCAGACCCCTCCCCAGCTCCGCTGCCCTTCTCTGGACACGCTCCAGCAACCCAACATCTTTCCTGTAGTGAGGGTCCCGGCTCTGCTCCCACCACGTCCCCCATGCACCCATCCGGGAGCACTCACCGCTGTGTCGCGATGACGGAGGCTCCTCGTGCTCCTGCAAGCGCTGTTCCTGGTGCAGATGCCAGCACATGGCCTCGGGCAAGCGGCTTCCCCGCCTGACGCCTCCTTTTCTGCAATGTTTCCCCACGCTGCCCTGCAGGTGGGCAGGGAGGCGAGTCAGCCCCCCCGCTGCCCCAGATCCGCTGCCGTCCTTTTTTAGGCCAGGATTGGAAAAATCCAGCTCTGACCTGTGGTGCGTTTCGCTGGGCCGCAGTGGCCCCGGCAGCGTCCGGCAGCCATGGGTCGTATGCGTTGTTCCTGCCCTGCTTGTTTGAGGAGGGTGGAGCTGGCCAAGCCAGGCACCCCTTTAATTTTTAACCCAGGTTTCTGGCTTTGCCCCTAGGAAGGGCTGACAAGGAGCAGCCGGATAAACCCTTCCTCCATTTTGCGCTGCCGTAGCATCAGTTCAGTCCCTCTGGCGCGGCCGGCGCGGTGGAGCGGGGCGAGGAAGAGCCTCGCTGTGCTGCACCCCCCATGGGGAAACAGCTCCTGGGCAGCTCCTGTTTGCAGCTCCTTGCAGCGGCCGATACCTTTGGATCTTGAAATTGCCTCTTCCTGCTGTGAAGGGCGAATTTTGGACCTTGGGTGTGAGGCTGACGCCGGCGGGAGGCACCGTGGCTCCCAGCCCGGCCGCCCTTGCCCGCTGCCACCGTGCTCGTCCCAGTTTGCCAAGCAACAGAGCAGGGGGGAGCTTTTGGCAGGTACCAGACTAAATTGGGGAGGGAAACGTGGGAGTCGCAGGCACCTTGCTCTGGAAGAGCCTCGCAGAAGGCTTAGAAAGGCTTCACCTTTGATGGTTGCTGGTTCTGCCTTGTCCCAGTGACTGGGCCATTGCTTTCCCCACCATATGCCCCCAGCCATAAATACACCTTCCAGTTGTTGTCCTAAATTGGGAAAAGCCTGGACAAACCCTTCTCCACCCACATTCCTCCTCTACATGTCCCCCGCCGCCGCTCGGCACTTCCATGGCTGCGGGACGTGGGGCAGCTCGGTGCCACCCCCAGCCCAGCCAAGCCCTGCCGGTCACACAGAGGTTCCGTTTGGGCTCATCCCGATGTCCCCAGTCCCTGGAGCAATGCAAGGCGGGAGGAACATTTGTCTGATTGCAACAAGTGCTTGGAGGTGGCTTTCAAATTCTTTCAGCCTGGCTTGTATGAAATCCAGAGGCTTTCCCCCCTTAGGAGCGAGGTCTCAGCAGGTCTCTGGCCTCCCCAGCTCTATCCGGCTGCTCCTCTGCCTGCTCCCCTCCCCAAATTCCCCTCCCACCCACCTGTCGCCCTCCTGGGACCTTTGCAGGCAGCAGGTAGGGCACGCGTGAAGCTGCCAGCACCCCGAGGCAGCCTGGAGCCGGGCAGGGGCCACCACACACTGGCTGGTGCAAGCTGCTTTTGAGGGGTTTGGGGGAAGCGTCCAGAGAGGCCGGCGTCGGTGTCGTCACCCGTCGGCTCCCTGGATGTGGCCATCCCAGGGGTTAGCACTGCCGAAAAGCCGGGCTGGGACACCTGGGACAGCTGCTGCTTTCTTATTTTGACAGTTTTTTTACTACTTGTCATTCGTGATGCTTAATGTCCCGCTACGTGCGCTGCGCTCGGGTCCGCAGGGATCGCGTGGCTCCCGTTAGGGCTCTGCTCTCCGGCAGGCGCGGGACAGACCTGTCCGAATGTCCTGCACCGCCCCGGCCCTGGCTGAGCCCCTTCAACCTTCTGGGGCTCTCCCTTCTCCAGCCTTGCAGCTGGAAGAGCAGCCCTGCCCTTCCTCAGGGAGCGTCTGGGAAGAGGAGGAGGAGGAGGAGGAGGAGGAGGAGGAGTGCCCCGAGCGAGCTGTTTGCAGAGGAGCCAGCCGGGCGGC
>NW_009259692.1:507051-507358 GCF_000687185.1 Egretta garzetta | reverse complement strand
GCCTGGGGTTGTGCGAGGCAAAGGCAGAGCTGGCGGCGAAGCCCCCGTCTCCTGCCTCCCTGCCGGGGCTCTGCCTGCTGAATCATCTTCCTCGCGCGGGGGAAGCAGGGCTTTGCAGGACGGGGAGAGCCGGTGCCCCGGGAGCACCCCTGCCCCAGCCTCTGCCCTGGGGTCTCCTCCCTCGGGGTGGGGAGGGGGTGGCAGGGGGTGCCTGTGCCACGGGGAGCCCCGGCTCCCCCGTCCCTCCAGGGCCGTTGCCACTGCCCTTGGGGTGCGGCCGGGGCTGTCTCTTGGGTTTAGCTGCTGG
>NW_009259692.1:506018-506520 GCF_000687185.1 Egretta garzetta | reverse complement strand
GGCGCAGCCCCCCAGCACCGAGCTGTGAGCCCCTGGCTGCCTTTGAGGCAGGGGGGACCACCTCCCTCCTGGGGTGTCTGCGCTGCAGAACCAAAGGGACTTGCTGGTTCCTGCTGGTGCTGCGTGGTCCCTCCCCATCCTGGGTGAGCAGAGGGTTCCCCACGAGGTCTCAGCTTTGACGTGGTGGTTTTTTTTTTCCCCTTCTCCTTGCTCTGCAGGCTGCAAAATTAAAGCCCTACGTGCCAAGACCAACACATACATCAAGACGCCGGTCAGGGGCGAGGAGCCTGTTTTCATCGTGACTGGAAGGAAGGAGGACGTGGAGATGGCAAAAAGGGAGATCCTCTCGGCCGCCGAGCACTTCTCCATGATCCGAGCGACGCGCAACAAAGTGAACGGGCTGACGGGAGCCATGCAGGGGCCCCCCAACCTGCCGGGACAGACCACCATCCAGGTGAGGGTCCCCTACCGTGTGGTGGGGCTGGGGGGGGGGGCCGAGGGG
>NW_009259692.1:505480-505742 GCF_000687185.1 Egretta garzetta | reverse complement strand
TTGGGAGCCACCATCAAGCGGATCCAGCAGCAGACGCACACCTACATTGTGACGCCCAGCCGGGACAAGGAGCCCGTCTTCGAGGTGACGGGCATGCCCGAGAACGTGGACCGGGCTAGGGAGGAGATCGAGGCGCACATCACCATGCGGACAGGCTCCTTCATCGATGTCAATGCTGACAACGACTTCCACTCCAATGGCACCGACGTCTGCCTCGACCTGCAGGGCAGCACAGCCAGCCTGTGGGCCAAGGCCCCCCACC
>NW_009259692.1:503566-504161 GCF_000687185.1 Egretta garzetta | reverse complement strand
AACCAGCCAGATTTTGATCTCCTTTTTATTTTGTGGTTGTTTTTGGTTTTGTTTGTTTGTTGGTTTGGTTTTTTGTTTTGGTTTTTCTTTTTAGTTTTATTTTTTTATTTTTTACCTCTTTATGTATATGTAGGGAATTTATAGGAAAATATGTACTTTATTGAATAAATTTTAAAAACTAAAATATATTTTATTTTAAAAAGAAAATAACGGACCTTTAACCTTACATGGCTAAAGTACTGATTATATATTTGCTGAGCTGACTTGACGGTTATGAAAATTGTATCAAGAGTTTTATTTTTTGACTTCAAAGCCTTCTTAATAAAGACTTTTTACTATATATGAATTCACGTGCTGCCTATGGTGTCTCGCTGCCTGCAGCCTCTCAGCACCCGTTCCAGCGTCCTCGGGGCCAGCTGCCCTGCTCGGGTTTGGGGTCCTACGCCTGCCAGGGGTTTGCTTTTCGGCAGCGTTTACCCCCCCTGCTTCCCACGTGCCAGGGGCACGGACCCTCCTGTAAACCTGGGGCCGCAGGGCGGGGTGGGGTGATGGGGAAAGGCACCCCTCGAGCCCCCCGGGGCCTCGCTGCTCCCCC
>NW_009259692.1:503128-503409 GCF_000687185.1 Egretta garzetta | reverse complement strand
GCCGCAGCGATCCCCGCCTGTCGGAAAGCGCCGTCGATCCCTTTGGGGACCGGTCGGTGCCGAAAAGCTGCCTGGGCGCCCGTCTTCTCCCCGGCTGAAAGCTCGGCTACTGATGGAGCTCGGGCCTGTGCCTATGGGCTGCACATGGCGTGAACCCGCCTACGTGATTTGTTAATGAGCTGCATGCTGCTGACAGCCCTTGGGCAATTAGGGATTCATTATTTTTTCATCAGAAAATGTCTTTGTGTGTTCCCTGTTGCAGAATGTGCTCTTTTTTTTTT
>NW_009259692.1:502104-502964 GCF_000687185.1 Egretta garzetta | reverse complement strand
GGGGCGCCGCGGCAGGGCTGCCGAGGCTCGGTGAAATCAGCTGGGAGAAAAGCAAGTGCCAGCTTGGGTGCTCAGGGCAGGAGCAGGGACCGATGGGGACATCTGCCTCCTCCCGACAGGCGGGTTTGTCCCTGCCCTGGCTGGGTGGCCCTGCTGTGGGGGGTCTGGCCTTCTCCCTGTCCCCACGGGCGTTCCTGCTCGCTGTTCCCCACCTCTCGCCCTGCTTGGGCATCCTCTCATCACCCTGTCCCCAGCTGCACCCACCAGCAGCCACCTCCGCATGGTAGGTCACCCAGGCTTCGTCCTGGCTCTGCGGGGCTGGCTGGGCCACTGCAGGCGCGCAGGGACAGCAGGGACCCATGGGCAGCAGCACCCTTGGACAGTGGGGACCCATGGACAGTTGGGAGCCATGGGCAACAGGGATCTACAGAGAGTAGCACCCATGAAGAGGGGCACCTACGGACTATAGGGACCCAGAGACAGTGGCACCCATGGAGAGTGGCACCTACAGACAGTAGGGACCCACAGTGGCACCCACGGGCAGCAGCACCCACGCCACCAGTGCTGTGGCCACAGGTTTTCATCGTTACCAGGGTTTCTGTGTAACGAGGGGAGCGGGAGCCTGTGCCGTGGGGCTGAGGTGGGGTGGGGGTGCTTGGAGTGCCCTGGATGGGGACCTGCATGGCCCAGGGTGCCCTGATGAGGGCAGGTTTGGGCTGTTGGAGATCGGATGGGTCTTTGGGTGCCCTCAGTGATATCTTGGGGTGTCCTGGGGGTGGGGGTGGGGCAGATACGGCTTCTCAGATGATCCAAGTGGGGTCTTGGGGTGCCTCTCATGGGGTTTCTCGGGGCATCCTGAA
>NW_009259692.1:481378-482601 GCF_000687185.1 Egretta garzetta | reverse complement strand
TGGGGAGGAGGGTGCCTGGTGGTGGTGTGTGGGCTGTGGGTCTGGCCGTGGGCTGCCTGACCTATGTGGGTGCTGCCATAGGTGCTGCACCCCGGCTGGGCTGCTTGAAGGGACCGGGGGCCTGGCAAGCACAGCACCTTGCAGAGCTGCTGGTCACAGGGGAGGAGAAGGGTTTGGTGCTGCCTGAGCACCCAGCTGTCCTGCTTCTTGCCCAACTGGCCTGGCTGCTTTCATCCCCTGGATCCTGGCCCATATCCTCCTCCCCACACCTCGGTCCAGCTCTGCCCGTCAAGGATGATGCTGCTGCTGCGAGCGGGCGGCGGGATAGGCTCCAGCTTCTCGCTTTTGCTGCTGTGCCTCAAAAATGATGGCTGTAGGGCAGACATGGTCCTTTCTCCCTGGCGGTGCGTCAGCTTGCGGGGCTGAAGGGCACTGCTGCTCCTGCAGAGGTGCAGCACCCGTCGTGCTTCAGGAGCCAACCTGGGCAAAGCAAGGAGGGTGTCTGTGCTTAAGGCATCGTGGGTTGCCTCGTCCCAAATCGCCAGTCGGGCTGGGACCGAAGCGGCCGCACGACCGACCTAGCCAATTGCCCCACGGAGCCCTGACGTTTCCTTCCAGCTTTCGCAGCCTGTGCCTGCTCGAGCGCCAGCCTGGGGCTCCTGCGGAGGAGAGCTGGGGAGCGGCCGAGGGGCGAGCCGGGCACGCTAGCAGGGATGCTCTTTTGTCCAGCTGTGATTTCAGACTAAAATCCCTTCGTGCCTTGCTGGGAAGCTGCACATCGTGCAATTTTCGCTCCCCCCAGCGGCTACTGCTCATAAAAGATAATGGCTTCCCATCGCTGCTCCTCGGCAGAGCTGGCCCCGCAACCTGATCCCCTTCTGCCCTCTTTATTTCAACTGCAAAGTCAGAGGTTCGGGCTTCTGGTGACTCCTTGGATGCTAACCCAAAGCTCAGCCCCTTTCTTCCCCCTCCCCAGGCTTCCAGCCCATTCAGTGCTCGTTTGATCAACTTTAGCGATGCTTTAACACGTGTGCTTTGCACGGTGCGGACCTGGAAATGTTTGCTGCAAGCCAAGTTCCCTGGATTTGCAAAATCAGCAAAACGAGGATGGTTTTTCAGGCCCTGGTTTCTAGCAAGTGGCTGGCCCCAGCCTGCTGGGGTGGGAGCGTGGTGTGTTGGAGCCCTGTCGCTCTTCTGTGATAGCTCCCGGAGGTTGTGGAAAC
>NW_009259692.1:476436-481256 GCF_000687185.1 Egretta garzetta | reverse complement strand
AGGGGGGGGCTGGGGGGGCGGCGGGAGCCGCGGTTCCCCGGCCTGGGAGCACAGCTGGGCACCCTGGGCCAGCCTGGGGCCGGGTATTCACCCTCTCACCGGTTGATGGGTGCCTGCCGCAGGGGTTTGAGGGGTTTGGGTTCAGTTTCTACCTCTGCCCCCATGGTGTTGCGCTGCTTTGCCCCTCCTGAGCGTGGGCTCCCTGTGGGGTGGCTCCAAAGCGGCTTTTTCCAGGCGTGAGGGAGGTGTTCATGCTCAGGTCTGGGTGCAGAGGGAAGTCAGGGCTCGCCGTGCGGCATTCACGTGGGAATGTGGATGGGGATCACATGGGAATGTGAATGGGGATCACGTGGGATCAAACTCCCACTTCATCAGCACCCTCTGTCTGCGGAGGGGAAACTGAGGCTGGCAGCAGCCTCCAGCAGGCAGGGGGGCACTGGTCCCATGGGTGCCAGCTGGTCCCTTGCACAAGGCTGCAGCTGACCCCAGGGAGCTGCAAATCTGGGGGGCGAAAAGGGCACAGGGCGATTTTCCTTATTGCTGTGCCTGTGCTCCGGGCTGTAGCTGGGCCTGCAGAGCTGGCGGCGGTGGCTGGAGCAAGGGATCCATGCTGCACGTGTCTGCTTTGAGCCAGGTACCTCTGCCCAGCCAAACCATGTGGCTGCACCCCCGGGTTGTTCAGAAATGCCCAAACTTGGCATCTTCTGTGTTTCCAGAAACTTCCCCTGCAGCAGCAGGCGCGATCGCATCCTTGGGCTGGGGCAGGGACAGCCCCCCTCTGCTGAGGGCAGGAGAGGTGCTGAGCCTCCCGGGGTGAGCAGCAGAGCTGGGGAGAAGCAGGGCTCCAGCAAAGGCACCTTCCCGCACATCTGGAGAGCAGCTGGGCAGGACCCCTGCCTGCAGGAGCCAAGGGGCTGTGGGGCACCTAGCGGGGTGCTGGGTCCCGTGGCTTGCCCTGCTATGGCGATGCTGAGCACCAGGCTGACTGTCCGAAGTGAGAACCACGGGGAGGGCTGCGATGCTGTGCTTGGAGAGTGGTGGCTGGCTGCTTGCCCTGCCTCTTGGCTGTGGCTCTCTGATGGGGTCCTCTCCCTCCCGTGTCCCCGCAGGGTGCCCGGGTGTGGATCCCTGACTGTGCTGAAGTCTGGAGGGTGGCAGAGATAACCAGAGGCTACACAGAAGGAGATGCCGTTCTCCATCTCCGCCTGGACGATGGCTCGGTAAGGCTGGAGCTGTGCAGCCCGGCAGGTCCCTCCTGGGCTTGCCACATGGTCGGGCATCCCTAGATAGGAGATAGTTCACTTCTGCACCCCCAGACCAGCCTGGGCCACTCAACAGGGTGTGGAGAGGCCCAAAAATTGCCTGGACAGGTCCCATCTGGTGTCTGAGCAGGAGCCCAGACCACCACAGCCGTGCCTGGCTCACTGTGCCCTGTGTCCCCTGGCTGCCCAGTGAGCTGGGCCTCACTGCCTGCTCCTGCCTGACTTCCCAAAAAGCCTCCACCTCAGCCCGTGATGCCGCTGGGCTGCGATTCGTGGTCGCTAACAGCCAAGCATGGCCTGCAGACAGCATCCCCCCTGCTGCACCACTCCCCACAGACCCATCCCGCCTTTGTGGGGCTGGCTGGCCCAGCTCAGCACCACTGCTGCTCCATCTCCATCCCCGCAGGCGCTGGCCTACCCTGTGCTGCACTCGCTCCGCCGGCGCTTCCTGGAGGCCAATGCCATCTACACTTACTGCGGTGAGCCCCGAGCACCCCTCCTGCTCCCCACCCCGTGCCCCCACCCTTGGCTCCCTGGGACGGGTGCCCCCCCTGCCCCTTGCACAGCCCTCTGCCTCCAGGTATCATCCTTGTGGCTATCAACCCCTACAAGCCGTTGCCCATCTATGAGGAGGAGGTGATTTACGCCTACAGCGGCCGCGAAATGGGGGACATGGATCCCCACATCTTTGCTTTGGCGGAGGAAGCGTACAAGCAGATGGTGAGGTGCGAGCATCGTGTGGGAGCACCCCTGGGGTTGCAGCGGGGAAAGGCTGAAGCCTCCTCTGGACTGTGGTGTGTCCGTGGAGTCACGGGCTGTCCCCAGCTTGTGTCCCCTCTCTGGCAGGTTTGGGAAGAACCAGTCCCTCATCATCAGTGGTGAGTCGGGCGCAGGGAAGACCATGTCAGCCAAGTATGCCATGAGATACTTCACCACAGTCGGGGGCTGCCTGGGCGACTCCAGCATGGAGGGGAAGGTGCTGGCCTCCAGCCCCATCATGGAGGTGGGTCCCTGCATGGGGATAGCTGGGGTGTCCTTGCAGGGTCTCCCTGTGCTCCTCATGGCCTGTATCCCTGATGCAAAGCTGCGTCTGTCCTCCCCACCCTGGTAAAATGGGTTGCAGGGACTGAACTTCTCTGGGGCACCTGGAGATATGGGGCCAGCTAAAACCTCCTGCCTTCCTTCCCTGCCAGGCCTTTGGGAATGCAAAGACAACCAGGAATGACAACAGTAGCCGCTTTGGGAAGTACATTGAGATTGGCTTCAGCCAAGCGCATGTTGCAGGGGCCACCATCAAAACCTACCTGCTGGAGAAGTCCCGTGTCACCTTCCAGGTGGGTTTCTGGGGTGGCATGGGGATGGAGCTGAGTGGGACCCCCAGTCCTTGGAGCAGGAGGGTGTTCCTTCCGGGCATCCCCCCAGGGAAGCAACCCCAGTGCTGCAGAGTCAAGCTGGGAGAGGGGAAGGTGTCCCTTGTCCCCAGATCTGGGGCTGCAGCACTGCTGCAGGGGGGAGCAGGGTGGCCCAAGGTGACCTGGCTTCTCGATGATTTTTCTTCCTCATCCGCAGGCAAAAGCAGAGAGGAACTACCACATCTTCTACCAGCTCTGTGCCTCGGCCACGCTGCCTGAGCTCCAGGGCCTGGGTCTCCGTGAGTGCCCCCACTTTCCCCCCATGGCACAGCTTGCTGCCAGCCCGTCCCACGCTGCCCTCCCCAGCTGGGTGCTGGGGGAGGTGCTGCTGCTGCTGGGCACCCCGGGGTGGGATGAGGGTGGTGGGGAGCCCCGTGGGGTAGGTTGTGCTGGTTGACAGCCTGACGCATCTCACCCGCAGATGGGGCAGAGTCCTTCCACTACACCCGCCAGGGCCAGTGCGCCGCTGCCCAGAGCACCAACGATGCGGCTGACTTGGACAGCACGCGGCACGCCTTCTCGCTCCTGGGTACTGGGGGGCGGGCAGGGCTGGTCCCTGGGGCTGGTTGTCCTAAAGCCCTCACCCCGGTGCTGGTGTAGGAGTGCTGGTGCCAGGCATCCCAGTGCTGGGGAGCCCGGCTGCCTACTGGCCATTCCCATCCCCCTGGTTTGTGCGTTGCAGGGGTTTGGACCAGCACGGGGTGGGGGGGCCTGGGGGGTCGCTCATGCCCATGCTGTGCCCACAGGTGTCCTGGAGGCCGACCAGCTGGTGCTGTTCAGCATGCTGGCTGCCATCCTGCACCTGGGCAACATCAGGATCAGAGGGAGGGACCGCCGCGGGGACGGCTGCTTCGTGGAGGTGGGCGAGAGCTTGCTGCCTGCACCCTGCATCCCAAAATGGCCCCTGAGCTGTGCTGGCTGCAGGAGCCACATCTCGGCGATACCATGGTGATGGGGTCTGTCCCTCTGCAGGCTGACGATGAGGCCCTCGGGCTGTTCTGCGCACTGCTGGGCATCGAGGCATCGCAGGTGATGCGCTGGCTCTGCCACCGCAAGCTGGTCACTGCTGGCGAGACCTACCTGAAGCCCCTCTCCAGGCAGCAGGCGCTCGATTCCCGGGATGCCCTGGCAAAGCATATGTATGGGCAGGTCTTCAGGTGGATGGTGAGCAGGGTCAACCGTGCCTTGAGGTCACTGGAAGGCCACCGTACCTCCATTGGCATCCTGGACATCTATGGGTAAGAGGAGCTCCCCTCTTCTGGGCTGCCTGGAAGAGCAGGGTCCTGCTCCTGCATCAGCCACCAACTGCTCCAGCTGGGACACAGGGCAGTACCCAGCCCTGGTGGGGCCAGTGGAGTGCCTGTGCCTGGAGCTCGTGGCTGGCTGGGGTGGCTATGCCTGGTGGCTCCCTCAGGCCGGTCTCTGCTGTCCACAGGTTTGAGATGTTTGAGCTCAACAGCTTTGAGCAGTTCTGCATCAACTATGCAAACGAGAAGCTGCAGCAACTCTTCAACCTGGTGGGTGTCACCCAGATGTGTCTCCTTGCTGGGAGCTAGCGAGGGTGGGCCCTGCACATCCCCACTGCGCTGGTGCTTCTGGTGCTTGAATGTAGCTGGTGCTTCAGCCCCCGCAAACATGGGGCTACAGGAGCCTGCTGGAGCTGGGCATGGTCCCCTCCTTTCTCCCAAAGTGCTCCTGCTCCAGGAGAAGGGCTGCTCAGGTGTCTTATGGAAAGCAAGCCACTGCCTGGTGGCTGGACAGCCCTGTCCCTGCCTGGCTTAGTCTTCCTGTTCTCCTTGCCTTCCAGCACGTCTTCAAACTGGAGCAGGAGGAGTATGTGACTGAGGAGATCCCTTGGGTCTTTGTTGACTTCTGTGACAACCAGCCATGCATTGAGCTCATTGAGGGCCGGCTTGGCATCCTGGACCTGCTGAATGAGGAGTGCAAGGTGGGCAAGGGGAGCTGGGAGCAGGCTGCTGTGGCCACCCAGAGCCTCCCTTCTGACCCATTTGCCTTTCAGATGCCCCAAGGCAGCGATGGGAGCTGGGCCCAGAAGCTTTACCAGACCCATCTCAACAGCTCCCATTTCCAGAAGCCCAAGAGGCCCACGGATGCTTTCATTGTCTGCCACTTTGCTGGCAAGGTA
>NW_009259692.1:472629-476280 GCF_000687185.1 Egretta garzetta | reverse complement strand
CCTGAGGGGTGGTGGCCCAGACTGGGAAGCGGATCCTCCTGGCTCTGCTGCTGCTAAGTGCTGGGCTGCAAGGGTAAAAATATGGAACCCCTGGCTGTGATGGTTCCCATCCGTAGCCTTGCAGCAGGGCAGGAGCTGGGCAGCGTGGCTGCCACCAGCTCCAACTCCAAGCAAGGGCTTCTTCCAAAAGCCTTGGACTGTGTCCAAGCAGAGGCCCACACGAAACCAGTCTGGGAAGCTGGAGGCCAATGCTGGTGCTTGCCTTGTCTCCTGCCAGGTGGAATACCAGTGTGATGGGTTTGTGGAGAAGAACAGGGATGCTGTCCCTGAGGAGCTGGTGGGGCTGCTGCGAGCCAGCAAGGTGAGAGCCACCCTGAGCAGGGGTGGGGTAGGGCAGAGCCTGGCTGGCTTGTGGCCCCGGGAGCCTGGGGCTGGGAAGGGCTGATGGTGTAGGAGGTATAAGCTGTGCAGGGTAAATCCATGTCTGCTTGCTGGCACAGCTCCATGCAGTGCTGGCTAGGGTTAGGGTGCCCTCTCAGGGTGCTTCTCACCCCGATCGCCTGCCTGGGGGCTTCTCCATCTTGGGGGACACCTTGGTTGTGTCCCTCTGAGAGGGCTGGAGGGTCCTGCTGCTTCCAGGTCTGTAACGCTGTCACTTCTCCCTGCCACCCTGTGTGGCCCTGGGACATCTCAAACATACCTGGGAAGGTGCCTGTGGCTTGTGCTTCGTTTTTCCTGGGAGAAGCAGCAGGCAGGGGCACAGCTGGATCTGGCACATCTGGGCTGTAGCAGCACAGAGGACCAGGCACTGGGCTTGTGGTGTTTTTGGGGCTGTGTCTCCTGGTGGTGCTGGCTTGCTGGGTGCTTGCTGCAAGGTCTGCCTGGCTCTCACGGCTCTGCTCCCCACAGTCTGCCCTGCTTGCTGAGCTCTTCCTGGAGGAAGGGGATGGCCCCATGTCCCTGCAGTCCCACAGGACCAGTGGGTCCAGGCTGTCTGGTCGCCCCAGCCGCAGATCGCTGCCCAGTAGCCAAAAGAGCAAGAAGTCCATCTCTAGCCAGGTATGGGGTGGGATGGGGTGGGAAATGTGTGCTGGGCTCAGACAACCAGGGCTGGGGTAGCCCCAAGGGGGGACCTGTGTGTGTCCTGGCCTGGGGAACCCCACAGGCCCTGGGGTGTTCCTGCTGGCCCTGACCACGCTTGCCTTGTCCTCTGCAGTTCAAAGCCTCCCTGACCAGGCTGATGGAGATGCTGGGCAGCACCACACCGCACTACATCCGCTGCATCAAACCCAACGATGGCAAGCAGCCCTTCGTGTGAGTGCCCAGCCAGGGAGGCTGGAGGGGATGGGGATGGGCACACTGTGGGGCACTGCTGTCCCTCCAGTCTGTGTTCCTCTTGCCCTGGCTCAGCATAGCTTGGAGCGTGCCAAGCTGCTGGGATCCATTCTAGGTCAGCCCCTCTCTGCCCCAGGTTTGACTCCAGGCGAGCAGTGGAGCAGCTACGAGCCTGCGGGGTCCTGGAGACCATCCGGATCAGTGCCTCAGGCTACCCCTCCAGGTACCCCCCCCAGCTTCAGCAGCACCCTGGGTGTTCTCCCTCTCTCCAGCCACAGCACCATTGACCCCCCTGCTCTGTCCCCGCAGGTGGACGTACCAGGAGTTCTTGGAGAGGTACAGGGCTCTGGTGAGCAGAGAGGAGCTGATGGGCACCCATGAGAAGCAGATCTGCAGCCTGGCTCTTGGGAGACTGCTCCAGGTAAGGGCCCTGCTTGAGGGGTGCAGCTCTGGTACCAGAGTATCTCTTGCAGATGCTTCTCCCTGTGTGTGGGTGCCCAGCAGGGTACAGAAATGGGTGAGCTGGGAGATGAGGAAGAACGCTGCCTCCAGGGAGGTTGGATGGGGAGATTGGTGGCACGAGGAGCATCGCTTTTGGGGGAGCCTGGCTGGGGTGTGCTTTGTGCCTGGCTCTGATTCCACCCTTGCATGCAGGACCCCAGCAAGTACCAGTGTGGGAAGAGCAAGGTGTTCTTCCGGGCTGGCCAAGTGGCTTACCTGGAGGAGCTGCGGTACCGACGGCTGAGGGCGGCCTGCACCCTGCTGCAGAGGCACCTGCGGGGCTGGCTGGCACGGAGGCGCTTCGGACGGGCACGTGCTGCGGCAATCTGCCTGCAGCGCCATGCCCGGGGCATGCTGGCCCGGAGGTGAGCAGGGGACAGGGCTTGGAGGTAGCTGCAATGAGCTGAGGCAGAGCTCAGCCTTGGGGTGGGCTGGCAGTTGTACTGGCTCTGGGCTGGGCTTAGACCTGGGTGTCCCTGTTGTATGGGCTGGACTGCAGGCTTTGCCATCCCCTGCCCCGCTCTCTGCCCTCCCTGCAGGTTGGCCAGGATGCTGCGAAGGACCAGGGCTGCTGTGATGCTGCAGAAGACCCTGAGGATGGTTCTGGCCCGGCGCTCCTACCTACGCACGCGCCAGGCTGTCATCACCATCCAAGCCTTTGCCCGGGGCATGTTTGCCCGGCATCTTTACCAACAGGTAGGAGCCTGGCAGGGCAGTGGGTGTCCCGATCCCACCTGGGGGTCTGCGCTGCTGCCAGTGCCACTGCCCCACCTCTCCCTCCACAGATGGTGTGGCACCAGAAAGCCGTGGTGATCCAGGCTGCTGTCAGGGGCTGGCTGGCCCGGACCCGCTACGCCCGCCTGCGTGGAGCAGCCATCTACCTGCAGTGCTGCTACCGCCGGGTGCGGGCGTGCCGGGAGCTGCGGCGGCTGCGTGTCGAGGCGCGCTCGGTCGAGCACTACAAGCAGCTGCACAAGGGCATGGAGATCAAGGTGATCCAGCTGCAGTGCAGGCTGGATGAGCAGGTGGGTGCTGGCTTCAGCCCTTCGTGGGTCCCAGGGCTTTTTGCTGACCACTTCTTACCAGTCTCTGTGCAGCCAAACCCATGCCTGCCCTTGTCTTCAGTCCTCTCCCAGTCCTAGGATGGGAGCTGACCTTGCCTGACGTGTCCTCAGGCAGGAGTTGTGCATCTGGGTCTCACTCCTGGGTTTTCAGTGCTCCCTGTGGATGTGGGGCTGGTGCTTGGCTGGGTGCAGCCTTGCAGCGCAGGGTCATGTGCTGGGAACTGTTCCGGCATGGCGTGTTCTCCCACTGCGCTCCTGCCGGCAGCATCTGCTGTTGCCATCTGGGCGAGTGTCTCTGCTTTGGCTGTCACTGCTCCATTTCTGGGGGTGTCTATGGAAGGGAAGGGCGGGCTCCTGTGGTGTGATCCTGGCTCTGGGGGTTGGGGGAAGCAGGGCTGGAAAATCCTGCTGTTGGGGCAGGTGGTGGGTAATGAGCTGTAAAGCCACAGCAAAGCTCATGCGTGGCTCCGTGTGGGATGGCATGTCATGGAGAGCTGCTCTCCCAGGCCTGAGCTCTGTTTGAGGTGCTACTGGAGGCTCAGGGCTCCAAACAGATGGGTGAGAAATGGGGTATCCAGGTCCATTGCAGAAGGGCAGCCTGAGTATGCATGGGCTCTGGTTGATGGGAGACATGTGGATGCCCTCGTCCCTGGCCACCTGCCTGACGTGCTCTTCCTCTTGCCCCAAGGCCCAGGAGAAGCAGCGGCTGATGGAACAGCTCTCAGGGCTGAATGCTGCCCATGCTGAGGAG
>NW_009259692.1:471479-472444 GCF_000687185.1 Egretta garzetta | reverse complement strand
GCAGCGTTTGGTAGAGGTGGAAGCCATGAAGCTGCAGCTGGGGGAGGAGAGGGATGCCCTGACCCAGCGCATGTTGGAGCAGTCGCAGGATCTGGAAGGTAAGAGGTCCTCTGATCCTCTCGTCCCTTTCCCTTGGGTATGGGCTGGTGTTCCTGCATGTCCCCTTGCAGAGCGGGGTCCTGGCTTTGCCTGTCCCCACTCCCTGCTGTGTCCATCCCCACAGAGCAGCACCAGCGCGCGGCACGGGAGAGCCAGGGGCTGCTGCAAGAGTTGGAGGAGGAGCGGGCGCGCTACCAGAGCCTGGTGCAGGAGTACACCCGCCTGGAGCAGGGCTACGAGAACCTGCGGGATGAGGTGGCCTTCTACAGGGTGAGGGGCTGGCAGGCACACAGGGAGGCTCAGGCACCCTCGGCTCCTTGCAGGGAGCAGGCAGCGCTGGCTGGTCCAGGGCACCCTCTGTGGGAGAGGTGGGCTCCCCAGTTCACATGCTGGGGGATCCCCAAGCCAAGGTGTCCTCCTGAGGCTATCGCTGCTCTGCCCCAGCTGATGCACCAGCAGGCACTTGGGGTCTGGGGGAACAACTTTGTCCTTCTCTCCCCACTCAGCAAAGCACCTTGAGACGTTCCCCTTCATCAGAGAGCTTCTTGGGCTCTGAGAGCAGCTGCTTGTCCTCCATGTCCACGGCACCCTCACGAGATGGCTCTGACCAGCAGGCTGAGGCTAGTGGTGACACTGGTGGGGACAGGGGGCTGGGGGGGACAAGTGGACTGTCCCTTCCCCTGGCTATGGGGACAGCTATGCCCTGGGGCTCCTGGCTGGGAGCTGGTCCCATGGGGGAGGGGTGTCCCCAGGGGTTCCAGTGCTGGTGGTGACACTGGTGGGGACAAGGGGGTGGGGGGGACAAGTGGCCTGTCCCTTCCCCTGGCTATGGGGACAGCTATGCCCTGGGGCTCCTGGCTGGGAGC
>NW_009259692.1:470818-471443 GCF_000687185.1 Egretta garzetta | reverse complement strand
CCAGCGGTGAGGTGCTGCTGAATGGCAGTGTGGGCCAGGATCCCTTCGAGAAGGCGTACCTTCTCCTCCTGGGGCAGCTCAATGCTGTGAGTGAGGAGCTGGCCCGGACCCGGGAAGAGCTGCGGAGGTCCAAGGCCCCCGTGGAGCCAGAGGAGAGGAAACCTTTGGACTTTCTCAAGCGCAAGGTGAGCCCCTGCCCCACTGCTGTGAGCGGGGCCAGATCCAGATCCAGGCTGGCAGGGCTGGCCTCACCCCATTCTCTTCTCCCTGCAGAACATAGCTGAGATGCTGGGGCTGGGCAGGAGCCCGGAGAAGGTGGCGGTGGATGATGACTTGAAGCATGCATATGATGCAGTCCAGGTTGCCAATAGGTGAGCGTGGTCTCAGGGAGATGGTCCCCAGCCGTGGCCGGCTTTCCCCCTCAATGGGCTGCTGGTTCCATGCTGCTGGTGGGGCTTTCCCTGGTGTTTCATCCAGCCAGGGCTTGGGTTGCAGATGCCTGGTCTCTGCAGCGTTGTGGTGCTGAGCAGCTGCAAATCTTCTTTGAAGCAGCCACCTCCTCAGATGCCATCAGCACCATAGCCCCAGCGGGGCTGGGAGAGCAAGGGCAGCCTGCCCCTCTCTG
>NW_009259692.1:460031-470745 GCF_000687185.1 Egretta garzetta | reverse complement strand
TGCTTGCTCTGAGCACAGGCACACCCACTGCGTGAGCAGACTGGACGCACTGGGCTCAACAGGAGCCTCCCGAGAGGGCAGGGCTGGTGCAGCCTGTTCCTGGGCTGTGCTGTGTGCTCTGGGCTCGGTGCAGCTGCCCTGTTAGCACAGCGGGGTCCGTGCTGCCCCCAAGGTGCCTGCAGGCATGGGGAGAGTTCCCAGGTCTGAGGCTCCAGGAGAGAAATACCCTCTCATCCCAAGGGATGGGATGTAGCAGCTGAAGGAGGTCAGTGCCTCAGTTTCCCCGGGTGTATGTGTGCAGGCTGCTGGCGAGTCAGCTGCGGGAGGAGAAGCAGCAGCACGAGGAGGAGGTGGAAGGGCTGCACCTCGACATCTGCTCGCTCAAGCAGCTGAGCCAGCAGCAGGCAGCCCTCATCCAGGACCTGCAGCGGCACCAGGGGCAGGAGGGGCTGCAGCACCATGTTCTGCGGCTCAAGGAAGAGAACTGGGTAAGGTGGGGGAGGCAGGCAGGACCAGGCTTGGGGCTGGCTTCCACCCCCTTGCCCTGCGGTGAGCTGCTGAGGGAGGCTGCTGAGAGCTTCCTGGGGCTGTCCCTGCTCAGGAGCTGGCCCAGAAGCTGGAGAAGCAGGAGAGGACCACGCTGAAGCTCCAGAAGCAGCTGAGAGCCTATGCGAAGCAGATCCAGGAGCTCACAGGCAAGTGTGGGCATGGGAGGGAGGCATGGGGCTGGCTGGGGGGTCACCAACCTGGTTTGAGGCTGGAGCATCACCCAGCCTTGACATGGGGAGCAGAGTTCCTCCAAACAGAGATGCTGGGCTGCATCTGCTTGGACTGAGCTGAGGGGACCTCACCTGTGTCCCACAGCCCAGGGCAAAGCAGGATGTGACCTGCACTCCTCTCCCTCAGTGAAGAGAGAGGCTACCGGGCCAGCACAGGAGTTGGCAGCGTCCGCTGTGGTTCTGTCCCAGCCCCCCATGGTCCCGTCCCTGGCTGGGCTGTCCCAGGCCATGCTAGCATGGAGGATGGAGGATGAAGGGCGCATTATCAAGGCCATCATCACAGGTAGAGTTTGAAGAGATGAGGATTCCTTACCCCAGCTTGGTCCCCACTAGGGTTTCTTGCCAACCTCTGCGTGAGCTCATCCTTTCAGTATTGCTGGGGCAGCATCCTGCCTGGCTCAGGACCAGCTTTCCATAGCTGCCTGGATCCCAACTGTCTTGCTTTCCCCTGCAGACTACAAACCACAGAGCAGCCCTGGGGCTCTCCCAGACCTGCCAGCCTACGTCCTCTTCCTGTGCTTCCGGCACGCAGACCACTGCTGTGACGAGCCACGGGCCCGCTCGCTCCTAGATGCAGCCATCGATGCCATCAAAAGGGTCATGAAGGTGCTGGGTGTGGGGGTGTGGGTTGGGCTGAGGAGCAGGAGCTTCACTGGCCCAGGCGGGGATGGCACTGGGGCAGCAGCCTGGCCCCCAGGGCACAGCATGTGCCTGGCTGCGGTGTCCAGCCTGAGCATCTCCTGGGGTGAGGGGTGTCCCTGGGTGCCACAGGGTTCCCGTGAGAGGGTCTGACAGCTCTGTACCCCCACAGCCCTCACCAGGCTGCAGCTCGCTCTGTGTGGCTCTCAGAGCTACCAGGGGCCATGAGGTCTTGCTGCTGTCACCACCAGAGCCCTGCTGACCCCATGCTCTGTTCCCTCCTGCAGAAGCACAGTGATGACTTTGATGTGGTGGCCCTCTGGCTTGCCAACGCCTGCCGGCTCCTGAACTGCCTGCGCCAGTACAGCCAGGATGAGGTAGGGCTGGGCTGCAGGGGCTCTGCTACCTCCCTGGGAAGGGTGGGGGCTTAATGGGGACAGGGCTTGTCCCCGTCTGGGGCTGCATCCTCTTTGCCCCCAACCCAGATAGGCAGGGATGTGTTGGGCTGATATTGCTCCACACTTGCTCGGGGACCCAGGTGTGTCCCCTGGTACTGCTGGCTCTGACCCAGCTTGTGCCCGCAGAGCTACTGGCAGGGGAACACGGCACGGCAGAACGAGCATCGCCTGCAGAACGTGGACCCCCAGAGCTCCTGCCGCAGCCTGGGTGCCCTGGCTGTCCAGCTCTACCAGCAGCTCATCCGCACTGCCGAGAAGCGCCTCAAACCCATGATTGGTATGGCCTGGGCTTAGGGGACTTGCAGGGCGCTCACGGGGTACTGGTTTGGGGAGGGAGCCCTGTGCTCAGCTGAGTGAGCTGCCTGCTCTGTTACAGAGGCTGTTATGTGGCGGGGGGAGATAGGCTGTGAATTGGGGGGCCCCCTTCTGTAAGGATGCTCAAGGAGCAAATGCCTCCTGGCTTGGAGGAGGTGTCTGGGGACCTAAAGTGGGCTCAGCACCCTGGGGACCTTGGGCTGCGTCCACAGGGAGCTCTATTCCCTCATGCACTGCTTCATAGCCTCATGGAGCAGGGCCAGCCCTTGGGCTAGCTATCCAGTATGTGTCACTGGCCCCTGCATCCCCAGCTGGGCCACAGAGCCAAGGAGCAGGGTGCTGGCTGCTTGAGGCACGATGCAGGGTCTCTGCCTCCTTATGATGAGCCTTTTCTACCCTTTAGTGGCTGCAATGCTGGAGAGTGAGCCCATACAGGGCTTGTCTTCCTCTTGCCCTCCGGGCCACCGCCGTTCCTTGGCAGCCCCTGCCCACACCCTGCCTGAACTGCTGCAGCAGCTGGGCTCCTTCCATGCAGCGCTGGACCGCCATGGGGTGGCCCCCAGCGTGGGGCACCAGGCCCTGCGCCAGCTCCTCTTCCTCATCAGCGGCACCACCCTCAACTACCTGCTGCTGAGAAAGGACACGTGCTCCTGGAGCCGCGGCATCCAGCTCAGGTTGGTCCCCGTGCAGGATGGGTGTATCTGGGGAGCTGGGGCATGGCCCATGCCTCCCGCTGACCTGCCCTCCCTGCAGGTACAACATCAGCCAGCTGGAGCAGTGGCTGCGGGCAGAGGGGCTGCAGCAGAGTGGGGCCCGCGAGGTGCTGGAGCCCCTGGTCCAGGCTGCCCAGCTGCTGCAGGTGAAGAAGGTGACAGAGGAGGACGCTAGAGCTCTGTGCAGCCTGTGCACGGTGCTGTCACCCCAGCAGGTACTGGGGCATTGGGGTGCTGCACCAGGGATGCACTGGCACTGGGCTGGGGACCATGCCATACCCAGAAGTGTCTGGATGTGCCCAGCCCTTCCCTATTCACGGTCCCCACTATCTTCTCCAGGTTGTGAAGATCCTCCGGGCTTACACCCCAGCTGTTGGGCTGGAGGAGCGCATCAGCCCCAGCTTCATCAGCAGTGTTGAGGTAAGCAGGACCTGGGGTGCAGTGCTGGGGGGCGGGGGGGCTGTCCTGCATTGGGCCCCCTCACTGGGGCAGCCCTGGATGTGAACACCGTGTCCCCACAGAAACAGTTGCAGGACCAGTATGGAGGGGGACCCAGCCAGCTCCTGGTGGACACCAGCCATCTCTTCCCTGTGCGCCTGCCCTTCACCGCCTCCCCCCTGCACCTGGATGAGCTCCGCATCCCTGACACCCTTGACCTGGCCTTCCTTGTCCGCCACTAAGGCCAGGTCCAGCCCTGGGCCACTGCCAGTGTCCCATCAGTCCCATCAAGGGGTGTCTGACCCCCCTGAGCTGTGGGAAGGCTGTCGAGGCCAGGGGTGCAGCACTTCTTATGCGTGCTGTTCTCCTGGGAAGTTGTTTGTTTATTGAAACACAGGTGTCTTGTTTGTGGCACAGCCAGGGCCCATGGCAGTCCTGCGCTGGAGGTTCGGGCCACTTTTTAATCCTTTGAAGCTAATAAAAGTCTTTGCAGATAACTTTGGCATCTGAGGCTGCCTGGGGTGGATGTTCTGTTTGCCAGATGGTGTGAGGGAGGTTGAGGACTATCACTGGTGCATTCCTGGGGCTTTTCATGAATTGTGGAATGGTTTGGGTTGGAGAGGACCTAGGAACTAGTTCCAACCCCCTGCAATGGGGAAGGGACATCTCTCACTAGGTAATGGTGTTCAAAGCTCCATCCAACCTGACTTTGAATGCTTCCAGTGATGGGGTTCCACAAGTTCTCTGGGCAACCCGTTTCAGAGTCTCCCCATCTTCATTGCAAGACCAATTCCTTAAGACCAATCTAAATCTAAAGTCCAATCTAAAACAACTCTCCTTCAGTTTGCCCTAGAAGGGCAGCTGGGCCTGTAGAGGGTCCTGGGGCTCTTTGGAGGATAGCAGGGCCCTGCACAGGCTCTGGCAAAGAACCAAGGAGTTGGAAAGCTCAGGCCCACTTCAAGGAACTGCTTAATATAAGAACAAAGACCTAGCACAGAGCTTAAGGTAAATGTTTTCTCAGTTTCAATATAGCTATGGATATCATTGAAATACTGTGTCTGTTTTTAGCACAGAACCTGCTGGTCTGATGTCACTGTTAACCCCTTTGCAAATCATAAGCGATGATGGAAACATTTAGGAGAAATCTATGGATCAGTAGCCTTTGTCCTTATGGGAGACTTCAACTTCCCAGACATTGTGGAATACCATACTGCTGTCAAGGAGCAGGTCTGGGAAATTACTGAAGTTTGTGGGAGGAAACTTCTTGTCAACAGCACTCAGGGAGCCAGTGAGATGCTCTCCTAGACTTGGTAGTTGTGAGGGAAGGAGGACCTGTGGGACATATGGTGGTGGGTGGCTGTCTGGGCCAGAGTCATCACAAAATGGTTGAGTTGGTTGGTCCAGAGGAGGGCACCCAAGTTGGTGATGGGACTGGAAGTCACGTCCTCTGAGGGCTCTGGGTTTGTCTCGTTTGGGGAGAAGGAGGCTGAGGGGTGACCTGGGCAATCTCTGCATGAGGAAGAGATGTGGAGAGGCAGGTGCTGATCCCTTCTCCCTGGGATCCAAGGACAGGAGCCCCAGGAATTGTTCAAAGCTGCATCAGGGGAGGATCAGACTTGAAATCAAGAAGTATTTCTTTACTGAGAGGGTGTGCAAACCCTGGAACGGGCTTCCTGGAGAGGTGGTTGATAGCCCATGCCTGTTGGTGTTTAAGAGGCCTTAATAATGTGCTTTAACTTTTAGTCAGCTCCTGGCAGTTGGACAAGATGATCATTGAAGGTCCCTTCCAGATGAAATATTCCAGTCTATTCAGGTCCTGGAGCTCTCTGGAGGGCAGCAGGACTCTGCCCAGACCCCAGAGGGAAGCACAGCCCTGTTGGGGCTTTGGCAAAGACCTGGTGCTCTCTGGAGGAAGACACTTGTGATGGGTATGAAAGGTGTATGTGAAATAGAGCACACGGCCATAAAGAACTGAGAGATGCGTTGCCTGTGCTCTGTTATCACAAGTGACCCTGGCTGAGCGGCTTGCACACATCCATCGCAGTATTTGTATGTGAGCGTCAGAGAACCAGTGGATGAAATCAGTTTTGTTTAAAATAAAATTGCTTATTCACTCTCATCCTGAGGTTTGCTATGCAAGGGGAGGGGGGGGGATGCTCTGACACTCTGCTGGGCTCTCCCGGGACCCTACCCTCTCCTCCAGATGCACAGAGCAGGGTGCTGAAGGAGCAGGGATCTCAGCAAGGGACCAAGTTCCCAGTGAGGTGAGTCCTGGGGTCCTGACACTCACCCTGCAAATGGTGCTGTGGGCTGAGATCACAGCGGGAGCGGACAGAGCAGTACAGAGGGCATTGGATTGCTTGCTGAAGTTGCAGTGTCTAATATTAGCCACAGGTCGTATACTTTAGAAGCCCTTTCAAGAAGGACGGAGAACCAGGGACAGCTTTCCCGCCTGTAATCCCTTGGAGCAGCGCACTCGGTAGCAGCCCTTTGAGGTCTGTAACACAAATCCTGCCAGGCTGCACGGGGGAGACAAAATGGCTCTTGGCTACTTTGGTCTGTACTTAAAATAGGAACAAAGCTGCTCTCATGTGCCTCCCCACAGAGCCTGGTATTGGGGGAAGGGGGGTGCATGGCATCCGAGAGTGCTCGCGGTGTCTGCAGCTCCTTTTTTTTTCTTTTTTTTTTTTTCCTTTTACACTCATAAAGCTGTAACTTCGGCTGAAGCTTCTGAACTTTGGTGCCAGGCTATAAGCCACCTTCTCCGGATACCTGAGGTTGGAAGGATACCCAAGGACAACCCAGGCAGGCTGATACATGGCGAGAAAAATGTGCGAGTGAGGCAGCGCAGCGGATGCCGGCAGCAGAAGGGGGTGAGTGGATTGCAGTGAGCCCCGGGACGTGCTGGCCCTGCGCGGTCTGAGGCCCCTCTGTCATTCTAAACGTTAGAGTTTAGAAACCGAATGGCACGGTAAGGACAGATGCCTGTGTCAGAGGATGGGAGTGGGGCTGGCAGTGGGAAGAAGTGGAGCCGTGTCAGTGGGGCCGTCATCCGTCACCTGCAGGATTTAGGGCAGAATCCAGGTAGCAGATAACTGCTGAGACAGGTAAGGGGGAGGGACCCAATGTCCCTGAATGAAGAATTGTGAATTGGGCTTGAAACAAGTGAAAAAACTGAGCAACACCGAGAGTTGAGGATGCCCTAAGTGGGGAAAAAGGAAAGCAGATTAGCAAAAACATCCATACAATGGTGGTAACGGGGAGCCGCACGTTATCTTCCTAGGGAATAGCGTGATCAGTAGTGCTGGTATCTCTTGGGATGGTGCTGACCCTCAAAAGGGAGCTGTTACTCCATGAAATTCATAGAAGACGCTGTTTTTACAAGAATAGCCACTGGTGGATGGAGAGAGAAAGGGACCCAGAAGGTTTGTGAATGTGAATAACCTCCTCTTACTCAAGACATTCTTCAAATCCCACGAGCTATTCTGCATTTCAAGGTTACTAAGGTGGCAGAGCCCTGCTCAAAGCACTTGGAGCACAATATGTCTGGGAGGGTATGTGGAAGACTCTTTCTTGGTGTGTTCATGTTGCAAGAATATGAAAATAAGTCAAGGATCTAGGTATAAGTTGCTGAATCAAAAATTTCTCAGTGTAACCACAACACTTGCTATATATAAAGTCAGTGCTTCCAGTGTAAGACAGCACGGTGAGCATCCAGTAGCTGGTGAAGCCAACTGTGCTGTCGGAACAACCCGCGTGTTGCCATGCATAAAGGTGCTGTAAGCAAAGCTGAGCTCTTGCTGTTGTGATGTGCGGGTTCTGACAGCCTTCAGCAAAACTGGATCTGAGATGTGTACATGTGCAGTGCCTGGTATTAATGCATCATATTTTGGTGAACTGCAAATGGAGGTGGACTTCTGGTATGCGTTAATCACGTAAATGCCTGTATCCTACTGATCCCCAGCCAATTCGTAGCCTCTGAAGAAGTGGCCAGCAGACTCAGAATAGTTATCTGCTTTCTATGAAGACAGGTGAGGGTTTATTTTGAATGACCTAGCTTAGCTGATGACATAAACATTTTAAGACTCCTTAGCCCGTTAGGGTTACGTGAGTAACGTGAGTAACTCATGAGTCACGTCACCAATTTAGAACCAGAGCATTTCGAGAAGAAAGGGAGGTTTGGTGCAGTTAATAATGGTTGAGCCTCCTCTTGGGAAGCATAAATGAAGTGTTATCCATGGTATCTATCTGCTGCCACTCTTATTGCTGGACCACAACCACATGCGTGACCATAACCCACAGGAAGTAGATTTCTGAGTTTGTCTGCTAGCCATGACTCCTTCCAAATTCCCAGTGTACTCTGCTTTGACAAAGAGACACAAAGCAAGAAGAAGAAAGGCATGGTCACCAGGACAGTCATGTTAGCAACAGCATCTTGACAGATTGCAGGTTACAGGTGTAAATAACTGCATGCTCTTCCCTGAGCTATCTGCACAGTTCCAGTGAGCCACTGCCTCACCCCATCCTCTCAAGATCTGAGGAAGTGCACTACCTACTGAAGAGAGCCTCCATCTTTCTTCATAAATAGGGTGTACTGCAGGAGTACATGAACCAAGCCCATGGATACGCTGTGTCCTTGTCTTGAATTATAATTAGGATAGGATCATAGAATTGTTTAAGTTAGAAAAGCCCTTTAAGCTTCCCTAGCCCAACCGCTCCCCTACCCCTGCCATCCCACCCCCAAACCCTGGCCCTCAGCACCGCCTCTGCCCGGCTGTTAAATCCCCCCAGGGCTGGGGACTCGACCCCTTCCTGGGCAGCCCCTTTCCAGTGCTTGACAAATCCTTGTGCTTTACACTGTGGTGGTGGGTGTCATGTTCTGAAATAATTTCAGAAAAATAACAGTTTTCTTGTCTTTATCTTATTTTTTAAATTTTTTATTGTTAAGGGGATGGGTAAAGTTACATTTTTTTGATGACAAGAAATGCCTGAGGAACTGGTTTGACCAAGTGTGTCACCTTATCTTAAGTAAATAGCTTGGATGTAATGGTGACCTTTTCTAAGGAAGAAGGCTGCATGAGATAGCTGAGGCCTAGGTCTGAAACAACTATAAAGTTTGGAAATTGGCTTGTGATGATTTTTCGGTGTGGGTTTTGCTTGGAACAGTGCCTTGAAGGGGAAAGGGTCTAAAGAGTTCTCTTAACCGAGTACAGAAACTGCAGTATGAATGGTGTCTCCTTGTTTATGGGGCAGATCAGCTCGAGATCAAGCTGCATCTGTTTGGTGGCCAGGTCCCTCTGCAGAGCCCTCCTCCCCCCAGCAGATCCACACTCCCACCCAGCTCGGTGTCATCTGCAAACTGGCTGGGGGTGCCCTCGATCCCCTCGTCCAGGTCATGGATAAAGATGTTAAACAGAGCTGGGCCCAGCACTGAGCCCTGGGGGCACCGCTTGTGCCCGGCCGCCAGCTGGATTGAACCCCGCTCACCACAACCCTCGGGGCTCGCCCTTCCAGCCAGTTTTGACCCAGTGGTAAAAAAAGGTTTGAGCGGTGCATGAAGATGGTAGGATGAGATGTTGTGAGAGAGTTGTGACTCTAAGTGACTTGAACTTAAATGTAAGAATCCAACAAATTTCCACACTGTAACCAAGGTGAGATTTGTTGGTGGGACGATGGCCTGGCAAGGCTGCGGTCCTCAGCAGCTCTCTCGGAGGCCGAGTGCCACATCCTACAGGAGCACTCGCCTCGCCATCACTGACCCTGGCGCACACCCAGCTCTACGCTTGCCAGCATTTATTGATGTTTGGAGTTTGGTTGTACCGTCAGGCTGGGTGTGCGAGGACTTTGGTTTTCCACATGAGGGTGCTGTCCACATTGGCAAAGGCCACACTTCAGGTTTCCCAGCAGAGCACATCATAACCCAGTACCTGAGCTGGTAGCCAAACTGACCATCAGGGCTGGCCAGAGCTTTATTTGGGCTTGTTGAACAGGATTTCAGAGGGTCAATCCTTTATAGACTGTAACTAAAGGACTTGTTTGACATCTGAACAAAGTATTGTCCTGCTCACAGTGGGCAGCGGGTGGATAAATGGTTGCATTTAAAAATACTGGTGGTGTTTGGTCCAGAGGAGGGCTACTAAAATGATCTGTGGGCTGGAGCCCCTCTGCTATGAGGCCAGGCTGGGAGAGTTGGGGGTGTTCAGCCTGGAGAAGAGAAGGCTGCGGGCAGAGCTGAGTGCGGCCGGTCAGGGCTTAAAGGGGGCCCAGAGGAAAGGGGGGGACAAGCTTTTTAGTAGGGCCAGCTGTGACAGGACAAGGGAGGATGGATTTAAACTAACCCAGGGGAGGTTTAGACTGGATCTAAGGTAGAAATTATTTACAATGCCCAGAGAGGGGGTGGAGGCCCCATCTCTGGGAACATTCAAGGCCAGGTTGAATGGGGCTGTGAGCAACCTGATCTGGTTAAAGGTGTCCCTGCTCCCTGCAGGGGAGTTGGACAAGATGACCTCTAAAGGTCCCTTCCAACCCAAAACATTCTATGATTCTTACTCATAGATATATTTAAATATAAATAGTAACCCATCAGGGTTTCAGCAGCCTATGTTCCGAAACAATAAGTGATTTTTAAGTACCTCAAATCCTAATTATTTCATGAAACAACTTGAAGAATCCTGATATTTAGAGGCTGTGTCCCCCTCTCTGTATTTCAGACCCCTTTGGATGTCTCAAGATAGATGTGCCCCAAAGACTGGTAACTTCTATGGCTTCAAGGGCACACTCTCTGTGGTGGGAGTGCAGGGCAGTGTCCAGCACTCGTAGTCACCGTTCAAAATTTGATTTATACAACTGCCAAGGCATGCAGGGGTTGTGTCGCTGAGCACCGGCTCAGGGCTCCTCACCGAGGCTTTGTGCTCAGAGTTGCTTTGCTGCATGGAGCCGTGCGGGTTTGTGCTGCGCTGCGGGGATGCGGTGGGTCCGTGTGCTGGTGACCCTGCAGGGACTGCTCCTGCCGAGGGCAGGACTTGCGTTACCCCTCCGTAACTGAGAGTCACAGCTAACCCCAGGGGAAAAAAAACCCCACCACCCTGAACACAGCCCCTTCCTTTGCTCCAATGGTCTTAGATATTTTTGTTTCACCCTCTGCAAATGCCGAAATGAGCAGATTTTTGCTCGTGGAAGGCCCAATCCCAATCCTTTGGAAGTCAGTGGGAGTTTTTCATTGACGTCAGTGGGCTTTGGATCAGACCCAGAAAAGCCGGCTTTATAAATACAGACACCGCAGGCCAAGCACTGTTTTAAGTTGGTTTTGGTGATGCCACAGGGTGAGCTATGGGACCAGCACCTGCACGTAGGAGCACTGAGGTCCCCCCAA
>NW_009259692.1:458492-460018 GCF_000687185.1 Egretta garzetta | reverse complement strand
TTCCTGCTGTGATCGTAACTCCAGGGCCCCCCCGCCACCGCGTGCAAATGCGTTCACTGACACATTTGCCCAGATATTCATCTCTTTGTGGCAACTGGGCTACTGGAGCAGAAACCGTTTTCAAGCCATCGGTCTGTTACGAGCTTGATTGCGTATCGCTTGATGGGAACGGAGCGTGTAGACCGAAATGTGTAAGCGAGACGACTCCAACGACTCACTGTATTAGTTTTTAAAAATTCTTAACATTTCTGGCTCTTCAGGTATTTATAACCATGCTCATCACAGCCGTGCTGACTCCAGCTTTAGAAAAGCCTGGGAATAAAGAGCTGATGGACAGCATTTTAGTAAGATGAGAGAACGGTCTTAAGTGCTCCAAGAATGCATTATAGCACACTGGCAAACAACAACAGCGCATGTGATCTGTACGCCCAAGGCTTGAAAGCAAGAATGATGGGGTGGAATTTTTTTTGGCCTATGTAATGCAGGAGGACAGAACAGATCATCTTAAGGGTTTGGGTTTTGGGTTTTTTTTTTCTGGCCTTAAAATCTACACAGCAGTGATTCCAAAGCTGTGATCCACAGTATTAGTTTTCCTTGCTTTGACTGCAATAATGTGTAGGACTTTACTGGTTTTTTCATATAAAGAGCAGCTGCAATTTGCTGAAGGACATGATTTTTCTTTTTTTCCTTTTTTTTCTTCACTCCTGAAGAAAACGCTGGGTTAAACTAAATGCATCCATTGCTGGCTAAAGATAAAACGTGGAAACGCAGCTATGGGTTCCAGCATCACCCGCTCACGTGTGGTGGGTTTGGATTTTATAATGTAATTGTGCGTGCGTGCATTCATACGTGTCTTTAAAAATGTATTTTTACACGAGTGATAGAGCAGGTGCTCGGGCATGAAATCAGGTTTGTTGTAAAGAGGTTTAGGAGAGTAACGGAGGTAAAAGCAGAGGTTACAGGCAAAAGCAAAGGGGGGAAGCATGGACAAGAAGAGGAGAAGCCGGCTCAGCGGGGCAGCAGGAGGATGGCTGAAGGCTCGCTCTTCCATCAGGCTGCGACAGGAGCAAGGGCCTGGTGATGAAGATTCACCACCTTTAATCTTTTTACCTGCACTCGCGAAAGGTGCAGATAAAATAACCATTAGGCTAGGTCATCGGCGTTTCGTTCTCACTTTGGCAGCTATAAAAGGCACTGTGCAGATGGCAACATTAACTTCCAGTGACAGAGGACAGAAAATGGGGTCTTTGGTGACGCTGTTCTGCTGGGACTCCGTCTGGATTAGGGCTGCCGTGTCACTTCTGTCACCTCATACATGTCCTAGCATGGCTGATCCCTTCCAGGACACCCATACCCTCTGGGAGAAGGCGACCACGCCAAGTTTTCCCCTAATGCCGTAACACGCCCGGCCTTCCTGCGTGCTCCATCGCACCTGGCAAGGTTCAGCCAGGGTGAAGCGCTCCCGGGTCACCCCCCCGGGGCCTGTCCTCCTAAACCCCCCCCGTGCCCCGGCCCCAGCAGGCCTG
>NW_009259692.1:456456-457788 GCF_000687185.1 Egretta garzetta | reverse complement strand
GGGTCCTGGGGGCTGCGTCGGGCTCCCTGCGCGGCGGGGAAGGGGGGAGCGGCGGTCGCGGCGGTGCTTTTCGGGGAAGCCGCTCTGCCCTCCTGCTCTCAGGCGAGTCTTCAGGACTTCTCTCTTAACCCTTTGCATGGAGGAATGATGGAAGTGAGGGAAGATTTTCTTCCTGGCAATGAAAATTGTTCCCGGAGAAAAGGATGGCAAAGCCGGCCACGAGGCTGAAAGAACATGTTTGTGATTATGATTGGTTTTGAAAAGATTTGTGTAGTGGTGAAAACTCATGTAGGATAAGGACAGAAGAAAGAAGTTCATCTCGGGTTAAAGTTGCCAAAAAACTCAAACTGAATGCTTGATGGCGAATTCCCCTTCTGGAATTGTTCAAAGCCGGATCGGCCGGTAGGTTTTATGAAGCACTGGCAGTTAAGCAAGACTCAAGTCCAGTCTCGGAGCGTGAGGTGTTTCCGGGATAGATAGTGGTGCTTAACGTGAAGGCAGATACCTGAACTTTAGCTAGCCACGTTCGAAAACACTTGCTTGTTTATCAGCATCGTTTATCAGCGTCTAAAGGTAATTCCTTGTTCTGCAAGTGTAACGTGAAGTTTTATGAGATAAGTTTTGCAAAAGCCAGACGGAAGGCACGTGTGAGAAGACCGAAGTGGTGATGTTTGTCCTCCAGAGGAGCCCATCTGTTGGCCAACAGGGACGACTGGTTGTGATACGCAAGATGGTGCTGGTGATTGATGTATCTACAAGCTCAGGTTTATCAGGATAGGCAGGAGACTTAAAAATGCAGAGGAGCTTTTTCCCCATCTCTGTTAAAAAAAAAAAAAAAGAAAAAAAGAAAGGAAAAAGCTTTTATGTTGTTTTTTTTTTAACCTACGGTTGCATGTTGGAAGCTAATGGACTTTGTGAGATGCTTGTGTTCAGAGCAGCAAAGCAGACGGCAAAATGGAAAAGCTCATCTGACGTTAAGCCAAAAGTCCTTTTTACCTAGAATCAATGCTGCTGAGCAAGGAATACCTGCTCTGCGTTATTAGCTGTTACAAAATGATGAAATTAATATAAGATACTAATTTTCTTTATCTAATTCCTGTCTCGTGTTATATTGAGGAGATAAAGCAGAGAGTAGAGATTTCTCAGCTGGATAGCTGCTTCCAGGCAGGAAGGAGAACAAACACCTGCAACAGAACACAGTTACTATGATGTCCTTGTGTTACAGTCCACCAAAATCCACAGCAACTGGATTTATTTTTGCAGTCTGTCACCCAGGTAATTCAGAGAGACTCAGCTTCTCGGTTCAGATGTGGCAAGGATCAGATTCCTGCT
>NW_009259692.1:443974-456442 GCF_000687185.1 Egretta garzetta | reverse complement strand
GAGGAGCTGACGTTGTATTTCAGCTCTGATCAAAATAAAAATGTCTCTTCTGAGTTGGAGCCCTTTTCCCGTGTTCTTGGGCAGTGCCTGGGGAGACCCTGCTCTACCAAGAAAGAGGGATGAATGGTGGTGCTTGGGGATGTCTAAACTAATCTGCTCTTCCCTCCCACATCTACCCGTGGACACCGACCCATCGGAATTCTGAAGCCCCAAGGTTGTGTACTCTCACAGACATCATCACAGCCTTAAAGGTTCGGTTTTCTAGCATGCACTTTTTTGGCAGAAATACAGCTAAAGGAGGCTTCTTTTTAAAACTCCTCCACTTGAGGGAGTTCCTTCTCTTCATGAGAGCACCAGCTTGGTGGAAGGCATTCTTCTTGTGGTTTTTGAAGGCTACTTACGGTTTTCTGACATCTTTTTGAGTGCAGAACTGAAATGGTATCTGGTCTGAAGGAGAGCATGAGCTCTGAAGAGTCAGTATCACAACAACAGCCCATTTTTATAGACCCAGCAGTGCCCAGTAAACACAAACCCAATTATATCAGTCATTCCTGCAATTGCAATTTTTACTGAAAGGCAGCTGAGGAGGATCTTTGGTTATATTCCTGAGCCTTCCAGGGCTCAAGAAGCAAAAAGGAAAGTCTGATTGCTTTCTATCCTTCGAGATACCTATCAAGAAAATTTATACTGTTATTCTAAATTTTTAATCTGTATCATAACACCAGCTTCTGTAATATTCTAAACTCTTCCCTGCAGAGCTTTTTGGGAAAAAAAATTGCTTTCAGGCTCATAGATTTAGCCAGATTTTTCTTTTCTGAAATGTTTACGGCAGAGAGCAGTACTTCACAGGCCAGGGAAGGAACTGAAAGCCTCTGTAGATCACGCATTTTAGCATTCTCTGGTTCTAGGAAGCAGCATATATGAGCCTGATACACAGAAATCAAGCTGCAAACCAGTTATTTCCACTTAACAGTGATTATGGTAAATGAGTGTTCAGTCGATACAGCTGCAGTGGTGAGGCTGGAGCCGTACTTCTGAGCTTTGCCTCGTCTTCTTCCAAGGTAGATACAACCACAGGGCTTCTCTTTCTGGAGAGGGCTGCACACAGAACTGGTTTAAAAGAGTTTGGTTTGGGACCGCTGCTTGCAGCAGATCGAGTGATTTAACATCCTTTCTGTAGCGGCTGGGTTGCCACGTATCCGGGTTACAATTATTCATCAAGACTTTGGAGGCAGTTGTTGTAAAAGAACGATCTCTCAGGGCATCTTCAGATCTTAATTCGTAGCCGATCTATCTGCAAGAGAAACGCAGCTAGAACGTTACAGTGCACTACTTTCTCAGGTCTAAGATGAGTAGGGGAAAGTTTCACAAGCTTAGTACTTGCCCTTAAGAGAAATATGGGAGAAACAAAGGCACCCCCAGTCTGTCTGCAGATGGCACCGAGCTGGGCGGGAGTGTGGGTCTGCTGGGGGGAGGAGGGCTCTGCAGGGGGACCTGGCCAGGCTGGAGCCATGGTTAAAGAAACCAAAACACATCAGATGAAAGTTGAAGCGCCAAAAGAACAGAGACTTGATTAAATATGCCCTTCAAAGCACAGGAGGCCGTTTAAGCTACGCCTTCCTTCGCCTTCTGCAGGAGGAATTTCTTGTACTTCAGCCTACTTAGTGAAATCTATTTGTTGACTCATGCAAGAAAATCAGGTGATTGCATTCTCTCAACTGTGCTGAATTTTGAGCCAGGTGTTAAAGCAGCTTGACCCAATATGCGAAATGGAACAATAACACCAGTAGCACCGTGCTCTTAGGAAAAAGCCGACAATCTTCCCTTGGGCCAACGCATTCCGTGAGAAAAAATTACGTACCTGTTAAAAGGAACATAAAATTACAGATCTTCCTGCTCTCCGCTGCCTAGCCCTTCTACTGGATTAAGTTCTTTAAAATTCTGTATTGCACGGGTGCCTTGAAGAAGCGGAAGGTGCCCAGGGAAGGTGTCGAGTCCCCAGCCCTGGGGGGATTTAACAGCCGGGCAGAGGCGGTGCTGAGGGCCAGGGTTTGGGGGTGGGATGGCAGGGGTAGGGGAGCAGTTGGGCTGGGGAGCTGAAAGGGCTTTTCCAGCCTAAATGATTCTATGATTCTACAGAGTGTATTATGTGATGAGATGCTGAGGGTCCCTGCAGGTTAGTTGCATGCGTACACTCAGAAATTGCTTTGGGCTGCATATATAATATATTTGGCTTAATTTTGTGGTTTGGGTTTTTTTTTTTTTCAGGTTCCTTTTTCAGAGGCCAGTAAGGACTTGATGACATGAATCCAAATATTTCCAGGTATGTTGTACCAGTTGGACATTTGGAGGTCAACGGAGGCGTTTTCTGCAGTGGTACCGTTTGATCAGCTTGAGCTGCGTTTCTGTAGAGAGAAGTAACCTTTGCCCGCCCCGAGCCGCTTGTGCTTTTCTCTTGTACCTTGCATTGAGCCTGCACAAATGATTTTGAAGCCAGGTAGTGAATTGTCCCGAGGAACTGGCATGGGGGAAAATCAACCCTGAGTAAAAAAATAAAAAAAGTTCAAGTTTTAACCCAAATCTTTTTTTTCACCCTGATTCTCTGTGAAGCCTCACAAATTCTTGTGTTGTGTACGGGGAGGTAGCGGCAGTGAAGTGGGAGTGCTGGTCAGGAACGGGTGGAGGCCAGGGCCTGGTCTTTGATGGCAGTGTTGGTTTACACTGGCTCTAAGTTAGAACAAACCTGTCTCAGCAGGGGAATCTTTTCATGCTGGAAAGAGCAGCAGTTTCATTTTAAGGACTGAATCTCTCCACCCATTGATATCATCTTAAAGGAAAGACGGCTGTTCCTTCCCTCGCTGTGGTCGCCTGCGCTCCAGTCTTTGGCTTTGTTCAGTTGAAAGCAAATTGAGAAGAAATAAGATTATAGAATCTCAAAGGAGTAACAGCCACGAGTCAAACCAAATAGTCCTTCTTGATTTTCTGTACTGTGGGCTGTAACTAACATGTACTTGTTCTCTGAAATGCTGAAAGTTGAGTCTGTATCGCAGCACTATCTGGAAAATCACATTTTTTTAAAATTTGGACTCTTTGGACGCATCCAAACATTGCTGTGCCATAACGAGTACACACTACAATCCAATTTAAAGAGGGGAGTGCAGTTTTGAACTGACTCTACTTCAGCTTTGAATTTAGAGCCTGTTGATAAGAACAAAAGTGTAATAAGATGCTGGGTAAGGAAGTTGTTTGCTGGAGATCTAGGTCAGCAAGTTTGCTTGCTGGACTTTTATTTGCAGCTTCTAATGTTTATTTGAACATTATTTGAACAGAGTCAGGATGGCTTATTGCGCTCTGTGTTTTACCTCCTGCTTGTATTTCGAATGTCTGTTCCAGATTTCTTCCATGTAGGAGAAAACCCGTGCTTCCACCTAAAGGGAAAGGGGAAGCCAAGAGCCTGTATCTGATACAAGAACTTACTTAAAAATAGATTGCCCTTTAGAAAGCTAAAATCGTGTAATTGCTACTAGCGTAATTTCCTACTAGTAAAATTAATTATCCTCATTCTAGTTAATATTAATAGAGTAATTGAACACTTCAGTGGAATATGTCTCCGCTTTAGAATTTATACCACCGTTTTCATTGCAGTGCACCACACTGCAGGTTGTGTTGTAAAAGCTCCAGCTGCCGGAGTCTCTGGACCAGGAGTCCATCTGACAGAGGTGTAAAGGAATGTCTGCTAAGGGCTGGGGCACTGCATCCTTGCCCAGCAGGGTATAAACCCCCGGCATACGCAATGCGGGTTCTTGGTTCATTATGCTGGGGACATCCGTTCTCGGAGCCGTTACCCAGCCCAGACTGATGTCTGGTGCAAAGCTACCATAAGAGGCTGAGGTGTGCAAAGTGTTGCTCTCCACCAGTTGCATCCTTGCCATCAAAGGACTTAAGACCGAGCTGCTCTCCTTGCTCCTGCTGTGCGCTCGTGGTGTGACGCAGTGGTGGTCCTGGTCTTGGGGACTGACCTTCTAGCTGTAGGCTGTTTTCCACAGGTTGCTGAAATAGATTGCAAGTCCTTGTTCCATGTCCTTGACTGCCCTCTTCTTTCAAATAAAGGCTTTAATTTTATTGTGGGTCTGTATCGTATGCGTGTATTAACCTTTAGTACATCTGTATTGAAGGTTTAATATTTAATTCCACTAGCGTTCCATGACAGGTTCTTCTTGAGTAAAGAGAAACCAGATGTCATCATTTTCCCAGTTTTGAAAACCCACTGAAGGCCGCTTGTTCTGCTGGGGGTAATTTTTGTGGTGTATTCATGTTTACCGAGGAGAACATCTCAGCATGTTTGTCCATAATTACAGAGCAATGTCAAGAATCCTGTGCATGTTCCCTACTCCTTTTTCCAATATGCTTTAGTTTTAATTAATTCAAGTGTAGCTTTCATTTGAAAAAAAAATAGGCAATATGCTCCAAGAGGACCAACTGCAGTAAGTCCATTAACTTCAAGATTGATTCAGCTTTTACTGAAATTGGTTATGATAGCAACTAGTTTCTTTGTTTTAAAAGTCAGTTCCAAAAATCAAGAAATTCTTCAAATATTTTCTTTGTGGGGTGGTTGCACAGATGGCCGCAGACACGGGTATGGCGTATGCCTTCCAACCCAACAAGTGCCAAGGCTTTGAATTGAAATAGATAAGGCGAAAAAAAAAAAAATCTTGAAAGAGGTAAACTACAGGCTGTGCTCAGGTTATTTTTTGGTAATAAGCAGTGTTATTTTTACCCCTTGGGTGCTGTCAGAGCTTTTTGGGCAACTGCTCCCTTGTTGTTCATCTGCCTTCATACATACGCAAAAGGTAGCCTCCTTCTGGAGGGTTTGGCAGATGTTATGTCAGAGTTTGTGTTTAATGTTTTCAGAGAAAAGATCAGAGGAATTTTTCTGGTTAGAGGTGATGCTGAAGTAAAAGCATGAAGGGAGAATCCCTGAAATAATAACTTGGGTGATTTTAATAATTTTAATTTTCATAATTTATGCGATTTTTCTTGTAAAGTTCTTTGTGGTGAATCGAAGCGAGGAGAAAGTGACCCTTAGTATCTGGATTTTAAAAATAAACCCTGAGCTCAGTCAGCATGAATCAGGGCTGTGCTGCGGGAGCCAGAGGTGCCGGCTTGGCGCAGGGGGATCCAAATGGCTGCGGCTGGCACTCTGGCCTGTGCTCAGCTGGTGTGGGCGCGATTGTCCCGGCTCCGGCAGGGCACAACCGGCTGCAGTGAAGAGAAATTAATATACGTATGGTAGAGAGATTGACCCAGCGCAGAATAAATGGGGTGTTTATCTGCACCGTCCCCTTGCGCCTGCAGCGTAAGGCAGGGACTCCTCGTTAGCGGAACAGGAGGTGGAATGTGCAGCTCCAGGAGTGACCGTGTTCATAAGGAGAAGACCGAGACGATCGCCTGGGCTAAGCAATGCTCTGTCTGCCTCCGGCGGGATCGCTCATTATGATGGTCCCATTGTACGTCAAATTCGGAAACCATCCCGTAACGCCAAAATCGCCGGATAAATAACACCGTGTGGTTGTAGCCTTCAGCCCCGTGACAAATAATATACTGTCCAGTAACGATTTGTTTATGTAATAGGTAAAGCTCGGTTGGAGACAGGTTCTCATGGTGTTAGATACTGTTCCAGCAAAGAGCAGAGGAGGACGGTGCCGACTGAAGGAGCCTGAGTTTTACATTCTGCTTTATAAGCTGTCCATGTTACAGGGCTTTTAAGTTATCTGTACTAATCAAGTATAATTCATATTCAAATTTTTTTTTAAATAACCATCATCATATGATAGATTGCACTACTCATTAAGCAGTAATGGTTGTGAAAAGTGAATCACAAATCTTTTCATCTCAGAGAAAGGGAAATCTTTCCATCGGTTGCTGTTTCTTTCTCGATGTTTTTAATGTATTTTGCGGTAATGTTGGGAGTGTAGATGTTATTCTCAGATAAGGTTTTAAGTTTTGTGTTTTGAAATGAAGAATAATGAAAACACGTACTAGCTTTAGAGGTATAAGAGTATCATTTAAAAAAATCTTAATTTTAGACTCATGAAATTTCTTTTTTTTTTCTCTAAGCCTTGCGACAGCCTGAGGAGTTTGTGGGAGCAAATACCTGGGAAACTGATGGAACTGTTGATACTGAAATTCAAAGCCAGCTCATACAGGGTAATTAAAGCCTGTGTGTTTTCGCATGAGGGAGGAGAACGAGGATTGTGTGAAAAGTCATGGTCCGCTCTTGTAGGTGTGCTAGGCTGTAATAGAGGATGCCTCCCTCAACTATATGCAAACAAATTCATCCCGATCGATAGATAAGAGCTTTTCCAATCTGCGCTGGCATTCAAGATGATCCAGTTCTGCTTTGATCTTTTATCTTTGCTAGATCTGTGGCAGAGCAGTCACGCACATCTGTCCCTTTGTCTTCCTATTTTATGACAACTGATTCGCTCATTTTGACCTAAGATTAGCAGTTCAGGAGTTCCGTGCTTCACTTTGCTGAATGCTCACGGTGCCCGGTGTGACGAACTAGAAAACACGTCTGTAGGGAAGCGGCCCATTCGTGGGAGAGAGAGAAGGACATGTCCTTAGGGACGTGGTTTAGTGGTGGGTTGGCAGGGTTAGGTTAACGATTGGACTTGATGATCTTAAAGGTCTTTTCCAACCTAAACAATTCTATGATTCTATTCTGTGATTCTATAACCGTGTGCCTCACTCACCGCAGGGGCTGACGTACAAATAAGGAGCGATGGTGAAGCTTTGGACTGCAGGTAATTAGGAACTCTAGATGAAACCAGGGATGAAATGCTTCTGGGGGCTGCTACAAACTGCAGAATTGAGCGTGTGGCCAGAGGGGCAGGGCAGAAGAGGAAGACCCTTCCTGGAAGGGAGCAGAAAGGCTTGCTGGGGGCAATTCTTGAAGACAGATTAGGAGAGGGCCATCAGACCAGAACCATATGTCTAATTAGGAGTCTTTATGCTTTGAAAGGGCTGAAGAATCGGGCAATGCATTGGACAAGCATTGCACTGTCCCATAAGTTTATATGAAAGAGGCTTTATTGAGAGCTGTGTCGTATTTTAACGTGACGAGTATGGCTTGGAAACTTGAACCTACTACCTGCTTTTTATTTTTCCCAGTTTTAAAGTTAGAATTAAACTTTTTGAGGCCTGATGTGTGATTGTTGAGTAACAGGAATGGCGATAATGAGTTGAAAAATTTCAGTTGGCAGTAGAAAAGATGTTTGGGGTATGTATCATATCATCGTACAATTGGACATGGTATAGTGGTGGGATGGCAGTGTTAGGTTAACGGCTGGACTTGATGATCTTAAAGGTCTTTTCCAACCTAAACGATTCTATGAAAAGGTCTGGGCAAATATTTTGTGTTTCTCCAGCATCTGAATCTCCATGCGCAGGACCTGGGTTGTAAGGCCAGAACTTGCCTTTGGAAGAGTTTTGAGGATCTCACAAAGTTATTGCTGCTCATGCTTAAAGTTTTGAGCCTTATTCAGTGTGTATTCTCACAGTCCTTCCAAAATCTATGCAAACGCTTCTGTTGGTGTACAAACTGCTTGTTGGTACAGTCTTCAGGGATAAGGAGCGTTTCTGTTTAGAGGGCTTGTTGGCAGTTTTTATGGTCTCTTAACTCGGTTTGAAGGAGAAGGTCTCGCAAAGACTGCCTGACTCTTGCTTCGTTTGGTACTGATGAATTCAGAGAAAGGAGAGATGAACAGTTCAGGTGGAAGTAAACTCCCTCTTGATTTCTTTGTCTGATCTTCCAACCTGAATTCTTAGCTCGCTGTGGCCTGAGGCCAATAACTTGATTTTCTTCCTCAGTTCTGTCAAGTGATGTCAGCCAGTGGCTGCTATTTCTACAGGGAGACTGGAGGAAATAGCAGGCATTAGAAGAAAGAATGAAGGAAAAAATCCAAAGAAGTTGCTGAGTAGCTCGTTTGGATTTCACAGGTGCCTCCTTCTGGCATTTTACATTTGTACTCTGTCAAGAAATGCACGTCGCTCTGGGAATACGTGCCTTTATGTATTCTGCGGAGGTGCCCTAGCTGGTACTTTGGATGCCTCAGTTGCCTTACTTGGATGCTGGTCGTGTCTGGTGTTCTTGCTAAGATGTAGTATGGTCTGTAGTTTCTTACACAGTGATGGTAGAACATGGTGTTCTGTGCCTTACCAAAACAATCAGTTTGCAGTCTCCAATGGGTTTTTTCTTGAAAACTTATTTCTTTGTAGAGTTAGCGTTCAATAGCAGAGTACTGATTGTTCCCAAGTGTCAGGACAACGAGGTTTATGTTACCTCACCCTGCCCTGGAAGTAATATAGGAATGTTACTTCATTTAATAATGCAGCCATGGGGTAAGAGCCTGCCAGAGTCTGCAAAGGTCTTCAGCTTTTGTCTCTGCTGCTTTTTACCCTGGTAACTTAGCACAGCACTTGATGTTATCACCTGATGAGATGCATCCATGGGTCCTGAGGGAACTGATGGATGAAGTTGCTAAGACACATTATATTTGAGAAGTTGTGGCAGTCTGGTGAAGTCCCCACTGACTGGAAAAGAGGAAAGATAACCCCCATTTTTAAAAAGGGAAAAAAGGAAGGCCCAGGGAATTACAGGCCAGTCAGTCTCACCTCTGTGCCGGCAAGATCATGGAGCAGATCCTCCTGGAAACTGTACTAAGGCACATGGGAAATGAGGTGATTGGTGACAGCCAACATGGCTTCACTAAGGGCAAATCGTGCCTGGCAAATTTGCTGGCCTTCTATGATGGGGTTACAGCATTGGTGGATAAGGGAAGAGCAGCTGACGTTATCTACCTGGACTTGTACAAAGCATTTGGCACTGTCCTGCATGACATCCTTGTCTCTAAATTGGAGAGTCATGGATGTGATGGATGGACCACTTGGTGGATAAGGAATTGGCTGGATGGTTGCATTCAAAGAGTTGTGGTCAATGGCTCGATGTCCAAGTGGAGACCAGTGACAACAGGCATTCCTCAGGGGTCGGGATTAGGACCGGCACTGTTTAACATCTTTGTTGGTGACATAAACAGTGGGATTGAGTGCACCCTCAGAAGTTTGCAGATGACGCCAAGCTGTGTGGTGTGGTCGACATGCTGGAGGGCAGGGTTGCCGTCCTGGTCTAGTGGAAGGTGTCCCTGCCCATGGCAGGGGGGTTAGAAGTATATGACCTTTAAGGTCCCTTCCAACCCAAACCATTCTATGATTCTATGGATTTTGAGACTAGTGTGACAACGTGCAGTTCAGCCCTGCTTCTTCAGCATCTCCAGGTTCCTGGACAAGGGTTATGGCAGAAACAGCTGTGGTATTTCAAAATGTGCATGTAAGTTCTTGGGTTTTTCTTAAATTTCAGGAGGGTAGGTTTTGGCTTGTTCAGGGATCTGCTTGGCAGGATCTCATGGGGGGCTGTCCTGGCAGGTAAACAGGCCCAGACAGCTGGTTGATCTTCCAGGACATCCTCCAAACACAAGTGTAGTCCATCCAAATGTGCAAGAAGGCAAACACAAATGGTAGGAGGCCAGCAGGGATAAACATGGAACCGTTGATTGAGCTCAAAGACAGAATGGAACTATCAGGAAGGTGGAAGTGGGGATGGATGGCCAGGAGGAATATAGAAGTGTTGCCTGAGTGTACAAGAGTGGAGATAGGAAAGCTCAGCTGGAATGAGGGATGTGAAGGGTGACCAGAAGGGCTTCTGTTGGCAGCAAGAAGGCGGCTAAGAAAAGTTTGGCCCCAGTGCTCTGAGAACCTCCTGACCAAAGACATGGTGAAGCCAGAGGTACTTGGTGCCTTTTCTGGCCTTGTTTTTAACTGGTTAAACCAGTACTTGTTTTTTACTGAGCAAAACCAAGGAGCTGTACTCATCCCCCTTGGTGAGGGATGATTAACTGAGAAGAGCTGTGAGATTTGCATTCTGACGTGGATGAGTGACTGAAACTTGTGCTGTCGGTCATACCTGGCAGTCTGCTTGGGAGCCAAACGCTCGGCAGTCAGAGCAGCCGGGCGACGAAGGAGCTGGCAAGCGGAGCGCAAGGTATGGAAGTTAGTAAGTAATTTATGCTGGGTAAGGAAGATGTTTGCTGGAGATCTTGGTCAGCAAGTTTGTCTGCTTGCTGGACTTTTATTTGCAGCTTCTAATGTTTATTTGGGCATTTTATGCTTTTTCTGGGACAGAGGTCTCCCAGAAGAAGGGTGTATATGAAAACTGGTGCCTTTGAACAGAGCAGCACATGACCAGCCTGCACCGAAGTATGAGATAATGTTGGTGAAAAGCTGGGAAGTGTAGGAACCAAGGCAAAGCAACCCAGTTCTCTCTCTGGGCTGAAAAGAGACGTTTTCATAGCCAGGGGGTTGTGGAGGTGAATTTTGCCTTTCTGCTTTTGAAGTTAGGAGTGAAGAATCAACCTTCTGTTGGACTAGGAGTGGAAGTAGACACAGAGAAAAATTAATTTATTCTTGGGTGGGCAGCAGACATGAAATAATTTGGTAAGAAATGTCAGCTGGTGGATGGAAGCGAGGAGAACATCTGGAAGGTGGGAAGCTGAGGATAACTGGTCGGGGTGGAGAAAGAAGGCTGCACAAATAATTTCAGATTTTTAGCCATCTTCCAAAGAAGAGGATGTGGAGAACAAAGTCTAGATGAGGAGAGTGAGCCTGGAGAACATAAAGGGAAGGAGATTGTGGTTTTGTTTCTTTCACTACTAGGCAAGAGTTGAAAACCAGCCTTATTTCATGCAAAAACAAAGGGGAGAGTCTGCCAGAAGTTGTGGTTTTAGGGAAAAGACCAGGGCATTCAGAATCACAAGAGAAAGAGATGAGGACGCTGGGGAACAGAGGAGAAATAAAGCAGATTTGGCTGCCAGTAAAAAGAACTTCGTACCCAGGATTCATACCAGAATCCGTCCATGTGATTGGAGATTCTGCATCAGTTGTGGCCAGAGCAAGCAGGCTTATAATAACCTCCAAAAGAAGTTCAAAGAAATGGAGGTGTAGAGGGTGGTGGGTTTTGTAGGAAAGTTACTTTGACAGAAAAAGCAAGGAGAAGGCATGCCAAGAGAATGAAAGTCATGAGCTGAGTGAAGGTGGTTCATGAGCTGGAACTATAAGGAAAGATTCTGATTTTTTTTTGTTGTTTTTTTTTGGCCATGGGAGGACATTCTTAGAGCGGCATTTCTCTTAATGGGCAGATTTCAGCTGAGTCCCTTGGACACTGTCCATCCGTGATTGAATTTGCTTGATGGTAAGAAGAGCCTTAAAATGGTGAAGAACCAACTGAAGGGTAGGGAAGGGCAGGGATCTCAGGCAAAGGAAATGTTGTTAAGGGTAAGGCAATATCAGAAAGCGGGTATGACACCAGGATTGCTAACAAACAGGGATGAGGAAATGGAAATTAACATCTCAAAGCCAAAGTGAAATTTGAAAAGGGTAATGTATTCCCTTCAGGCGGAAGACTGGAACTAGCTAATCTCCGTCTCCGCATGCTGAAAATAATGGTACAGGTAATTAAGAATTTTGGAGCAAAGATTTTTTTATCTATGACTTTTACCGAGTCTTTAGTGACAATACTTGACATGTTAGAAAAAATGTATGAAAAATGTTAGAAAAAATACATGAAGAAAAAATTATCCCAGCAGCTACAATCCCAGTATTGGGATCTTTAGTGTGAAGTTTTTACCAAAAAAAAAAAAAAAAAGGACAAAAAAAAATCCCTGGAGACTGAGATTAAGAGATTAAATATAATATGGATGTTCAAAAGATAGCCTATGTCACGTTAATCTGAGCTTTCTTTGTTAAAATTGTTTATTTCTGCGTAAGAGAGGTGCAGTAAACGTCATGTCTGAACTTGTAACTTCTCTTTTACAGCGGTAACAGGTAGTTTTAGTTCAAGTGGGATCAGGATTATGGGAAGTATCAAATAGGTAAGAAAAAAATGCCTAGAAGAGCTGTCAGGGTAGAACTGACCTATGGAGTGGTTGATTTCTTAGCAAAATCAGTTAAAGTTTCAAATGCATAATACGCAGCGGTAACCCAAATTCAGTAAGTGTGGACCAGAGTAGGGCTGGAATACTATGGCTCTTCAATTTGAAATAACAGGGAACCTTTATAAATACGGAGAGGACTCTCTTTCTTGACCCCCACTGCTCCTCAGAAAGGCAGGACGAGCCCATCCATTTGGGTCTCCAGCATAGCAACATTTAAGAGGCTTTTTTTTTGGTTTTAATTATTTCAGCCATAGCCCGACGTCAAAAATAAAGCAGCTTCAATTGAGAAGCAATGTAACTGCATCCTTATGGTGGTGTGCTTCCACATTAACTACTAATTTCCCCTGTGGCAGTGCTGTGCTGCTGGTGGTTAATTAAATCCTGGGAAAACTGGCTATACCAGGAAGTCTTTGGCAGGAAT
>NW_009259692.1:440161-443957 GCF_000687185.1 Egretta garzetta | reverse complement strand
TTAGCATGATACTGCACTTAAGCTAGTAAGATTTGGCAGACCTAAAGAGCTTGGCCCAGAGCCACTTTGGGGATGTTTGTGCCTGTGGCATCATCCACCCACAACCCTGTGTAATCCACCTGCAGACAATGGACCATCTCTGGTGTAATCAAGAACTGGAAGGCCTTCATAGCCAGAGTAAGAGGAATGAGGTGACCTGGAATAGCACGGCATGCAGGGTTGTGTGTTTGGGGACTAAGAGCAGAATTTTGTACTTCAGAATGCGGGTGTTAATGCTAGACATGCCTCTTGGCAATCCTGCTCAGAAACGGGGATGTGCAAAGATCAGTTTTCCATTTATGTATTAGCTATATAGAATATAGCAAGGAATAGAAGCAGTGGACTTGTTCAGCCTAGACAGTGAGCTATGAGAGAAAAGTATTGTTCTGTAAACAGTGAGAGCTTGGTGGTGGTGAAGCCCAGCGTTGTGGTTTAACCCCAGCCAGCGACTAAGCTGAATAGTTCCCGCACTATCCAATGACATCCTCATTAACCTACCCCCCCCCTTCCCATCCTTTGATATAATACAGAGATATTGTCCCCTTAGTTTATGGACCACCCTTGTAAAATGTCCATGAAATGCCCACAAATATCCACAAAATGTCCCCTGAGTTCATTTTGTCCCTGACTTTGGCCTCCATCTGCCATGGTGGTTGCTCAGGACAGGAGAGGGGCTGTGTTGCGAGGAGTTACCGGGCACCAAAGCCAGCTCAGGTCAGGTCACTGCTGCACTTGTGCTGCTTCTTGTAAGGCTTCTCCTCCACCAGTTCAGGTGGTTCCTGCTGTAGTAATTCCTATAACAGGCAACTCAAATCCCGGGTTACAACAGTTTAAAGGTATTTCCATTAAATTCCCCACCCTGGTCTCTTTGGGCTAGACCATAGGGTTTAACCTTGCAATGAACTCCTGCCCTTGCTCCTGCTCTGGCTTGGACTTATCCACAGACTCAGTCCCTTAGGGCTGTACCTGCTCCAAGCGGAGCCTTCTCGATGCGCCGCCGTCTCTCCAGGGGTGGACCTGCTGCGGCGTAGGCTCAGCCACAGCCACAGTCGCTTCGAGGTGCGCCTCCTCCACGGGCCACCCTGCCTTCAGCGATAGACCTGCTCCAGCGTGGCCTTATCCACGGCTTGCCCGCTTACCCTGCTGTTGCAGGCTTAGCCACGGCCACAGGCTCTGAGGTGCTCCAGCATGACCTCATGCACAGCCACTGATACTCCAAGGTGGACCTGCTGCAGCATGGGCTCAGCCACAGCCACAGCCGCTTTGAGGTGGATCTTCTCCAGCGTGGTCTTACCCTCGGGCCACAATCCCTTCAGAGGTGTACCTGCTGCGGCACGGACATAACCATGGCCACAGATGCTTCAAGAGGTACCTGCTCTGCTGTGGACTTATTAATGGCCACAGACGCTTTGGGGTGTCTTGCTCCCGCGTGGACTCATCCCCAGGTCACAGCCCCTTTGACTTGAGTTCACCTGGGAGTTCCAGCCTGTCCAGGACAGCGGCACAGAAACAGCAGCCATGTCCTGGCCATCGGCCAGCCCAGGCGCGTGGCCATGGCTGTTATCAGAATGTTCCCAGGCATGTTGGAGGAAGACGACCAGCAGTACGGCAGCGCAGCAAGCAGCGATAGCAGTGAAAGCAACAAGCAGCCACTAACGAGCACTGGACTCTAATATACAGCAGGGCAAGCAAGCCCCATGGCGAGCACAGGAGCCTGCCAATTAACAGCTAAACAGCACTAACAGCTCTAAATTCCATCTAGCACACTCCAGTCAAACCTGTCCTTACCTGGAACCCTTCGAGCCCCAGGTTGGGCACCACAAAGGACAGTTGTGGTTTAACCCCGGCCAGTGACTGAGCCCCTCACAGCCGCTCGCTCACTGCCCCCCGCTGGGATGGGGGAGAGAATCGGAAGGGTAAAAGTGAGGAAACTCATGGGCTGAGATACCATCTACTAATGTCAGCAATAGGAGGAGATGGTTTTCAGGAGCAAGCGAGTGATCTAGAAGCACAGATCTCAAGTCCCCGGAACTTCTCATGAGCCACTCGGTCTCAGATACTCCCAAGTATTTAGAAAACCAAATCCTATAGAGAATCCCACCCGAGTTATTTATACTGTCATCATGGTTTAACCCCAGGCAGCAACTAAGCCTCACTGCCCCCTCTCCCCCCGCTCGCTCACTCCCCGCCCCAGTGGGACAAGGGAGAGAATGAGAAGAGTAAAAGTGAGAAAACTCATGGGTTGAGATAAAGACCGTTCAATGGGTAAAGCAAAAGCTGCACACACAAGCAAAGCAAAACAGGGAATTCATTCCCTCCTTCCCACGGGCAGGGGGGTGCTCAGCCATCCCCAGGACAGCCGGGCTCCATCACCTGTAATGGTGACTTGGGCAGACAAACGCCATCACTCCCAACGTCCCCCCCTTCCTCCTCCTTCCCCCAGCTCCATACGCTGAGCATGACGCCATACGGCGTGGGATACCCCTGGGGTCACTTGGGGTCAGCTGTCCTGGCCGTGCCCCCTCCCAGCCCCTTGTGCCCCCCCAGCCGCTCGCTGGTGGGGTGGGGTGAGGAGCAGAAAAGGCCTTGGCTCTGTGTGAGCCCTGCCCAGCAGGAAGGAAACCATCCTGGGGTTATCAGCGCTGTTCCCAGCACAAATCCAAACCAGAGCCCCACGCCAGCTACTGCGAAGACCATTAACTCTATCCCAGCCAAAGCCAGCATATCCAGTGTTAATGCAAAATCAGATGGCATTAAAATTCTTTATTGTGGTTATTTTGTACCCACCAGGGGTGTAGGAACAGCTTTCTAATATGAGCAATTGATGCAAAACCATGGAGGTACCTGCAATACCACTCGGCACCCTTACTGGAGGGATTATTGCTGCCTGTCATGGCAAAAAAGGTGGAAGTGGCCCAGTGAAGTCTTGGCCACTCCTAAAGTGAACAGCTTCCTGAGGTGGAGAGGAGGAGGAGGAAACGGCTTAGCGAGTTGTACTTTGGCATTTGGAAAGAAGTTGGGAATTCTGTGCTGTTGGGTTCAGAATTCCTACAGCAAAGATCAAAATTACTGGCACATCAGTGTTACCGGGATCTGCTGCGCTAAGGTTAAAGCGGAGGGAGGCGGGTTGGGGGAAGGAATCTTGGTTTGTCAAAAAGCAAATGAAAAAGTCCAGTGTAAGCTTTTTTTTAAAAGAAGTTATGGATCTTTTTCTTGTTTTAAAAGAAAATTGAAATATTTTCTTTTATGATGGATCTTTAAAACAGTATAAGCAGTGGGCAGTGGCTAATGCAGTAATGTCTAAAGCTTGGGGCAGGTACCTACACCTCGTCTTCTTCAGAGCGGGAGGGCAAGCACCCAGTTCTTTATAAAGACTCCTAAGTCTTTTCTCTCTGTTTCTCCTCCACCCTTATCTCCTTCATTCACATGTGTAAATTTACATGCGTGTTTATGTACCTATATACTATATGTTTAGCTTGGGAATGGATTCTTTAAGTGAAGCAGCAGAATAACTCTTTGAAGTTGTAAGCAACAGTTTTTCTGGGTAAACCTGCTCGGCTGTTTTACCTGTGAGACAAGGAGTGACCTTTCTGGCTAGATGCTGCGCTGATTCTCAAACAGTTCTGCTTTGAAAGTCAGGCTATATAAATACGTCCTTAAGGGGTTTAAGCGTAGCAGAGTTCCTGATCTGGCTCAGGGTTCAGGGAGCCCTGCAGAGCTGCTCTCTGCTGCAGTGTGCCGATACTGCAGGCGCCTT
>NW_009259692.1:438064-439763 GCF_000687185.1 Egretta garzetta | reverse complement strand
GGCCGTTCGTGGTCGGAGAGATGCTCCAGACCCCCCATCATCCTAGTTGCCCTCCTCTGGACTCTTTCTAGGAGTTCCTCATTCTCCTTGAACTGGGGAGCCCAGAACTGGACCCAGTGCTCCAGGTGGGGTCTCAGCAGGGCAGAGCAGAGGGGGAGGAGAACCTCCCTCGCCCTGCTGGCCACGCTCCTCTTCATGCACCCCAGGGTGCCATTGGCCTTCTTGGCATCTAGGGCACCCTGCTGGCTCATGGTCAGCTTGTCGTCCCCCAGGACTCCCAGGTCCCTCTCAGCAGAGCTGCTTTCCAGCAGGTCAGCCCCCAGTCTGTACTGGTGCCTGGGGTTCAACCTCCCCGGGTGTAGCACCCAACACTTGGCCCTTGTTGAACTTCATCAGGTTCCTCTCCTCCCAGCTCTCCTGTCCAGGTCCCGCTGAATTTAACAAAGTAAATACAGCAGACAGGGCTGCAGAGCTGCACAGGGTCCAGTTGCTTCAAAACCTTCTAGCTGTGTCAACTTAAAGGAGATTTTTTTGTATTTTGAGTGCCTGATCTTGTCACAGTATGGGCTCGCTGAGTGCCAAAGCCTTGTCCTCCCCATCCCCATGGCATAGCTCTGATGCTTTTCTATTCTTGAGTTCATCTTTCCATGTATATTCTCTGACAACCTTAATGCTGTTCTTCCAGCATTTACTATTTTGCTCACTGTGAAATCCTAACACTGATCTGTTTAGTGCAGGTATTGGAGAATGTTTCGCAGTGTTGGGGTTTTTTTTTTCCTGTGTTCTTGCTGAACTCTTCTGTGTGTGAGAGGCCGTCTCCGTCACACCGGTATTCAGAGCTGGAGGGCTCCGTCCTGTATGTTATTACAAAGGTAATGCTAATAACATGCTCTGTGAGGCATAAAGAACTTTTGAGGAAGAAATGGGCCTGCTTATGCTTTTCTGTGGGTGCGTTTTAGACACCCCAGCTTTCCAGCTGCTTCGACTCTGGAACTTGGCCCATGCAAATTGCCAAAGAGAAATACGTCACTTCATATTGTACCCTTTTCTGTATTTTTGCAATGTGTAAAGATAGCTGTGGCGATAAATCTTCCGGGAAGGTGATCCTGCCTATATATAGTTTGCACATGAGAGTAGATTAGATACTGGCTATTGACTTCCTTAGCACTTTCAATCTAAGAATATTGCCCCTGAGCAAATTGGAAGGCTTACCTTCTGTACTCCCCGCAGAGCGGCCTCGGCTGAGTTCAGCTGCTGTCCTCTACCAAGCCTCTGTTGCATCTTTTTTGTGTTGCTGCCAGATATATGGAGTTCTGGAGGGAGAATCCTTGGTTGTGTAATTGCAAAGCAATATTACGGCAGCTTTCCTTAGCGTGCCTGCTGCCTCTGCGCCATGGGATAACTCTGCAGCACTGAAGAAATGTTTTCTGAAGAGCTGAGGCAGGGGGGCAGGGTGATTTCTCTCTATAGTTCTCCTAGGTTCCTGGTGTCCTGATGCTTTTCCTGACTAGAGCTGAGATATTTAACAGTTTACCAATGCTTTTGAGGTTGATGTCTTTCATGCCTTGTAAAGCTCTTTGTAATTCAGACACCTCGCTTAGGTTATCTGACTTTTCTAAGCTGGTATCCAACACCTATCTGAAGTGCACAAGCTGTTTTGGGACACTGTCACCACGCTTCGTAGTGACGGGGGGGGGGG
>NW_009259692.1:434872-438034 GCF_000687185.1 Egretta garzetta | reverse complement strand
GGCTAAGCCCATGCTCATACAGTTTGCTTCTCCATAGGCACTTTCTGCTCTCTAACCATAGAGTTTTCTGCAGAAATCGGTGTTCACACAGTCTGCAGGAGACTCGGGGACATCCTGGAAACATGGTTCACCAAGGCTCTGAGGATCCAGCCTGCCCCGCGTGGGCTTATGTCTGCCTCACCCACATGGAGCTATGCTGGTTCATAGCATGTTTACCGAGTAGACTGAAAAGCTTTCTCCACCACGTATGCATGTGTGCCTCAGCTAGCGTCTCGCTTTTTAGTGCACAATGAGCCCTGCCACCGCTCTGCCATGGGCCTGGCTTCAGGTGCCTTCGCTGAATCACCAAAGGCAAGGCGGAAAGGGAGCTGGTGCTAAAGGAGCCGACAGCCCTGCCAGAGGAGAAGGGGACGGGCAGTGGGTAGCAGATATTCCCACCTCAAAACAGCCTCGGTGGGGGAGGTCAGGTTATACTCCAGGCCCCAGAGAGTTGTAGAGACTCGAGATTTGGCAGGCAACTTAAAAACCATTGCGTCTTCATCATCAGGCTCTTAAAACAGAATTTGAAGAGTCTACAAACCCTGTTTATCTTCGGTTTATTTGCCAATGATTTTTGTCCAGACGTTGCACTGGAAGGAGAGCTAGCAGAAGGAATGGAGAACAGCCTGGAAGTGGGAGCAAAACCACAGTTTCCAGAGTCCCAGAAGCTGCACCAGATGGAAAATACTGGGATTAGTGTCAGACTGAAAGCTGATAGAAGACCTGGATGTTCTTTTCGGTGCTAGTGAGGTTGGATATTAGCCTTACTGCTACTTCTTTTGGTTGCAGTTCCGCAGTATATCAGGCTCTTGATTTTTAGGAGGTATTTTTATGTTGTGGGTTCTGGTATCAAAAGCTGAAATCAGGGAATGCGAGGAGGAAGAGGAGAATGCGTTTTTAGTAAGATGGTTTTCCTTGTTCTTTGGGGAAAACGGGAAAGTGTTTTCCTCCTTTGTATATCTTAAATGGTCAGAAAGTTTGCATCCACTTGGTATCAATTACACATATATTTGTAATCAGCTTTGTCATCATCCTGACTTGGCTCTGCATGCTCCAGGAGAAATGGGAGTAAAATTTGAAGAAATAGGGTTCTGTTGTTCTTTCTCTGTTGCAGTCGGATCAAAAGACACTTTGAGATGAATAATAAAGTCCAAATCAAGAAAAGACACTATGATACAGACGATATCCCCCAGACTGCAAAATTCTGGAAGGAGGCATATCTTCAGCTTAACTAACAAAGAAACTACTTCTGAATTAAAGACATCTTCCAAATGAAATGTATGATACTCGCCGCAGACATATGAATTGTATGCTTTTTCCCTTGGTTTCCTAAGGTGGCATTTCCCGTGTGCCGTTCAAACGATCCCAATGGGCATCTCATTCCCACGCTCCCCCGTTCCTTATGCTGTCCCTGCACAGAGTCTGCTTGACTTCTGTTCAGAGCTTGGGTTTGGGGTATTTGTTGTTACAAGCCAGAATGAGCAGCCTGTGTTGGAAGGCAGTGCAGCTCATCTTAGTGTATGAGGCAGAATTATCCAGCAACAGTATTTCCATGTCGAATGCTTTGTTACACCCATTCCCCCGTCTTTTATGCTGCTGAATTCTCTGATCATGTATGTAAATCCCACCTTCAGACATGGTCTTTAAAATTACATGAAGAATCCAGCTCACCATTTAGCACAAAAATTCTGACCTGGAAGTACTTAATCATTTAAAGCAGAAGATAGATCTTTTTCAGGTTGTTTTTTTTTTTTAAGGTGAAGTCTCAGTATAGTATTAATTATAATGCAGACGTACGCACACATGCACACAGTGGCATTGCAATGTGTAAATAGAAGCAAATGCAGAAGATCAAAGACTAAAAAAAATAAGGATATGTACATATAAAAGGACAGCTGGCAGCCAGCCCTGGGGCAGACTTGCTGCATCTTCATGATACCAAGCTGTCAGTCCTGTAGAAAGGAACCTATGAACCTGAGAAGCTGCAGGATTGAACTTAAAACTTTCCTGTACATCTTGCTGAGAATGACACTTAATGCTCTGTTGAATTCTGAGGCACTTTACCTCCACTTTAGCCCTTTTCCTGGTTCTGCGCCAGGAGTCGGCAATCACCGAGCACCCGATAAAAATCTGCGAGCGGGTTATCAGTTCCTTGGGCACTGATGCGTTCCACACCTCTTCTGCTTTCACAGCCAGATGCAACCTCAGCGAGGGTGTAATCCTTCTTCTGCCTCGCTGGCTTGTGCTGACAGGTTTGCTGTGTGTGAAGCTGTCCTCAGTTTATTCTGGTCTCTCTTCCTTCCAGGATGGCACGCTCGCTGAACGAGTGGCTGTGGCAGCATGAGTTCTGGCTGCCCCCAGGAATCACCTGGGAGGACATGCAAGAGACTGAAGACATCCAGTACCCTCAGCCTCGTGATCTCCTGCTCAGTATCCCTTTTGCTTTAACCTTGGTTGTCATTCGATGTGCCTTTGAAAGGTAAGTTATTTAGTGCTGTTTGCAGTTTGGGTGAATGCTGGCAGTGTGGGTCCAAAAGCTGGCTTTGTTATCTGTGCCAGTGCGTGGCCAAAGAGGTCCACAGAAACTCCAGGTCAGAAAGTCTGCTGAGGTATGTTTTTCAGCGCTTTCTTTCCAGCCCTGTGTACTGGCTAAAGAATTGAGTTGAATACAGAACGCAAACCCTACCCTTAGGGTCTAATCATCAGCAATGTGACTTCTACACTTAAAACAGGTAGGCCCTGTTGATGAGGTTTATGCTTGTGTTTTAGAAGGCAGACACACTGGTCTGTGTTTTGTTGGGCATTACTTGCTGTTTCTGGGTCAAATGCAGCTGAAATTGTGTTTAGACTACCCAAATACAGTTAAGTCTCCTTTATCTTGGGTAACAGGGATCTGGGGTATCGCACCTGACAGGCAAGCCTGAAGAAGATGGATTAGATTGGGCTGAGTCATCCGACCTCGGAATCAGCATGGCATTGCCGCATGAACGGATGCTCTTCTCCCTGGTAACGGGCAATAGGACGAGGGGAAATGGTCTGAAGTTGTGCCAAGGCAGGTTTAGGTTGGACGTTAGGAAAAATTTCTTCCCCGAAAGGGCTGTCAGGCACTGGAAGGGGCTGCCC
>NW_009259692.1:419240-434841 GCF_000687185.1 Egretta garzetta | reverse complement strand
CAGCCGGGCAGAGGCGGTGCTGAGGGCCAGGGTTTGGGGGTGGGATGGCAGGGGTAGGGGAACGGTTGGGCTTGATGATCTTAAGGGGCTTTTCCAACCTCAGTGATTCTATGATTCTATGATTCTATTTCACTGACCACTGCTCTGGGTTCAGGAGTCTCATTTCCTTGGGAGTGCCGCATGGAGACATTTGTAGCTTCTTTCTGGCCGGAGCTGTTTGAGTGTTTTGCATATTACTCTTCAGCATGCAAAATTTGGGGGTTATGGCAAAGGCATAGCTAGAAATCCTGCAGGCTTCATTGACTCTGACTTTCATCAAGGTCCTGAGCTGGTGCTGTCGCTTTATGCAGTTTAGCCAATAGTTCGTGTGGTCTGCAACACCAGGGTGATTTGCTGGTGGATAACGGTTATTTACCATCGTGTCATTGTCAAGACTACAGAGTAAAGTCCCCTTCTGTGGTTTTGAATACTCTTCAAAGTGGTTCTCCCTAGATTTAAATCCCTATTGCTAGTTGATGATGGAAGAGGTAATCTTTTGAAATAGTTTAGTCAAATCTACAGTGGTTTTAAGCTTAGAAAAAGGGAAAAAAAGACAGTTGAAATGTTTCTGTTACCTTTTTTAAAAAAGTGCCTGCGCAAGAAAATGGAAGCAAGACCTCTGTAGGCTAGAAAGATGTTTCTTCTCCAGATTCTCTGTGATACAAGAACGGCTTGGAAAAGTTTATAGAAGTTGAAATGATTCACAGCTCTGCTTTGAGAATGTTTCTAATAACACACACACCCCCCAAATTATAGCCAGTATTTTTACATAAACACAAATGTGTGAATGATTCTTTAAATCATGGTTTTATGATGATACAAAGTTGGAATCTGAATCTCTTCTTTGTAAACAATACGTTTAGTGTGCATTCCATAAATTCCATGGATTTTATCCTGCACTTTCCTGGGGACATAGGTGTCTCTGTTACCTCCAGTGATGTGGGAACCGAGGTGCTGCAGGTAACCATTAAAACACAAGTGACTCATGTTTCTTCCTTGCTGATCTGCAAGACATGGCTGGATACTCCTTCAGGTAGGCACTGTCAGTTGGTGACCTGGATGCATTTACAATGCAAAGCCGGAGATTAGCCCCGTGTCCTGCAAGTCCTCCCCATGTCCCCCCCCAAGTCCTTCAAGGACTGTCCAGTTTTAGGCTGCCCAGCACAAGACATGAACAGGAAGAAGGAGCCAAACTCTTCTCGGTGATGCCCAGCGACAGGGCAAGAGGCGATGGGCACAAATGGAAACGTGTGGTACTATGGCTGAACATAACAAAATGCTTTTTTACTGGGAGGGTGGTCAAGTGTTGGAACAGAGGGGGAGTGGAGTCTCCACGTCAGCAGAGATACTCAAAACCCAGCTGGACACAGCCCTCCACAGCCTGCTGTACCCGACCCTGCTGGAGCAGCAGGGTGGCTGGATGATCTCCAGAGGCTCAGCATCGATCCTGTGCTTCTGTGACTCTGTCCCTTGATTCCCCTTCCTCCTGCCCCACTGCTCCTAGTCAATCTGAATATCCCTTCCATCTGCTTTGAGGTGCCCATGGCCAGGTAGAAAGACTTCTTTTGTTTCCTAACCAAGCGCTGCCTCAGCTGGGAGAGTTCCCACAGACCCGGTCCTACTCATTAATTGTAAAGCTGTTTTGATTCACAAACTTCATTAAATAAAAGCTGCTCGTTACACCCTTAAAAAAAGATAATATCACAAGCCCATTTTACAGGTCCCAGGGAACCTATAATCATATCACTATCTTACCTGTGCCAACTACAAGCCAGTGTTCTGGGCTGTATTCTTGTTTGTCCTAACTCTCTGCAGTCATTTACTTCAGCACGGCATTTTCTCATTCTGAATCATTACTGTTTCATGTTCAGCTCATCCTGGAGAAGAAAGCTTCCCCTAGTGAATGGGAGGTGTGAAGCAAGTCCTCGGCTGCTCCCTTACCTCGTGTGTACGGGGGCGCTACCCCTGTTTAAAATCATTTGCACAAAGTTTGAGAATTGTAGACTGAAAGGATGCGTGTGTTATTTCTCATTCTCTGTGTAGGTGGCCTTGACTTTGTAGCTTTGTACATCTGGTCTGTGGGTCAAAGTGAGTGCATGTAACCAGTATGCAAGTTTGGGTTTGGTGGCTCTAGCTTGGCCTCTGGCAATTTGTTCTACCTTCACCTATTACTTGCAGCTGGGCATCGGGTGTGAAGAGCTTTTTTTCTCTGGATATGCTCCGTGTTTCTGGTGGCACCTGCTCTGGGATTTCAGAAATGCCATAATGTGTTCATGTCATTTACCCTTGTCGGAACTCCAGGAAAATACTGAGAGGCAGGAGAAGCCCAGAGGATTTTCTGCAATCCCTCATTCAGCAACTGCATCAGCCACCGTGCTTGGCCCATGGCTCCATCTTCTTGGTTTGGAGATTAAACCTGGGGAAGACCCCACTTCCTCGAGCGTTTTCCTCTCCGTGGCACCTGCTGGCTGAACTGGGAAAAACCAAGACGGCGACGTCCTTTTAACAACCAGTTATTCGGTGGATTGGGTGGTGGCTGTGTGGGAAGAGGACATACAGTAGCTGGGTGCGGCCTGGGAGAGCTGAGGAGGCTGTGGGTGCAGCCCTGGGGGGAGAAGAAACAGCTCACACTTTGGTGAAGCAACTCTTCTGCGAGCTGGTTTGCTCTGGGGAAGGTGGGAACAGGGGGTGTTCGGTGCTGGAGAGCAGAAAGCTTGCTTCTGCTGCAGTGCTCCTAGTCTTTGCCACAGTAGTGAAGCAGGTCCTGGGGGAGGTAGGTAATGATGTCCTGACAAGAGAGAGGACCTAGAAGTTGGGAACCTCTCCCCATCCTTTGATGTTTCCAGGTTGTGCTTGGGAGGAGGAGATATGTCCCGCGCCCAAACTTGGAGCCTGATTTTAAGCGCCTATGTACCTTAACAGAACTTCTCCCTTGATGTGTGCCTGCAAGCAGGGATGTTGGCTTCTCTTCTAGTTCTATAACATTTGAGACCCTTTTCCGTAAAAACCAAATTCCTGGAGTGCTATGATTATGAAGGAATCACAGCTTCTGTTGCAAAGTGTTCCTTGCCTGTGTGGTTAGGAAAAGGTGGAAACTCAAGTGCTTTGAGGGGATAGTAAAGCAGAAAGTTGAAAACCAGAATTACATCCTATGTAATTGTCTGATTTTGGACTTGGACCAGTGATTTTTTGCATGTTGGGGAACTGAAAGCCAGTGTAAGTGAATTTGAATCCAAATAGTTCCCAAATTGCACTAGAGGAGGATTTTAATCAGAAAGATTAGGTCTCTTAGGAGGGTTGTGACAGTGTGTGAGCTATGTGTTGTACGTGAGAAGAAAGGGACACTGTTGATCTGCGGGGAGCAGGTACTCGAACTCAGAACCAGGAGAAAGATTTTGACATGTATCTTCCTGAAATTCAAGCTGCAGAGAGACTTTTGTTGTTGATCAATCATCTGGAAGGATCTGAAAACAGCTTCCTGCTAGGTCCTATAGGCGGGGGGGTTGTGCAAAGATGCGGGGCACGTTGTAGTATTTAGTTGAAAACTGTGAACTGACTTGACTTGGTTTGGGCAGTAGCACTGTAGTGACTTGAGACCTTCTATTAGATGGAGCAGCTGGTTTAACTTGGATGTGAAGCATTCTCCTGTAAGCAAGAGAAGGTACAGACTATTCCAGGAGTGCGGGGATAGCCCTCTGCCAAAGGAAAGCAAGAGGCTAAAAGAGATTGTGCAGTTCAAAGAGTAGAAGTTCTGGTTGCTGCTGTCACTGGTTCTGCATTTCTTAGTCCTAGAAGATATTTGCACCCTTATAAATTGAAAAATATTTGTGGGAGGAAAAAAATAAGCAACACACCCTCCCCCCCCAGTTAAATTATTTCTTGCCTCTGATGCTAACTCTGAAAGCCTCTGCAGAAGGTGGCAAGGTGGGGGAGCACCAGTTTATGCCCCTTCATGATTAATCCATTTAGTTTCAACTTCAGCAGGTTTAGCCCAAGGCAGTTTGTTCTTTGGTGATTACTGAATAAAAAGCCTTAGCGTGACCTTTCCCGTGTAAATCATGAAATGAGGGAAGCTCACTGATGAAGAAGTTGGCTTGAGATGAGAATCATCTCATTGCCTTTGCCTTGCCTTACCTAGCTGGGGAGAGTGGTGCGGTTTAGCCCTCAGACGTTCTCCTTCTTTCTTCCAGACAGCTGACAAACCTCCATGATCCCTGCGACTGAGATGATGAATCTGTGATGTTGAAATCAGTACAAGCACCAACCTCTTGGGGTTGTGCTTGGGACAAGATTTCACTGAAAACTGAGTCAGAGCATGCATCCAACATGTACAAACGTCCCTTAGGAAGAATTTCAGGCCTTGATTTCCCAATGATGTTCATGACAGTAAGACTGGTCCCATAATTCATCGTTAAACTCAAAACCTCAACAACAAAGTAATTGTAACTTTGGTTAATTACACCCTGTCTTCATCAACTGCAACTGGCTTGTTTCTGTTATAGTTAAGATTTTATGCCATGGCCATCAGAAACCAGCAGGGAATAAAGAGAAGACGAGGATTAAACAAAATTAAGAAATCAGTCAGGATAATTTTAAAAGTTTTTCAATAAAAAATTCATTGGCAGGCTGCCCTGACAGCTGGCAGAAACACCTCTTGCCTTTTAGTGCGTCTGGAAGATTTCAGACCTTTCAGTTCCCAGTATGTACTGATAAGAAGCTGCAGTAAGGTGGTTCTTCAACAACGGAACGTGATCACGTCTTCTTCTTCAGAGGAGCTTGTAACGAATGACTTGCCTTTAAAACAGAAAGCTCAGGCCCACTTCAAGGAAGCGCTTAAAATAAGAACCAAGACCTAGCGCAGAGCTTAAGGTAAAGGTTTTCTCAGTTGCGGTATGGTTATGGATATCATTGAAATACTGTGCCAGTGGTTTTAGCACAGGACCTGCTGGTCCAGTGTCACTGTTAACCCCTTTGATATTAAACAAATCATAAGACATAATTGAAACATTTCTCTAAGAGCAGTCAGAGCTCAAAACCAAAATCCCTGGTGGTGGTTATATTCCTCTGCCATCCAGCCGACTGCGGGTTGCAGCGCTGCCAGGGTGCTGCCGAATTTCACTGGAAGTGACCAGTGGTTGCACACAGCTTTTGCCATAACTGCGCGACTTGTCGGAAAGCAGCCAGCACGCAGACTTACCCCGGCCCTTCTCTCATGGTAGAGAGTTATCTTTTTCATTGACCTTAGTACATCTTTGAATGTTCCTGTCGCCGGTGATGCCAAAGGAGTTTCCCAGAGATGATGAAAAAGAACAATGGATACACAGGCCGGTGGAAATCAGCCATTACACGCCTGAGCGGAATGTGTAACCATTCTGTGTTTTATGCCTTGATGTAATAGAAGTTACAAGATTCCTTAGGTAGGTGGTCTGCTTATAAAATTGCTTTTGATACCTGTTAATTAAATTAAGAAATGAGTTCTTGAAAACTTCCAAAAGACCCTTCAGGAAGGACGCTTGATCTGGAATAGTCCCTAAGCACATGTGCATACGGAGCATAGGCTGCATGGCTAGAAGAGACCACAGGCAACCGCACCGTATAATCACAGCCATAAATATATCCCATACTATTTTTAAGTAAAACATCTTTAAACACCTACATAATGTAGTAGCTTCCCTAGCGTGTCTGAATAGGAATTAACTGATCAGAGGACCTGCCTGAACAGCATGAAGGCTGACCAGCCTCTGGTCTCAGCACTCCCTTCCTCGGCGCGTGGACCTCGTAACCGCCCTCAACACCAATTTGCAGCTGATAACCCAATAACTGTTCAAGGAAGCTGTTAGCACCTTAAGGAAAGAACTTCTAATCTGAACTGTGGAGATAAGGTTTTCCCAAGATTTTGCCTGTTTGGTGTTTAGCAACAGCGCTGTAAAGTGCTTCTGGGCAGGAGCCTGCTCTTTTTTCTGAAGATGACAGTAATTGCATGCCAGTGGCAGTGTGTAAAAGGTAGCAAGTCATAAGGAACAACGAATTCTCCAGAAATTTGGGGAGGATGCAGTTAATTTGGGCCTGGTTTTTTAAAGATTGATTTGCCAAGTTTTCTGTTTGTGCAGTGTCCATATAGGACCTGGTGGTAGTGAGGTGGGTGTTGGTCTCTGCTCCCAGGGCACGGGCGATGGGACGAGGGGCACTGGCCTCAAGTTGTGCCAGGGCAGGGTGAGGTTGGCCATGGGGAACAATTCCTTCCCCTTGGGGCTGTCAGGCGCTGGAAGGGGCTGCCCAGGGAAGGGGTCGAGTCCCCAGCCCTGGGGGGATTTAACAGCCGGGCAGAGGCGGTGCTGAGGGCCAGGGTTTGGGGGTGGGATGGCAGGGGTAGGGGAGCGGTTGGGCTGGGGGAGCTGAAAGGGCTTTTCCAACCCAACAATTCTATGATTCTATGATTTTAAGTGGCCTCCTGTTTCAACAGGACATTTCTTCTGCATTAATACCACACATCTGATAGAGCCTCCCTCTTGAGCCTGAGCCAAGCCCTTAGTTCACGTGGATGCCATGTCTGTTCAGTAGTCTAGACTGAGCAGTGAACAACCTTTAGGCCTTATCATCAGCGTGGTGCTCTGCATAAGCCACAAGCAAGCCAAAGAGCAATGATAGGTATCATGGCTGTCTCTGCAAGCCTGGGCTTCATGCCATAATCCCAGACACCCAAGCACAGCGGATTCAGAAGTTGACAAAGCAGGATATAGCATTTCCTAACTTCATATAAGTTTGGATGTTACGGCACAGAGTTCAGGACAGTAGAATACAAGTCCCACTGTTCCTGCTGTAAGTGTGGGTTTTGTTCTTCTCAGTTTCTTTATCTGTCTTACCTGCTTGACATGATATTTGTGCTTAGATGCACAATGTGGGAGGCAGCTGTTATATACTACATCATGTTTTAACAGTGCTGCAATATCAGAAATCACTGCTCTATTTTTGGCTGAACCTTTATCTTTTCTTTTGCAGAGCCATAGCCCTGCCCCTCAGTAGCAGGCTGGGTGTGAGAGACAAACAGAGACCAAAAGCTCAGCCCAACCCCATGCTGGAAACATTCTACAATACACGCTGCAAGAACCCTGGAAAGGTGAGTCCCTTCTTCCTTTGCTTTCCTCTAGATTTAGCCCTTGTGTCTTTAGCCCAATGAAATCACATTTGGAATCCTGAAGTTTGGTAACACCGCTCACATTTGGAAGCTCAACAATGTAGGAGGAACCACTATAGCACTGGCCAGCTGGCAGCAGCCAGCCACAGGGGTCCTTCTGCAAATGCCGTCAGCTATCAGTTCTGCTCCTGAACGTGCGGGAGTAGCAGCTTTCTATAGGTAGCATTCCAAAAAATTTAAATCCCAAACTTCTATGGACAGGAAACTGTTCTGCCAAATAATGACAACTCCTGTTCCCTCTTGTGTTTGCCTTATACATGGCACAAACTCAAACACAGGAGGCTCTGTCTGAACATCAGGAAACACTTTCTTTCTGTGAGGGTGATCAGGCACTGGCACAGGTTGCCCAGAGAGGTTGTGGAATCTCCATCCTTGGAGATTCTGCCGTCTGGACACGGTCCTGGGCATGGTCCTGATCCTGGTCTATTTGGGCAGGGGAGCTGGACCAGATGACCTCCAGAGTTCCCTTCCAATCCCAGCCATTCTGTGATGGCTTCTTTTCGTATATTAGCAAATCCCTGTCACATCAGCTGCCTCGAGCTGACTCCCGTGCCGCTAGCCCTTGCAGCTCCGCGGGTGTGGATTGCTTGATGCCCCTAGTTCTGAGGTGGGTCATCCTGTTGCTGTGCAGTCCATGAGTTTGAGATTGGCCTTTCAGGAAGCCAACTGAAGTCTTGGCCGTCATCACAGAGATTGTAGGGAGCATCAGAAAACTGCAAACACAAACGGTGGGTGGTTTTTTCCCATGAGAGATTAGAAGCGTGATCTTGAAGAACTTGGCAGGATAATCCAGAGTTATAATGGCTGCTGCTGAGGGAAGAAGCATTGGCAGGATTGTGAATTACCAGGCAGCATTAGGAATTAACCTTGTCAGTGACGTCCCTGGATGTGACCCGTGTATTTTTAGGGAAAGGAGTTTGGTTTTCTTTCAGCTTATTTTTGCAGGCTTTCTTGGCCTTGAAGCCATAGTTATTAACCCTTACCAAGGATGTATGAGCCGGGGGCTGGGGTTCCAGTCCCAAGGGATAGCCCTAGCACAAACACATTGCTTCATTGGTAAAGCTGTTGCGGCATGGTTTGTACTGCAGTGGGGCATGTTGAGCCTCAGGACATGCAGTACCAGGTTAAAAGTAAAAGAATGGAGGCTAAAATAAAAATACAGACATTCATCTGGGTTGCCCAGCCAGCCTTTTGCCCCAGCAGTGGGAAGGAGTGTTCTCAGGAGCACTTGCTAGGTGGTCCCTGACCTTCCTCTTGCCTGTCGGTGAAATCCACACATTTCTCAGTAAAACGACTCCTGCCGCAGGGATCTAACTCAAGGCCTAGCTTTGCAAGCAGGATTTCCCCACAGCGCTTCCTGCACCCACATTCCACTGAAGCCGGCATTTTTATCCCAAAAAATCTGTGACACCAGAGTATATCCTCACCACGAGACTCCTGACGGCAGGGTGTCGTCGAGCAAGACCGGTGCAGCTGGCTGCTGCCTTGCTCTCTCCGTTCACTGGTTACACCTCGGCCAGTCTTCCAGCTTCCTCCCTCTCCCATGAGCTCTCAGGCTTATGAGTCAGCTTTTATTTGTCCAATACAAGATGAGGTTTTGCTGTTCCCAGAAGCCTTCTCCTTGGGAGAAGGAATTCCACATTATGGAGCAGTTGGAGAATATAAATCAGTGTCTCCATTTGTCTCCACCACAAGAACAGAAGTTGCTAAGTAAGTGGGAAGAAGCATATCTGAAAATTGGTAATGAACAGACTTCTGTACCACACGCTCAGACTATGTAAGTCACTCACACATTATACCATTAAGGTAAATGCATTCCATGAAAAACTATTGCTTTACTTAAAAAATAAGGCTATCCACGGTGACACTGCCAGAAGGAATATAAAACCCGACAAACTTTTTTCACGTCACATGCCAAACTCTTAGAAGCCTAAGGACAAGGGGGAAGGTAATTGCAGGATTTCCGTGGGCAATTTATTGAAAAATTATCCCTAACAGGTTTAACACAACAGGAGAATATCCGGTAGGAAAATGGTGTTGCCTCTGCTCATGACGTCAGTCAGGGTATTGGCTGATCGTGCATCAGAATGCTGAAAGGCATGGCAGGATTCAGCGCAGAGCTTCAAAAATTATTTAAGCTGCAGTAAACCTTTCTTGGAGTGACAGATTTAAGGGACTCGGTCCCTGAAGGCAGGGTGAGGAAGTGATTCGACAACAAACTCCTGTGAGGAGATAAGACCAGAGTTTGAAAGTTGAAACTAGAAAAGTTCACGTTAAAAAATGTAAAAGTTTCAACATTTAGCATTAATAACCAGCTGCTTACAGGGGGAATGGGAAGATTTTTTGTTATCTGAGGTCTTTGCACTAAGAGGAACAGCTGTCAGAAAGATGCCTTAGCTTGAACAGATTTGGGCTTGCCAGGAGCCTCCAGCTGGGCTCTGCGGTGGGTCAGACCAGATGCCCACATTGCCCCTTCTGACCTCCAAACCTGGATCTGAACCCTCCTTCCTCGCCTATTTTCCAGGGTGAGCTGATCAGTTTAGCCAAACAGTGTGACCTGCCGGTGAGGAAGGTGGAGGGCTGGTTCCGGCGCCGGAGGAACGCGGACCGACCCAGCCTGTCGAAGAAGTTTTGCGAGGCCTGGTGAGCGGGAGCACGAGCCGTGAGCAGCAGGGACCCTTCAGCGGAGCTGAGCTCCTCAGGCAGCTCTCTGCCTCCCCGCCTGCCCTCCAGCCCTATGCTGAGAGCATCCTGGGTCTTCCCTGCCCCACCTGGGTCTTCTGCAGCTCTCTGTTACTGAAATATTCCTTGCTTTTCCCCTGTATTTTCACTCCCAAGTCTCCTTTTACTCCCATCTCACCTTTATTCCTTATAGGGCCTCTGTTTCTGACTTTGTAAGACTGGTGTTCTGCTTTGAAACACAATTGTACCTGAAAATCTCCCTACCATTTTGCCTCTTGCTCCTTCCTCCCACTTTGCTGCTGTTTGGATGCCTCCAAAATGTTTAGATGCCTTTCTGTTGCCTTTCCCGTGACTTCCCTTTGCCTCCCTGCAAGCTGATTCCTTCCGCTGCATCTTTTCTGCACGCTCTTGCTTTCAAAAGTCACGGGGAGCGGGCTGGATTGTATTCTGCTGCCCGTTGACTTCAGCATCCTGGAAGTCAAAAACCAGCGCCTGTTTACAGTGGCAGAAAAAGAGGCCTATGGGAAAGCTTGTGTTTTCCAAAGAGCAAAACTCTTCTTGGAAACAGCTGTGTGGAAATCCTCATTATTACGTGGAGGCACAAAACAAACCTCGCATCAGCCAGTTCTGTGGACGTTAGTCCTGGCTAAGCTTTCCGCAGAAAAGGAGGATTCTCCTGAGCTTGGCTGAAATGCCTTACTTGTGAGTGGCTGCTCTGCTATTCGTGTAAGGGAGTAGGTTCTCCCAGAAAGCCACAGAGATGAAAGAAATTATTAAATACCTGCAGTGCTATTCATCTGTCTAAAAGTGTGAATCCACAGAGTAGGCATCAACTTTGAGCTAATCGCCTCGTGTTCCGTTTAGCACTAAATATCTAATTCAAAACCCCTGCCTAAAAACCCTAACTGAAGAAGAAAAAAAGAAAAAAAGGATGTTTATTATTTATTTATAATATTCCAGATAGTTGCAGTTAGAAATATTTACAGGCTGAGAGAGTTGGGGGTGTTCAGCCTGGAGAAGAGGAGGCTGCGGGCAGAGCTGAGTGCGGCCGGTCAGGGCTTAAAGGGGGCCCAGAGGAAAGGGGGGGACAAGCTTTTTAGTAGGGCCAGCTGGGACAGGACCAGGAGGGATGGTTTTAAACTAAACCAGGGTAGGTTTAGACTGGGTCTAAGGAAGAAATTCTTTCCAGTGAGGGTGGTGAAACCCTGGCAGGGGTTGCCCAGAGAGGGGGTGGAGGCCCCATCCCTGGGAACATTCCAGGCCAGGTTGGAGGGGGCTGTGAGCAACCTGCTGTGGTTCAAGGTGTCCCTGCTCCTGCAGGGGGGTTGGGCTGGGTGGGCTCTAGGGGTCCCTTCCCACCCAAAACATTCTGTGATTCTATGATATTTACAAAACCTGTGGACAAGGAGTTGTAAAGCAACCATGCTTCATCTGCTTCCACCGAGATGAAAGCTAAGTTCTCCCTGCACTCAGCTGACTTGCAGTAAATAGTAAATAGTGAATAGTAAATACTTTCCTGACTCCACTCACTGAGGATGGTGTCCTCCCACCTTCCCTCTATCACCATGTGCATCTGGAGAAAGAACGCCTTTCTGATGTGACGTAGTAGCTTTGTACAGTTTGTGTCTGTCTTGGAGCTCCCGGCTGTTTCGTAGCCAGGTGGAGTCTTGCTCTCTCAAAACATAGTTACTTCTGATTTGTTATGGAGATTTTTAGGAAATTAAAGGACTGATTTATACAGTTTTACTCCTTTGAAGGTTTTCTGGGGTTAGTTTATTAGCAATTTGTTTATTCTGTTGGGCTGAAATGCCCCTCGTTCCTTATTACATGTGTGTATAGTCAGTGTGGCCGGCCTCTGTCCACTGAACTTGGCAAGCGGCTCATATTTACTTCTGTGTGGGTTTAATTTGGGTAAATCATTACCAGCTCCTGACTGAGTCAAAGATGACAGTAATTAATTACTTTACTTGCTAATGAATTTAGCATGCTTAATCTCCAAATGCCTAGGAGAGAGACTGGTATTGTTTGACTTTTACCCCATGCATCTGCTAGTGCTGGGAAAGTTTGGGATAATTTCTGGGTGATTTTGGTCAGCGGGATTTTCATATTTTCTGCCTTCTCTAAAGCAGAAGACTTGCTCTCTGTGAAGTCTGTTGAATGTGTTAGTGACGTGCAAAGAGCCACTCCTGGGATGATCCAGGCAAACCTTGAACGTGTGACTGGATGTCTTTGCCTTAATGGTGTCCTCCTTTGCACGAGTGTGATTGATACACGGGGTTGCAGCTTGGTGGGTAATGAATGGGGTTCTAACGTGCTTTGTTTTGTTTGTTTGTAGCTGGAGGTTTACATTTTACATCATTTCTTTCTTCACTGGACTTGCTGTCCTGTACGATGTGAGTACACAAGCAGTGCCCCCTGCTGTTCTACCGAGCCAGTGCCTGCAAGAATGGCAGGTTTTGTTGTCAAGCATGTCCTTTCAGACCTTCTTATAGAGGTTTTCCCACCAGGTCAGTGTGTATCCTCCGCACAGCACGCTTACGAGACCACAAACATAGCGGACTGGGCTTATGTTAAAAGCTCTAGTTCAAAACCAACAGGTTTCCTCTTCTGGCAAAGCAGAAGACAACTGGGACTGTGTAAAAATACATTTCAGTGGGGTAGGAGGTAGAACACTTACCTGAGATGGAAGCTGCAGAGCCTGTTTGTGTGTTGTATAGAATACCTGTTTAAGGTAAAACCCTCAGGCTTCCTTTGGAGCATGGACTGCAATTTAATAATTTTATTTATTAATTTTCTTTTCCTTACCCGAGGTGTCATTGGTTCAGGCTCATGCCTCTGCCTTTTCTCTGATTTGATAAATGATGAGTTCTCCTAATACAAATTGAACTGCCTCAACAGGCAGAAGAGGTAACAGAAGCCACACGCATGCTCTAATCACTGAGCTGTGGTCATTAAGCTGGGACTAGGGGCACCGGTCATCCTCTGGCTGTGTTTTAAAGGTTCCCCTGGCTCCTTTGCTGAATCCGGTTCCCTAGGTGAGCTTTGCAAAAGTATTCTACACTGACACCTTCTGAAGGGTTAAGTAATGGAAAACCTGCAGATCCCAAGACAGCAGGCACAAAGTGTGCTGGTAACTTCTCTTTATGGTAACAAGTGAGGGACTCTTGAACTGACCCCGACTTTCAAGTCAGAATTTAAGTTACCCTGGGGAGTATGAGGCTTACAGGACGAGCTAGAAGAGGAGTGAAGGTATCTAAATCCCAGCTGCAGTGTTTTGTGGATCTGTACATCAAACCAGAAGGGCTAGTCTTTGGGGCCAGCTGTGATAATTTGGGGTGGATGACCTGCTCAGCATGGTACAAGAGCCCTGTGGCAACAGAAGGGGCAAAATCCTGCTCTTCTGCATGGTATCTGACCATTCTAGGAATGAAAGATCATCTTCACTTTTCGTGAAAGCCTCTTCTTTATTCAGTACACATCTTCCAATTTTCACAAGCCAAGGAGGCATCTGTCCTACAGACAGCACCTCTAGGTGCCATAGAAAACAGAATGTTATTCTGTTACCTAAAAATTGTACCAAAATGGCTACGTTAAAAGGAAGGACAAAGAACTAAAGTGACAGGGTGTATCTGCATGTGGCCTTTCCTGACTTTTGCATGTTTACTTTGCAATCTGAGTAGTATTTTAACATGCATTTGTTTTTGTGAAAAACCCCCTTCTTTCTTTAAAAAAAAAAGCTAATGTTTAAATTCTGTATTAGAAGCTTTAGACTGATGGCAAAAACCTCTGCCCCGTGAGTCAGGGAAATAGCAGGTAGCAACAGAATGTGATCTCACAGTAGGCCACCAGAGAACAGCTTTATTTGCTGAGAGTGGAGGAATGATGAAATTCAGGGATCTGGGGTTCCTTTCCATTTAGGTAACATGCTGTGCCATAGTTGTTTAAGAGTTTTTTCGCTTTGTCCTCTCTGATTCTATAGCTCACATCTTTCCTGGTTCTGTACCTGTATTTGCTGTAAATCCTACTCCCAGCCCCATGCCCAGCCAGCGGGAGGCTGTGTCTACTCCTAATTACCGCTGCTCGTAAAAAACCTCTGCTTCCTTCTTGCCTTCTGTATTGCTCATGCACCAGCGGGTGCTCAGTGAGAGACTGAGAAATGTCGCCTTCTCACTCGTAGCTCTGATATCTGGAGCCTACAGAACTGTTATAGAAAATTACCCTTACAGAAGTGACATAGAGTATGTTCCATCACTGTATGCTCTAGGACGTGCTTGCTCTGATTAAATCCGGGCACAGCAAAGGGTCAGGGTGTGCTCCGTGCAGGAAGAACTTTTAGGGACTTTAGTTGCCATGTTTCTAAGCTGCCAAGTTCTAAACAACCGGTTTTATATGAAGTGTGAACAAAGTAGGATCCTTCAGAGGCTCATTACTTAACGGACCGCAGCATGAGCCTCACCGTTAGAGGAAAAACCGTGTTCCTGACACACAAGTTTTCAGCCCTCTTACTACGTTTGAGTGTTGCTGTCCAAACCACAGAGATTCTTTCATGAAATAGTTGCAAGAAAATTTTAACACATTCAAAACATCACCACCACCACCCCAAACTTGTAGAAGGCTGCCACAAGTTGGTAGAAATCTTCCCTGAGCTATTTTATTTGGGGCTGGGCTAAACAGCATGTGAAATCTCAGCGCAGGAGCCACACGAATTGGCAATGTCACAAGCGACTGCAAGTTCTTGTAGTGGCAATCCCTCGGCAATGGAATTCCAGAGAGTCCCACCAGCTCTGCCTGTAATAAAACACAACCAAGACTGTAGTAGTAACAAACTAAAGGAGTTAGAGAGTTGATAAGAGAATTCCTCTGGCATTCTCAAATTCATGTTGCATTTTCTTTCCAGAAGCCTTGGCTTTGGGACCATAAGGAATGCTGGACAGGATATCCACAACAGGTGAGTCACGCAATTGCTGTCATAAATCATGTGTTGTCTTTTGATATCTTTTGAAAATCAGGTTGTATTGGCGACAAAAGAGAGGCAGAGAGGGCAATAGCTCCCGTGCTCAGTGGGCGAAGCCACTTTTTAACTCTTTCAACTTCTCAAGTTGTAGGAGTGGGAATAGCAAGGGAGGCAGCTGGGCGAAAAAGTGCCTGGCTTTTGGTTGCCATCTTTGCTCCTTGCATTGATGAACAAGGAAGGGATTTTGTGCCTAGCTGGTAATTTTCATTGAGGTTATTCTGGTCTGGGCTGCTAAGAGATGTACGCTTTCCAACCCCCGGACAGCTTCTCGCAGTGCTGTTGTAAAAGACCTCAGAATGTACATTGTAAAACTGTAAGGCGTGCCCACCGAGCTGCTCTGTCTCCCCCCTCCTCAACAGGACAGGTCGGAGAAAATATGACGAAAGGCTTATGGGCTGAGATAAGGGCAGGGAGATCACTTACCAACTTCCATCACGGGCAAAATGGACTTGACTTGGGGAATTAATTTGATTTATTGCCAATCAAATCAGAGTAGGATAATGAGAAATAAGAACAAATCTAAAAACCCCTTCCCCCCACCCTTCCCTTCTTCCCGGGCTCAGCTTCACTCCCGACTTCTCTCCCTCCTCCCCCCGAGCAGCACAGCGGGACGGGGAATGGGGGTTGGGGTCAGTTCATCACACGCTGTCTCTGCCGCTCCTTCCTCCTCA
>NW_009259692.1:416144-419124 GCF_000687185.1 Egretta garzetta | reverse complement strand
GGCTTCCCATGGGGTCACAGCCTCCTTCGGGCACCCCCCTGCTCCCCCGTGGGATCCTCCCCAGGCTGCAGGTGGGGATCTGCTCCCCCACGGGCTCCCTGGGCTGCAGGGGCACAGCCTGCCCCACCATGGGCTGCACCAGGGGCTGTGGGGAATCTGCTCCGGTGCCTGGAGCTCCTCCTGCCGCACCGACCTGGGTGGCTGCAGGGCTGCTCCTCTCACGTATCCTCACTCCTCTTTTCCAGCTGCTGCTGTGCAGCATTTTTTACCCCTTTTTAAATATGTTCCCCCAGAGGTGCTACCACTGTTGCTGGTGGGCTCAGCTTTGGCCAGCGGTGGGGTCCATCTTGGAGCTGTCTGGAACTGGCTCTGGTTGGATCTGGGGAAGCTTCTCACAGAAACCATCCATGCAGCCGCCCCGCTGCCAAAACCTTGCCACCCAAACCCAAGTCACACACTTCCCAACATCTGTAACAAACAGAAAAGACCAAACCCAGAGCTAGTAATGAATGTCCTCTGGCAAAGGGTAAGATCAAGGACAAACCTGTGTATTAGCAGGAACAAAGAGTGTATGAAATACAATTTCTACTAAACAGACCATACCCTGTGCTACAGGCAATGACAAAAGAAATGCCAATTCTCCCAAAGAATCTTATCTTTGGGGAGAAAAAAAATCCCTACTGATCGAGAGCTCCTGTTTGGATAACCTCCAGAGTGTGAAGAGGACACACCAGCCTAGGAGATATTAAGAGATAGGAGATATTAAGCCTAGGAGATCCCCCCTGGTAGCACCACTGCACCTAGCTGTGCTTCCTCCTGTGGCCAATCACTGGTGCTACAAGGAAAACAAAATAAAATCTATGAAGGCCATAAACCAACCATTTGGGTAGACAAAGCCCAAATAAACTGCTATTTGGGAGCACCACACTCCATGGTTCTTTGGAAATGCTGGCTGCAAAGCCCCTTTATAGAATCATAGAATCACAGAATCGTTTAGGTTGGAAAAGCCCCTTAAGATCATCAAGCCCAACCGTTCCCCTAACCCTGCCATCCCACCCCCAAACCCTGTCCCTAAGCACCGCGTCTGCCCAGCTTTTAAATCTCCCCAGGGATGGGGACTCAACCACCTCCCTGGGCAGCCCATTCGAGAACTTTAGCCATAGTTTGTTGGGGGGGTTCTTATCAAATAGGTTCAGGTTTAAGGAGGCCATACAGTGCCACAACAGCAAAAAATTACTTGCTAAATAGCACATGTCTTGCTGACTGGCTCTAAGCTTTTAGTTTTCCAGCTGTAAAACCCCAGAAAAAATACCCAGCAGAATGCAGATTACTGTTCACACTGGGACTGCACTTTCCCCCTATTACTTTGATTAAACTGAAAAATTCTGCGGTAGAGTACAAGGTATCTGAAGCATCTCCTTGAATTGTAAAAAAGGAATGATTTATTCAGCTACTGCTTACCTATTTCACCATAGTGAAATGGTTTGCATAGTTTTTAAAGCTCTGTACTGACTACTCAGGAATCTGCACAGTGCTGAAGAAATCCTAAAAATATTCAGGATCTTTCCGGTAGTTCCCTAAATGTTCCACGTGGTGCGGCAAAGTGGAATTTCCCCTGCTATTTGCTTTTGCCTCAGCATGGCTGACATTTCAGTTGAAGTATTTCCCACTGAAGCTGCAATAGCCAGTTTTGTTGGTTTGGTTGTCTTGATATTCTTTTGCCTAGGAAGGAGTCTTCACTTCCAGCTCTTGCTTTACTTCATCCAATGGGTATTTCACTGTCTCTCCCTCTCTCACAGCCTCTCCAACCCTCCCTGTTCTGGTACTACCTGCTGGAGCTCTCCTTCTACTGGTCACTGGTCTTCACCCTGCCCTTTGACGTGAAGAGGAAGGTGAGTGGCAGTCTCAGGGAAGAATCAAGCGTGAACAAGACCCAAGCTGAACATGCAGGGGAGTGATCTCCAAGAGCACGTGTATAGCGCTAGTCTGAGGTTTTGGGGGACTCTGTCCTTGCTCATTCCTAGGAATTTCCATTCCCGTTCACTGGCTTCCCTCTCCTCTGGGAAGCGGAGAACGCAAACCCCAACACAGGAAGGCGCAAACTCTACTGCGAGTTCTCAATTGAAACTTAAAATCCAAACTTAAAAATTGTTCTTCTGGGACTCTCCTAAGCTGCACTGACCATTGAGATAGGAAAAGAGATGATTCTCAGTGAGTTGAGCTGCATGTGTTCCTGGGTGCCAGTGCCACGGTCGACAGGGCGCTGCGTGATTGCACAGGCACACACGTGCATTGAGGCTGCAAATGTGTCCTCCTAAGCAAAGGGTGGTTGTGAGTCTCCATCAGCGAGCCTGGGGGTATGAGATGATCGGGCGAACAGGTAGGCACGCACAGTGGCACAGGGCAGAGATGACATGGGCACTGCTTTGTGACAGAAAGGAAGCTCGCTCTGTGTTGAATTTGTTCTGAATCATTGGCTGTTATTCTTCAGTCTTCTGATTTGCACCATCAGCGGACCATTGCTGGTGGAGGGACAGAGTGTTCATTGTTGTGAAATCATCAGTTTACACCATAAACTCTTTGTTCCAGGGTCTCCTGGTTGCCTACATTTCTAAAATGGGTTTGGTAAAAGAGGTATATGGGTAAGACCTTATAGTGGGAGGTTTCTTAGTCATAGGGTAGAGAGACTTCATTGCTACCTGCAGGAGGCATGCTTTCACCAGGGCAGAAGGTGCATTAGGGATCGTGGATGTTGTGTACCTGGGCTGCAGCAGGGCCCCTGGCACCGTCCCCCACAGCGTCCTCCTGGAGAAGCTGGCGGCTCATGGCCTGGGCGAGCACACTCTTTGCTGGGTCAAAACTGGCTGGAAGGGCGAGCCCTGAGGGTTGTGGTGAGCGGGGTTCAATCCAGCTGGCAGCCGGGCACAAGCGGTGCCCCCAGGGCTCAGTGCTGGGCCCAGCTCTGTTTAACATCTTTATC
>NW_009259692.1:407018-415534 GCF_000687185.1 Egretta garzetta | reverse complement strand
AGCCCCCCGCGTTGGGGGGATTTAACAGCCGGGCAGCCGAGGTGCTGAGGGCCAGGGTTTGGGGGTGGGATGGCAGGGGTAGGGGAGCGGTTGGGCTAGGGAAGCTGAAAGGGCTTTTCCAGCCTAAACCATTCTGTGATTCTGTGATTATGTATTCTGTTCTCTGCTGTCACGTTTCTCATCAGGACTTCAAGGAGCAGATAGTCCATCATGCTGCGACCATCTTCCTGATCAGTTTCTCATACTGTGCCAATTACATCCGCATTGGGACGCTGGTGATGGTGATTCATGACGCTTCTGATTGCTTCCTAGAGGTGAGCTCCACAACTTACATGCCAGGCAAAGCCTAGTTAGCCACGGTGCTCTTCAGCCGAAGGGCGTTGTTTGATCTAGCACAGTTCAGGCCAAGCATTATGGTGTTTCACAGAGTACTGATCTCCTGACCCAGCCTAGGGTGCCCTGCCGAGCACCAGGAAGAGGCACGATTGCCTGCATGCAGATCGTATCGTATCTGGCCCGTTAGCCTCCTGGAGCATGTGCAGATGCACTGTCTTGGCCTGCTGTTTTATTGTTCTTTCTCCTTCCAGCCAACTAAGATATTCAATTACATGAAGTGGAAAAAAACTTGTGACAGCCTCTTTATGATCTTCTCAGCTGTTTTCCTCATCAGCCGCCTGGTCATTTTCCCCTACACGTGAGTCTGCTGCAATCAAGGGAAATGGAAAAGCTGCCTTCTGAGAGACGGGATAATTCAGCTGGGTGCTGAAGCTTTTGCTGCAGCCTTTGCTTTTCAATCCTTGAGTGTATGCCCCTGCCCTTTGCATGGGCTGCAGTGCCACATGGCTGTTGCACCTGCCTTGGGGTAAACTAGGGTGGTCTGCCTTGGAGTTCATAGAGTGGTCTTAAAGCCCTAAAGTATGCTGCAGAGGAGGGGTCCTCGGCCTCCTCTGGTAGGGCTCGGCAGCGCTACCCTGCTTATTTCTGGTGGGGAACTGAGAGTGGGCTTGCATGTGTTATATAGAAGAAGGAAGTGACTGACCTGAAGCTTCCTCTGTGACTAGAGCTTCCGGGGGCTTAATTACAGCCCTACTAACAACACGCTTTCCACTGCAATTCCCTCTCTCTTGCAGAGTGCTCTATAACACCTACTATTACTCCATGGAGATATTCGAACCCTTCTTTGGATATTACTTCGTGAATGCTCTCCTGATAACTCTGCAGCTGCTCCATGTCTTCTGGTCCTGCCTAATTATTCACATGGTCTACAAGTTCATCCTCCAGGGCACGGTATGGATCAGTTTATAGTCCCTTGTACATCACGTGGGGAGGGAGGGTCCACCTAGACTGCTTGGGAGCACAGGGGTTCATCTGGGATGGAGTCCTTCTTGCCCTACTGAAATTATATATCGTAAATGTACATTCCTAGCAGCGAGGTGAAAGGAACACTTAATATTATTAGGGAAAGTTGTTCAAAAAAAGTAACATTTTTATGAGTCACTACAATATTGGGTGCACTTCTGATGCTTGTATTCAAGAAAAATGTGGATTGGACTCCAGGGGAGACTTCCATGAACAAAGCCAGTGACATCTGAGTAAGGATCCCAACACTTGATCCAGTATGATTTGCATTTGTAACAAAACTAAGAAATCAAGGCAGGGAAAGTTGTCATGATTGGTGAGGCCAGTGCAAAAGTGCTTCCCTTATAGTACAGGATTTTTAATTACAGTGTTACTGAGATCCCAGAATGGCTGAGGTTGGAAGGTACCTCTGGAAGTCTTGTCAATATTCCCTGGCTCAAGGAAGGTCACCTAGAGTAGGGTGCCCAGGACCACGTCCAGTCAGCTTCTGAATATCTCCAAGGACAGAAACCCCACAACCTCTCTGGGCAACCTGTGCCAGTGCTTGGTCACCCTCTCAGTGTTTCCTGATGTTCAGATTCCATTGCCTCTTGTGCTGTCACTGGGTACTACTGAGAATAGCCTGGCTCCATCTTCTTTACACCCGTCCTTCAGGTATTAATACCATTGATAACATCCCCCTGAGCCTTCCCTTCTCCAGGCTAAACAGTCCCAGCTCCCTCAGCCTTTCCTCATATGTGAGGTGCTCCAGTCCCTTCCTCATCTTTGCAGTCCTTCGCTGGATACTCTCTGGCCATGTCTCTTTCATACAGAGGAGCCCAGGACTGGGCACAGCACGTCAGGCATGGCCTCACCAGTGCTGAGCAGAGGGGAGGGATCACCTCCCTCAACCCGCTGGCAAGACTCCTCCTAATGCAGGCCAGCGAGGGCAAGGGCACATTTCTGGCTCATGTTCAACCTGGTGCCTGCCAGGACCTCCAGGTTTTTCCTAGAAAAGCTGGTCAGCCCCCAGCATGTACTGGTGCATGGAGTTATTCCTCCCCAGGTACAGGACTTCACACTTCCCCATGTTGAAATTCCCAAGGTTCCTGTTAGCCCACTTCTCCAGCCTGTCAAGGTCCCTCTGGATGGCAGCACGATCCTCTGGGAGCCACCCTCTCTCCTACTGGAGTGAGTCCAGAGGAGGGCAACAGAGATGATGAGGGACTGGAGCATCTCCCCTACGAGGAAAGGCTGACAGAGCTGGGCTTGTTCAGCCTGGAGAAGAAAAGGCTGAGGGCATCTCATCAACAACCTACAAATATCTCAAGGGTGGGGGTCACAAGGACGGAGCCAGACTCTTCCCAGTGGTGCCCAGCGCCAGGACAAGGGGCCATGGGCACAAACTGAAGCAGAAGAGGTTCCAGTTGAACGGGAGGAAGAACTTGTTGACTGTGAGGGTGCCCGAGCCCTGGCCCAGGCTGCCCGGGGGGGGGCTGTGGAGTCTCCTTCTCTGGAGATCTTCAACCCCCGCCTGGACGCTGTCCTGTGCCCCCTGCTCTGGGTGAGCCTGCTTGAGCAGGGGGGTGGCACTGGGTGAGCTCCGGAGGGCCCTGCCAACCCCTGCCAGTCTGGGATTCTGTGATCCTGTGATATCAGCCACTCATACCAGTTTTGTGTCTGCAGCAAACTCGCTTAGGGTGCACTCTGCCCCATCATCTGGATCATTAATACATGTTTTGTCTGGATTATCTCACAGTGCTGTAGGACATCTACAGCAGGATATCTACAGAGTAGATCCTTCTGTCTAAACCAGCTGTCTGGACTCTTCGTAGCAGTTACAGGCACGCCCAGAGCATAATCCATTCAAGATCGCAGCCAGGTAGTGCTGCTCATCTGTCAGTCATAGAGCAACCCTAGATGAACATCTGAGGTGCAGCGGTATGAACTCAAGTGAAATGCATCCCGCTGCTTCTGACCATAGCCTGTAGCAGTTGCTGTGAGACCAAACTGCTGCTCAGCATGAAATTCTTCCCAAAACCAAAGACATGACCTAATGGCATTAGACTGGCCACGTGCCAAGGACACAGTCCAGGAGTAATAAGTCAGTGCCTTGTGGGAGTTGACCTCGTAGCCCAGGATGAGTTGTTTTGTTAGCATCCAACTGGGGAATTCTGCCTTGTGGGAACGGAGAACAAGCATTAAAGGCTCATCTTCATCTGTAGCGTCCCCATTTTCTTTATCTGCCTTCCCTTAAGGTAGCACAGAGCAAATTAGTTGCAAATTAGGAAACAGAAACTTCACACAGGGCAGAAAGTGAAGTTGCAGCTGAAGACGCCCTTTTATTGTTTTCCTAATTCTAGCGTGGGCTGAATTACCATTGCAGTTACCACCAGTGTAAAATGATGAGGTAGTAAATAGCCTTATTAGAAAGAAACGAACCATCAGGGAGAAAAATGCTGAAGCATACCCAGAACTTTTCCTATTTTATCTAAAAATCATCTGCTGCATTCAGTGCAAAAATGTATTTGAGAACTTTTCATATCGAACAGTGAATGGCAAAGAAAAATCGTCCTAAATGGGTCTGTTTCGATGATGATATTTAGTAGCCCAAAGCAGTATTGGCAAGAACACAGGACGTTCTTTTTGAGAGCCCTGAAATTCTCACTCCAGTCAGAAGTTCATACACTTCTCATGGGCCTTTCTGATCTCCGCAGTTTTCCTCTCTGACTACGTGATTATCAGCACCACCTTCTCACCTGATGTCTCCTAATCCCCGCTAATTAGAGCTCAGCCTAGATCCTGAAGCACGAGTCTCATTCCCTCGTACAGGCAACCCGAGAGACATCGTTGTAATTCATGCAGCTATATAGTTCCTTTGTGAACCGTGCTGGGTTTAAGGCCTCAGCCACATTCTATGGCCATGAATGGATAAACCTAGGAGTATTGATTACTATTTGTCCTTACGCTGCAGATCAAGACTCCTGCGTAGCTCCTGAACTGCCAGTTCCAGCATGACATGAGGTCCAGGTTGTTCACAGAAGATAGCATCTCCTGCCCATATTGTCCTTGGAGGCAGTTTGAATTCAGTGCAAGTTTAGATTCTTACAAATCCCAGCTCCGTTTGGGCGTAGTGATCTGTAGAAAATATGATCCAAGAGATTTCCCCAGAAGAACAGACAGAGTAAATGGAGACTACAGGTGTCTGTGCAGCAACCGATGGGCCCTGGAACAGTTTCCAGAGCTCAGGTCACAGAAGGGGTTTGCTGCTTTCCCTCAGAGCCCTCTTGCCAACAAGGAGTGCGACACCACAAATTTGCTCCTGATTTTGACATCTTGTGTTGCAGAGTAGAAAGAGTCTGGGAAGCCAGCAAGTGCTAGGCTGCTTTCTCTAAACTGTCATTTTATCACATTGTTTCTTCTTTGTCTTCCTCTTAAAGCAGTGAATTAGATATTTACCAAAAGTGGATTACAGATCTCTTGGTCAATAGCAAGAGGAAAAACCTGAACATAAAACTGAATGTAATCAGGGTTGAGTGGCTTTGTGTTGAGCGTATGCTCTCAGACTGTCCAAAGCAGTGTGCTCAACCTGCAGCCACCCAGGCCACGTGAGGCAGAAGCTATCACCCTGTCCCTTTTGGAAAAAGTAAAAGAGCTTGACTAACTGCCTCCCCCATCCTTCTTCCACATGCTGGTGCCCAAAGCAGCCATGTGGATCTCCTCAGGCTTCCACGGTTGTCCTCAGTCCTGGGCATCTGTGGTTTGGTGCTGCAACCTGCGCAGTAATTCCTAATGGTTATCGGGATCACAGCTAGGATTGCACTGAGGCTGCAATCAAAGAGCCAGAGAGAATCTGTTTCCAAAGGCGATGCAAAAGCTGAAAGGACATGGTAGAATGTGCCAAGGGCGAGTGGCTGAAGTAGCAGATGAATGCTTAGCCTGTGGCTCAGCTAGCGCCGCTTCTTGTGCAGACGCCTATGTTTGTATTGCTTCTCATTTTCTGTAGATGGAAAAGGACATGAGAAGTGACACGGAAGAAAGCGACAAGGATGAAGAAAGAGAAAAGATTAGGGAAAAGGAGAAGAATGGGATCACGTATTTCAGCAACGTCACGAGCAACAATTACATCCAGAGGAATGGGTCTGAGCCACTGAACAACAGAGCCCACCTCACCAACGGCCATGTCAAGGAAAGATAGCTACCGTGCACCCGCTTCTCCTCTGGTCTGTAGTGAATCCAGTCCACCGCCTGTAGAAACAGTTTTGCTCCTTGTGTAGATAAAATGGAACGCAATTGCAGTGTCGTAGCTGAATTCCTGCTTCCTGTAAACAGAAATGTTTATGGTCAGTGATATTTGAAGGAAGTTTTTGGTCTTTCTTCAATAAAAGCTTACTATAGGTTGTAGCCTTGAGGCAGATAGAAAGGGATCAAAGTGCTTTGACTTCTATTAGACTGTACCATAGTTGTTACATGTGTTAATCTTGAAAAATACTTTAAAAAAAAAAAAAAAGGTGGATAAACTCTGGCAATGTCAAGTCTTAACCACCTAATGTTGTTTGATAGGAACCTGTTTAGCTTTGATCAGCCTCTGGAGGGCCTGGCCCATTGCCACTGATTATGGCTAATAAGTGTGAGACTCTCAATCTTAATACAGGGACACCTCTTTTGAGAAGATGGGTGCCCCGTGCACACTCAGAAAATTAAAACTGAGCGTAGTGGAATGAAACCTTTGGAAAGACACAGGAGAAAACATTTTCTTCTCAAAGGAAATGCTGCTGTGTGCCGTATGACCAGTTCTGTAATGGTATGGATCTCAGTCCCTTCTGTTGTCAGCATTATTGCCACAAAGGTGGGAACTCCAAAGCCCAGGCTGGAGGGAGTACCCACCCAAAGCGTAGTTGGAAGAGCTGGAAAATCCAGGCAGCTGTGTCTCAACTGTCAGGTAATCCTTTAAACCTGTCCTGGAAGTAATCACAGTCAGAAGAAGGGAGGTCTAGATGGTCTAGAAGGCAACACTGATTAAGTTCTCATGTTTTCACCTAGTGTGATTGGCCCAGTGGGAAATGTTTACAGAGTCAGCTCGTGGCAAGAAGGGAATATATTTCCCCTGTCCTCAGAGGAAAAAGGATCTGGAGAAGATCTGCTGAGAGATGCTTTAATGTGGCCGCCTAACTCTAGAGCCTTTGCCTAGACCTATCGAGAGCAGCAAGTTTAAAGCAGTAGTCCATGAGGTCATGACGCAGTTCTGGTTCAGTTTGTTTAGACGCCCTATATTTTATACCCTATGTAGTCTTAGACTTTGGATTCTGTAATTGCTTAAAAGAGTTAAATTAGTATGACGTGAATTTCTGTTTTATAGATCAATTAATCTATGAAACCAAAGCATTAACAGATTGACTGTAATGTGTGCAGAGACTTAGACTGCCCAGGCCATGCAGACACGTCCCTCTATGTGCCCAGTAAGGGCCAATGCTAAGTGGGGGCGGGGGGGCATGGACCAAGGAAATGCCTGATTTGAGGAGGTGGCACACGTGTTTAAAATTAAAAGGCAAGGGGACAAGAAGGACAAGAGAGTTTTCGGCAATCCACTCAGTTCACCTGAGGTGTGACTGAGAGCTTTGATCTGAGCTTGTAGGTGCTCGTCTTAGGTTTCAGTCAAAATACACAGGATAATTTCAGAGGGGAAAAAGTGGTTCCAGTGCGGGTGATTCCAGGGCATGCTCTGGGAGGAGAGCATCTGCATTGTCCTTCAAATTCCTATTTGCTGAAGATGGTTTGTCTCTGAAACCTTGAGTTAATTTGGCGTTTGAAGTACATGTCCCGTATACTGTCGTGTTTCTGTATGCAGTCTTGCCGCGCCTCTGCGGGTGACGCGTTCGGGAGGGGTCATTATCCATCGTTTTGTACTACTGAATATAAATGTTCTTTATAAAATTACTTTTGAAAGGTTTGATTGCCTGGGCTCCTTTCTACTTCTTTAGCCAGCAGGAGGTAGCCTGCCTAGCTGCACCTTATAGGGGATGTGGGATGAGGGAGACGCGTTTGGGTGCTGTTGCCAAGGTCAATACACGTGGAGTGCACATGGAGAGGATGTCACATACCCGGGACATGCAGCCATGATGGGCCATGCCAGTGGAAGAGTGCAGCTGCCTGATTTGTCTCCTACTGGGTAACGCTGCATTTGGCCCTGGAACAAGGGACACTTTGGGGCACCCCTACACTAGACCTAAGCTGGGCCAGGTTACTTGGTACTGCCAGGGCAAGTCCAAGGCTGCAGCACTGGGGAGATGCTTTGGACCTGCAAGGAGAGAAACTGATGTCTATTCTTTTTCATGAGGTTTTCGAAGGCAAGGAAAGATCCTGCGGTAAAATCACACCATCTCTCAGAACGCTTCCCGGAGACGGCACAATGCACCGCGGAGCCAGCGCAGACCTACCTTGATGCCTGCTGAATTTTATCCTCAGGGCTTTGCTGTTCTCCCCAAAGATTGAGATACGCTCATTAAGAGGCAAATCTGGTTCTTGTGAAAGGATACATCAAGGATTCAGGAGAGCTCTTGGCCTAAGAACTACTGAGTGCTGCTTTTAGTGGAGGAACTGGCAGCAGTGAGTCACTGGGGCAGATCAACCGCCAAGTTTGTTTTCTTGCCATCAGCTTGCTAAGGCTTAAAGAAGCTCTGTGTGCAATCAGCTTCCTCCCCACATTGCTCCACCTTCTCTCTTTACGGCAGCCCCAGTGTTGGGACGCTTGTGAGTGCTGTGATAGTATTTATGAATTTAGCATATCAACTCCCTCCACCCCCTCCATACTAGGGGCATCGCAGCCCCCAACACAGAGAAGCTGTAGAAAACCTGCAGCAAGACTGAAAAACGCAGCAGAGCAGATGGAGCACTGGGCGCCACAGCAGAATCTGAATCTATTTCTGCTGTCTCTGTATTAGCCCACGTGCACAGGGGAGGACGTGCATTGCACAGTGCGTGCGTCGCATAACGTTATCAAGCAGCCGTGGGAGATGAGGTGGCCGGCTCCAGGTGAACCATGAGAAGAACCTTTACCGGTGCTCCCATGCTGCTGTCTGGTCGGGGAGTTGAGGACTGGCAAAGCGTGGCCCCCAGGCTGGCATCTGGCCACCCTGGCCCAAAATTATGGCTGGCATGAGTCCCCTGAATCCCGCAGT
>NW_009259692.1:401375-406859 GCF_000687185.1 Egretta garzetta | reverse complement strand
TGCTGACTCCAGTAGTTGTGGACCTCTGGTGCTGGTTTGGATCTTGATTTAAGAGCAGTTTGGCGCAGTCGTTCCCTTCCCCCTGCACACGTTCAGGTGACAGCAGAGCTGCGCATCCACCACTTTTTTTCACTTAGACACGTACGCCCAATGAAGCCTTTGCTCGGATGGCCACACTTTGAAAGGCCCCGACTGCCTTTCTCATTTGCACATGCACAACAGAGACGGTCCCTGCAGGTACGGGCATCCCTAGGAAACAGCAAGGCATTGTTCAGAAAGCTGAAGTCGTGTCTAAACAGGGAAGGTGGAAAGGACCTGTAACTTTGGCACATTAATACCAACATGCAACACAGCAGGCCAAGAAATATCGTGAGAAACAACTTGGAAGGCGATACCAATCTCTGGAACATTGGAAAGGCTGCAGGAGTCACAGATAGTCGAGGCAAGAACACCGAGGCAAGATCAGGCTAGCGCCAAAAAACTCAATGAGCTGCCTGCATGTGATTCCCCGCTTAGAAGCTCAGAGAGGGGCTGATGCCTGACGTCTTGCTGAGGCTACATCCCAAGAGGATCCATCTCAAGCTGATGGGTGAGAAGAATTTACATAGCAAACAGACTAACGGAACAACAGCAAAGCTTCAAACCTGGGTGGCATTCACTTAAGGGTCAAGAGGAAACTCATACTAGGAGTTGTTGAGCTGCCAACTCAAACGAATGCCGTTTTGTGGTTCAAATCATCTTGTTATCGGAAAAAATTAGAATAGAATCGAATCGAATCATTGAGGTTGGAAAAGCCCTTTAAGCTCCCCCAGCCCAACCGCTCCCCTACCCCTGCCATCCCACCCCCAAACCCTGGCCCTCAGCACCGCCTCTGCCCGGCTGTTAAATCCCCCCAGGGCTGGGGACTCGACCCCTTCCCTGGGCAGCCCCTTCCAGTGCCTGACAGCCCCAAGGGGAAGGAATTGTTCCCCATGGCCAACCTCACCCTGCCCTGGCACAACTTGAGGCCGTTTAAGAAGGTTCCAAGCAGGAATATGACAACCAGACCGGTAGAAAGTGTAATATATGATGGAATTTGTGGAAACAGATGAACATAATATTATAGGAAAGAGTCCCTATGGGTTGTGCATGAGGAAATCATGTCTCGCTGTGCTGGGGTTTTCCCAACGGGTCAGTGAGCACATGCAGAGGAGAGAACCAGCTTTGCAAAGGCGTTCAGAAAGGGCCCTCATCACAGACTTAACAAAATCCACCCGGGGTTACCATGAGAGACCAGTAGGGATTTTTCACAGCGATGTATTGCTGCATGCGCCCCAAAAAGGGGGAGGGAAGGGCAGATGGCAAGATCAGCTGGTAATGGAAGTTACTCATGATGAGGATGCAGCGGTCACAGAAGGGTTTAGGGGCTGAGTGATAAAACACAATTGGATATGGAGGAGAGCAATGGGGCACGTGAGAAGTCTCCTGAAGTGCTGGGCTGAGCATTAGCACTTCGGAATAGTTTTGGGGAGCGGTGCATCGACTTAGCGTGCACTATGTGATGGTTCAGAATGCAAATAGGATATGGGATGTTGCTGGGCAAGATGGAAAAACCAAACCTGATCCTGTTGGGGCCCTAAGGGTGCCAGAGGATCTTAATGGCTGGGGCCCAGCCTCACCTGGGACCTCCATCCGCACCCTCTGCCAGGTGTCAGAGCTGATGGATAGGTGAGGACTTTGCAGCCTGGGAAGGAAAAGGCTGGTAGAAAGGGAGGGCAAGAGAGAAGCCTCTGCTGTTACTGTCACCAGGCAGGGACTTCAGTCACCCGTGCAGCAGCGTGGGATTGAGGTTAGCCACCTCCTTGACACCCACTAACGTACTTTCTTGTCCAGGGACATCTTACCCCACCTCCAAAGCTCATGGGCAGGTCAGAACAAGTGATGCTATTTCAACCACTCTGAAGTCATACTCATGGGATCTGGCGAGAGGTGGGGAGTGTGAATGATGAGCTGTTGAGCCGGGAATCCCAATTTCGGAGTGAGTTTTATGCCCTGCTGCTACCTGCTTGCCGAGTCCCGGAGCCTCTGCTCTCTGGGCCCATCATCCTGACCGGGATGGGACTGTCGGAGAGATTCTGGCATCATGAATACTGGCTGCCACCGGGAGCTACCTGGGAAGACATGAAGGAGTCTGCAGACATACGCTACCCACAGCCTCCAGACCTCTTGCTCTGCATCCCCGGTGCCCTGCTTTTGATCGTTGTCCGATGCATCTTTGAAAGGTGAGTGCAGCAAATCTGGTTTCTCCTGTGCTGGTTGCCACCAGCACCTTGCAGGGTTGCTCCAAACTAATCCTTACCTGCTTCCTGGCCACCACAAAATGGTCAGGGGATTGTCCCCAAGAATATTGACTCTCTCTGCTTTTTGTGGCAGCTCGTATTTGCGTGGCAGCTCTTTGCCCTGCCCTTCCTCTTTCTGTACCTGTAACATAACCTGTACCAGAGGTGTGAAAAGACGAATCCGTCACCCAGTCACACCTCAACTGTGGGCAGAGGGGTCCCTCCGGAGAGAGTCCAAGTGGGATTTTGCAACACAGATAAGGGATTTGCTGGGTACATCGGTGTTGGGAACCCCCAGCTGAGCCAGGGGTCAGCCTGGTCCTAGAGGATGCTCCCAAAGGTGCTGCATGAGCCCCCCATGCTCAGCACAGAGGCAGGAGGAGGGGGTGACCATGGCTCTGCCCCGCTCTCCTCCTGGCACCAGAGATCCCCAGTTCAATCAGGGGTGATGTACTTGGTGGGCATTCTCACCTGGAGTACTGCGTCCAGCTCTGGAGCCCTCCAGCACAAGAAGGACATGGAACTGTTGGAACGGGTCCAGAGGAGGGCTACAAAAATGATCCGAGGGCTGGAGCACCTCTCCTATGAGGACAGGCTGAGAGAGTTGGGCTTGTTCAGTCTGGAGAAAAGAAGGCTACGGGGAGACCTGATTGCGGCCTTTCAGTACCTAAAGGGGGCCTATAGGAAAGATGGGGAAAATCTTTTTAGTAGGGCCAGCTGTGTTAGGACAAGGGGAAATGGTTTTAAACTAGAACAGGGTAGGTTCAGGCTAGAGGCAAGGAAGAAATTTTTTACAATGAGGGTGGTAAAACACTGGAACAGGTTGCCCAGAGAGGTGGTGGAGGCCCCATCCCTGGGAACATTCAAGGCCAGGTTGGATGGGGCTGTGAGCAACCTGATCTAGTTAGCAGTGTCCCTGCTCACTGCAGGGGGGTTGGACTAGATGACCACTAGTGGTCCCTTCCAACCCTAAACATTCTATGATTCTATGATTCTATGATTCACCTGGCTGAGGGAACCGGTACTCCCTGGGGGAGCCTGAGGACCAACCGGCATCTCCCCAGCGCTTGGGTGTGGAGGCGAGGCAGGTCCACACGGCTCGGCGCGGGAGGTGGATTCGGACTGGGCTCTGGGTCCCTTTCGCAGGAACACGGACTGACACACGGGGAGGTACAGGCCAGCCCTCGGGCACAGGGGGTCGGGAGCTGATCAGGTGGAGCGGGGCGGCGCGCTAGGGTGGGCAGATCTGCCGAGGGGCTTCCCTTTGGGCGGGGGGGCGTGAAGCAGCAAGGCTGTGCTCAGCAAACCTGCCCTCAGCTGGGACTGGGGCTCTGTCCCATGGCCTGGGGGAGTGGGGAGCACTGGCCCATCTCCCCGCAGAGCTGGCTCCTGCCTGCTCTGCGTAGCCATAAGCCGCTGTGGCAGAGAGGGGCTGTAGGACGAGCCAGAATTTATTCCAGGGGCATCAGGTCTTCCCTCAGAGACGATGCACTTGCCCGGCATCCCAGAAACAAGATTTTTAGAAAGCAGTGCCTCACACCGGAGCCTTGCATGGGTTCCCTGCAAAGCTACTGTTCCCTGCAGGAGCCAGCATATCCCCCGTGCTCCGTCCTTGGCTCCCTGGTACCCTGGGCACATGGGGCACTCGGACACTTGCACACTGGTTTCATGGCACGGTCTGGACTGCGTGGGAATGCTGCGAAGGGGACTGGTGTGCACTCCAACACAGAGACGTGCAAGGCTGTCGTGGTTTAACCCGGCTGGCAACCAAACACCACGCAGCCGCTCGCTCACTCCCCCCCCTCAGTGGGATGGGGGAGAGAATTGGAAAAAAAAAAAGTAAGACCCGTGGGCTGAGATGGAGACAGTTTAATAAGAGAGAAGAATAACAATAGTAATAATAATAATGGTAAGAGAATATACAGAATATATAAAACAAGTGATGCACAATGCAATTGCTCACCACCCGCTGATCGATGCCCAGCCCGGCCCGAGAAGCGATCACTCCCTGAGCCGCGATCACTCTCCCCACAACCAACCAACTCACTCCCCAGCATGACGTTCCATGGGCTGGAACAGCTCTTTGGTCAGTTGGGGTCAGCTCTCCTGGCTGTGCCCCCTCCCAGCTTGTTATGCCCCTGGCCGAGCAGGAGAAGCTCAAAAAGTCCTTGAGTAGTCTGAGCACTGCTTGGCAACAACTAAAACCATCAGTCTGTTATCAACATTCTTCTGGTACTAAATCCAAACCACAGCACTATCCCAGCTACTATGAAGAAAATTAACTCTATCCCAGCCGAAACCAGGACAGTATCTCAGGGCTTCGGCAGAAGAATTAATTATTGCTTACTTTATAGTTGTTATTGGTGTCTCCGCTGCACATCCAGCATTCCTCCCCTTCACTTTGGTGCCCTTGCGTCTCTCGCAAGGAAGAGCACTGACCTGGCAGAGGCACTGGGCTTTGCGTGTGCCCCTGGAGCTGTAACGGGTCCCTTGGGCTGTGCACGCGTCGCTGGGGCCGTGCCGGAGCGCAGGGGTGGTGCATCCATGCAGGATACGGTGCTGAGGGGACCTCGCTGCTGGCTGACCCTGGCTCACAGCGTGGGCACACGCGTCCTCTCCTGCCTGAACTCTCCTTCCTCTTGCAGAACTGTAGCTCTGCCCTTGGGCAGGCGGTTGGGTGTGAGTGACAAGCTGAGGCCCAGAGTTCAGCCCAATGCTACGCTGGAAGGCTTCTACGTTCAGCTGGGCAGGACCCCGAAGGAGGTGAGCGTCCCCAGTGTCCCAAGAGCCCAGGCAAGCAACACCTCCCTGTGCAGACACCCCAGCCCAACCAACCCAGCCTCGCAGGCGAGGCAGTTACTGTAAACCCTTCCAGAAAAGGAGATATATAAGCAGATATTTCAGCGTCTTCCAACATGTTCAACAGCTGCAATCCCAGCACCCCCTGACCTGCTGCGTGGTAAATACAGCAGGTAGTGCGAGAGCTGCTGGCCCTGCTGAGGGGGCAGCCAACACCCGCTTTGGGTAGGGTCTGTGGAAAAGGCTCCTTACTTTTAGCAGAAATACAAGTCCTTCAGAATTATAGAAATATTTAGGTTGGAAAAGAACATTGCCCCTAACTGTTCCCCTACCCCTGCCATCCCACCCCCAAACCCCGGCCCTCAGC
>NW_009259692.1:398609-401311 GCF_000687185.1 Egretta garzetta | reverse complement strand
GGCTCCCCCCTCCTCTCAGGCAGTTGTAGGCAGCGATGAGGGCTCCCCTCAGCCTCCTCTGCTCCAGGCTGAACCCCCCCAGCTCCCCCAGCCGCTCCCCAGCAGCCTGGGGCTCCAGACCCCTCCCCAGCTCCGCTGCCCTTCTCTGGACACGCTCCAGCCCCCCCAGGTCCTTCGGGGAGGGAGGGGCCCAAAGGAATGGAAGCCAACCTGGATCGAGAGGGCTCCGCACTTGCAGGCCTGGACAGAGTAGCTCCTGCCATCCTGCCATCGCTCTAGCAGTGGTGGGGTTGCTTTTAACCAACCCCTCTCAGTTTTTAAGGCCTCTCCCATTCTCCGGAGAGGACAATCATTCAGCTCAGCCACTCTCCAGTACATTTTCCTTTCAAAATTGCTGCGTCTCACCAAAGAACAGACTCTGCTCACATAGATGACAGTAACAGTTGTAGTGCAACCTCCCAGGTCGGTGCTGTTGCACTCTCCCCTTCTTGTCCAGTCAAGCACTTGCATGGCAGCCATTCTCTCAGCTGCTCTATCCTTGGGAGACCTCAGCACCCTTGGAGATCTATCCCCTACTGCTGTGCTAAGTCCTCAGTCCTGCCCATCAAACCCTCTCATCGTACGCAGTCTTTAATTAAGGCCACATGCAGGTCCCTGCTCCTTGCAGCCTCATTTCAGTGCTTTGGGGTGGAGATTTTTATTCTGGGTCTGTGGAGCAATAAACCCAAAGGGGACTAAGGAAAGTGAAGCAAGACTTTTAAGCGCCCCAGTTTGCAAATGGTTGTTATCACATACCTGAATGCACAAATCCAGAATAGCCTCCCTCCTTCTATGGTGCTCTCCAGCCTGGAATGAAGGTAATTTTAGCCATAATTACGTAAACTGGGAAACTTGGTCATTTCAGGCTAAACGATACTGGGTATAGCTTGACTGCAGTGGTTGGGTTTTGTTTTTTTTTCCTGTCCTGCAGCACTAGGAGCTCACACATCCCGCTGAAGAGTCCCTTGACACAGATTTTATTTATTACTTTGCTCCTACAGGATTTTCTAACACTGATGCAGTGACTTTCCCGTCTCTCCCAGCTCTTCAAAGGACAGAGAGCCACAGCGGTTAAAGGTCAGAGCAGCCCTTTATTTAGCATCAACCCCGAGTTTATGTACCATAACAATGCTGACCACCAAAAACCACCTGCAACCTTGGCACAGACACAGAGGTTTCACTACCTTTTGCCACAACTTCATTTGCCAGGTAGGAAAAAAGACAAAGCTCTCAACGACCAGATCTATTCTTAAAATTAAAAAATTTCACAGACCAAACTTGACGCAATCTAACTCCCATCAGCTGTAAAGCACATGAATTTCTTTTTGGTTATGTTGGATCTGGCATCACTCATGCCCACGTATCAAATCTCCGCACAGACACACACCCATGAATAGGAAGGGGGCAAGGGAGTTTGTTATCTATGACCTGGCACATATCAATGTAGGGATCAAAGAGCACTACAACGGGGAGGGCACTGTTCCCCTTCCTCTGTCCAAGGAGATAAATTTGTCCGTTCACAGTGCTGCATCCCATGAAGAACTTCTGGGTCAAGCATTCCTCATCCACCTGGGTCCATTCATCTGTTTCCACATCAAATCGAAAAGCTCCCCCTCCTATGGTGTACAGAGCTCCGTTCAGTGATGTGATGCAGAGGTCATACCTGGGAGAAAAGAAACCCTTGACCAGAATCAGCAGAAAGATCTGGCCCCTGAAATATTCAGCGTGACTTTGGTCCTTGTATCAAGAGTCCCATTTAAACAGAGAATCACAGAAGTGGTGGTGGGACAGGACTTCTGGATTTCTCCAGTCCAGCCTCTTCTTGGAGCAGGACCAACCCTAGAACCTTTCTTCTCCTGCCAGGTCCCAGATTATATCTTACCTTGGAAGCGGGGAGAATGAGATGACATCCCAGCTGTCCGTCTCTGTGTTCAGCCTTTGCACTCCATCATATACATGTCCATTTTCATCCAGGCCACAGACCACGTAGATCTTGGTTCCCATGCTGACCGCATCTCCTCTCTCCACAGGTTGAGCCATAGGACTCATGCTTTCCCACTCCGACTCCGTCAAAGCCATGCGCTCCACTGCTGGGATTATCCCTTCATCTGTGCTCCCTCCAAGCACATACAGGTAGAGCCCTGCTCCTACCGCACAATGGCTATTGCGGGACTTCTTCATGGCAGGCCCTTCTAGCCAGCTATTGTCCAAGCAATTGTAGACCAGCACCCAATCCACACTATACCACACAAACTCATCCCGGAAATATCCGCCTGTCACAAAAAGGAAGCTCCCTGGAAAGACAGCAGAGAAAAGCATCAGTTACAGGAAGGCTGAACATTGCTCCTGAGAACTAGGGTTCTCATTTCTCCCTGGGCTGGACCAACAAGGTGCAAGACAAGCAGAGAAAATTACTGCTCTTTGTATCAGTTTGCAGTATTTGATTCCTCATCTGCCCAGACATGCTGGGCCTACAGGATGCAGTAAGTCCTTCCAAGTCTGCTCCCACCCTTGAGCAGAATCATGGGAACTACTCTGCCCTGCTCTGGGGAGACCTCCCCTGGAGCCCTGCGTCCAGCTCTGGAGCCCTCAGCACAAGAAGGACATGGACCTGTTGGAGCGGGGCCAAAGGAGGGCTACTAAAATGATCCGAGGGCTGGAGC
>NW_009259692.1:390187-398594 GCF_000687185.1 Egretta garzetta | reverse complement strand
TTAGGCTGGATCTAAGGAAGAAATTCTTTACAACGAGGGTGGTGAAAGCCTGGCAGGGGTTGCCCAGAGAGGGGGTGGAGGCCCCATCCCTGGGAACATTCCAGGCCAGGTTGGACGGGGCTGTGAGCAACCTGATGTGGTTCAAGGTGTCCCTGCTCCTGCGGGGGGGTTGGGCTGGGTGACCTCTAGGGGTCCCTTCCAACCCCCATTCTATGATTCTGTGAACACTGGTTGGAAAGAACCACTGGGAGTCCTCATGTCCAAACTCCCACTTGAAACGGGACTATCACCATCGCTAAATAAGGGAAGCCATGGTACTGAGCTGTCTTGAAAGTCTCCAAGCATGAAGATTTCACAAGATCCATGGGTAAGCTTAACTTAATGGCAACTATTAATCAGAAGTCACCATCTGTCAAAACCACCGTGAAAGAGAAGGCTAAAAAAAAATATGTTGCTTAAAGTGAAGTCATTAGACTGATTCCAGATAAAGCTAATGCAAGGGGTTCAGTAATTTATGCTACATAGGAAGAAATATTCAGCCTTGTCTAATATTCTCCCAGGACTAAGGGAAATAAACCCATTCTTTGAACGAATACAAACACAAATATCAATGAGGTTTTAGAGGAGAAGCAGCTGAACTCCCCGCATTTGGGTCTCTAAGCCTCAAATTCTGTTTGCATTTGCTCAGTTACCTACTGCTGCCACTGCATATTGGGTGAGGTTCCTGCGCTGCAGTGGAGAACAAGCCTGCCAGGTCCCTGTTTTAGGTTGAAAGAGAAATAATTCTTGCTGTTCCTTGTCATGCTTTCCTCCCAGGACATACAAGGTGTCATAGCTCCGACCAGCATAAGGACACAGCTCCGTATTTTGCCAGCTGGGTGGAGGACAGCTGTCTAACTTCTTTATTAATCTGGAAAAGGTATCTGTCTCTCCAGGGCGCTTGCTGCGTTTCACCAAGATATCGAGGAAGGACAAACTCAGAAAAGTGACCCTGACTTCGCCCACCAAATCCAGAAAGTCTTCCTCTCTCGTTGCTGGGTCCTCCATTATCCACCTCATAACACTGTCAAAAACCACGTCTTCTCGTGGAACGAAGAGGTCATCACTTTTGAGGAGCTGCACCAGCATTTCTTTGGGTAGTGCCTTAAATTCTTCCTGGCACATCACATCCCCCCAGTGAGTGAGAGCCACATTCATAGCAGACTCATACAGCTCTATAAAGGCAAATTGCTGTGAGTAGGTCATCAGGCCCAGGCAGTTGGAAACGTGCAGCTCTCGCTCCAGAAATTTCTCACACAACAGTTTCACCCTGTCAAACTGAAAAAAGTCAGCTGTTTCCAGTAAGCTGGTCACGTTTTCTTGCCCTATAAGCACTCGGGCCGTGCGGGTGAACTCAAGCAGCGTCTGAAAAGGCACTGCATCAATCCCTCTGATCACTATGTGGTGTTCAGAGCTCTCTCTTGCCCCCCCAAAAAACATGGCTTCAAAATAACGACTGTGTACGGAAAGTGCCCTACGGCTGACCTGAAAGAGTCTCTCTCCAACCTCAAGAATTGTGTCTGCGATCATTTCTGTCCGAGGTCCCAGCTCCTCTGGTTCTTGTGCAGGCTCCATGCTTGTTGACTGCCAGGCAGCTAAAATTAACTCAGCCCTTATGCAGCCTTTATTATATGAGGTCTCTGGAAACATTATCGCCCTAGCTAGGATAAATACAAGATAAGCCAATCTTGTCCTAAAAATAGAATATGTTTTCTACCCTCCTGCTTTGCTCTTCAGTCTTTCCTGCTGCTTTCACAGAGCAGAAATAGGAGAGCTGTATAATCAAAAACCCGCAGATTAATTAATCTACCTTAGCCAGGTAAGACCACAGCGAATCAGGGGAGCAGGGAGCCAAGCAAAGAGCCTGGACTATGAGGAGGAAAGAGGAGAAACAACCAAAACCTTCATAAGCACTGACTAAATAGCAAGAAGTTGCAGAAGAATGTTGAATTTGGAAAAAAACCACCCATTACAATACTTTTCACTTCTGCAAACCTTGCAAGGCTTGAGCCTTCCTGGGAAAAAAACCCATTACTTCCTCAAAGCCACATCCTTCATCAGTTCAAGTTTAATAACAATACATTAATATAATATTTAAGTTCAAGTTTAATATCAAGCTCTGAAGTGCTTCCAGTATTTAATATGTACTTAACTTTATACTTTACTAAGAGATGGGGGAAGGAACGAGCCCCCGTTCAAACCCAGATGGCTGTCACATATTCTGTCATCCTCAATCTCAACGCACTAAATAAATACAGTCATAGTACAAGCAACAGCTCACTGATTCCACAGTGATTTTTCCAAAGTGTTTAGACCAAGCTATTAAGTGGAGAGATTTGCATAGTGACCTTGAACTAGTGCCCCTAATCCCAAAGGGCCCATCCCAGCCAGGCTCAGTCCCGTTTCCCAGTGGAGTTCAGCAAGCAGAACAACGCGCTCTGGCTCAAGAGCACCTTTTTTACCCCTGGAGGTTCCCTCCTGCATTTCTGGAAGAGGCTTTCTGCAAAGCTGCTGTTATGAATGGTTTTACAGGGAGTCACGTTTAGGAATGAATCCAACAGAAAAGCATATGCACATTTAAAATTCAGCTACCGTTTTCATATTCTTATTTTCAGGTACTTGACCCCCAAATATAACCCAGATGTCTGTACGGCAAAAAAAGACAACCGTGTACCTTGCAATGGAGACAGAGCAACCTATCAACCGAGCAGGAAATGCTGGAAACATGCCCCTTTCCAGGGTTTATGCACTTGACACATGACTTCAGGTAGATCTCTCTGTACCCTCTGCACCTAGAGCCTGGAATCCACTCAAGAGAGCTTCAACACATCTGACGCTACGCTCAGGAAACAAGAGCGCAGAGATGGTGCAGTGTGTTATCAATAACCAGCAATCTCTCTCCCACTCAAGGGACAGTTCAAGACTACTCAGGCTGATGGCGAGCAAATTCTGCTCCGAGAACTCTAAATAAGGAGTCTCTTTTGAATTGTGCAATTGCATGAAGAACAAGTTTTGTAGCGTTAGAAAAAAATTACATTGGAAGGAGCATGACTCAACGGACAGCTCTGTGAAGCTCGAAGAATGAACCCCTAGGAGATTAAAATCCAGAAGCACTCAAGTTTACACAGGCAATATGCCACACAAGACAACTGGTCCCTAGTTTCATAGCCTCCTGGAAAAGTCAGATACACTGAACTGGAATTTATTTACTCCAAGTTCCCGTCCATTTCAGAGCTGAACCAGGAAAGGGTATGGACAGGAGTCCAGCACTGTTGCCAAAGTGAAAAGCCAGTACAACCTGTCCTTGGTGTGTTTTCTTGACAACCTCTAGGAACAAGACTGCTGCTGCCACCAAACCAATTTACTCTGCCACAGCCTCCTCATAAAGGGTCCCCAGGAAAAGCAGGTGGCAGAAGCAGGTTACACACAGCCTACGGGCATGTCCTCTACTAGAGAGTCTTTAAAATGCCTCGAGTTGAAGCACACGAGTCCTCAGAGAAGGGGCCAGATGCTCTCAGTCATTTTGCATCGACTCCCTGTCTTAGAGCAGAGCATGGCTTCCGATCTGGTCCCTCCTGATTTTGCTGTGTTTACACACCTCCTGAACAAGTTTCATTTAGATTTGCAGCCGTGGAAAACTGCAGTGTCAGCTGTACAGTGCTTTTTCAGACTAAAAACCAGACATTTAGGAACAGACTGATTTGTATTTATTCACTCAAAACTCCTCAAATCTTGCTATTTCTGCAGTATAAAAGAAATAAAAATGTTTACTTACAAATCAAGTTATAACACGCAGAACCACAAGTGGATAGCAACAATATAAAAATATGCAGTATTTCCAGACACTGCCTACAGTTGAACATTAGAATCTCAAATGTTCTTCCCCTAAAATTCCAAGCATCAAATAGATACTTCCTTAAGGTTCACGTCACTCAGCCAAGAATCATCCTAGAAGCTGGTCCAGTCCTCCTGTGGAAATGTGGGAGCCTTCTGATACACAGCCCACAAGATTTGGAACAAGTGCTAGAAAAGATCTTCTCAGCTACGTAGCCTGTACAGGTGATGACAAGGTACCATGCAAGGAAATTTCCCTGCATGCGCTGGAGCAAGCAGGCAAAAGAAACTGAACTCAACAGCAGGATGACTACAACACAATGTGTACCAGCTGAGGACTGACATCTAAGAGGAAGAAAAAACATGTTTCTAATGTTTCTAAGGCTTTAGATTAATTTAATTAAATACATTTCAATGTATTTAAAAATGTAAATAATATAACCAACATTCAGGGCATTCTTTACTAATTTTATGTGGTTGCTTCAAAACTCACAAGATCAAGAGGGTCTCAGACAATTCCATGACAATATATTCTCTCCTGTCAGCTCTAAACAATGCAGTTACACATTTATTTGGGGAGAGGAGGGCAAAATCAGAACTTACTTCTTACACACCGTGCCCCATTCTCTCCTCATTTAAGGAAAGCCACGAAATGAAAAGTTGACTGTACTTTCACACTAACAAATACACAAAGTCCTCCCCCAAAACAGGAAGCTTCTCACACAATGGTAGTTTTCTCCAATGATTTGCACCCTTGAACTCTTCAGAGACAATCCAAAGAAATCATTAGCCATCTTGCTGCTGAATGAAAGGGTTTGGAATAGCCTCCATTCCATCCTGCGGACAAATAAGAACCACAGAAGTCCCTCTGCAAACCACAAGTCCCAGCTGGCGTGTGTCCTCTGTTAATTTGTATTGATCATCTGGATCTGAAAGGCAGAGAGCCATGGTTACAACGGCAACATAACGAGAAGAAAAATTCCATCAACTTCAAAAGGCACAGATGCTTTTTTCTTCTAGGTGTCTCTGCATTGTTGTATTGAACATAGGGACTATAAAAGTGGATCTGATGCAATATCTGATGTCTTCAAGACATTACTGATTTACTGATTTTCAATGTAGCACATGCCACAGCAAGCAATAAAAAAATTTTGCTTTGTATGCAGACCAGAACACAGCTTTTAAAGAATTCAAAGGGCCTTTAATTCATCTAACCAAAAGAAAAGCCCCTGATCCCATTTCAAATGCCATTATAGACAAATATTTTGGGATCAATGGAAACCAGAAAAAGACCCCAACTCTTCACAGAAAAGGCTGCCAGGCACTGGAAGGGGCTGCCCAGGGAAGGGGTCGAGTCCCCAGCCCTGGGGGGATTTAACAGCCGGGCAGAGGCGGTGCTGAGGGCCAGGGTTTAGTGGTGGGATGGCAGAGTTAGGGGAATGGTTGGGCTTGGTGATCTTGAAGGGCTTTTCCAACCTAAACGATTCTATGCACTGGTCCATTCCCAGACCAAGCCAAACAAGGCTGTGGATGGGGACAGACAAACACTTAACACAGCAATACCCAATTCTACCCTCCGTGAGATGGCAATACATTCGATAAAAATGCACTACACTCATGTTTTAAAACTCCCTTCCCTGTAAGCAGGCAAGAGAATACTCTTCAAAAACGCTGTCCTATAATACGATGAATTTTGTTTCAGAGAGGAGAAAGAGAAATGGGAGTGTTTATCCTTGGGTGGGAAAAAGAAACAATAAGAAAAAACCTTACGGCTCTATTAGCTCTAAGAAGCTATAGAAGGCTTTAGTTCCACAGAAATGCAAAGACTGCATTTACAGTTAAGTTTAAGACAGTAAGATGCCAGTTCTTGCCGAAACGCTTTTCCTGCTTTGAGCAAACCAGCAACCCTCCAGCAGTATAAACAAAGGCAATTGCCTTACCTGAAGGGAGACACACTGATTTATTCAAGCTTTAGAGGACAAGACCACCGAATGAGTTATGGAGGAGCTCCAGCAAGAACTACCAAGAACGTTCTACCATAGGAAATGTGCTTAATCTAGTTTCTGTTACCTTACCCCTTTCTTTACAACTTAGTTATCACAAACATGCCTCAGTTTGGATAAAGCCAACCTGCGGTTTCTGGTTATTCACTCACAGAGCTGTAAGATTTCTGTTAAGAAAATTACTGGGGGTGGGGAGGCTTTACACAGATAGCGCGTTCCTTACCTCGCATATATTCAATGGTACCATCGAGCACAAGGTTCAGAAGAGGGTCAAATCCTTTCAAGACACCACTCGCTATTGAAGACCACAAACAAAACAATGATTAGAGACCCAAACCAGGTATACAGCAACACAAGACCGTGTGAAGGACACATTCAGTTCTCCACCTCTCTTCCCTCCATCAAGCAAGGCAATCCAGCAAACGAGACTGGAAATATTTAACAGTGCCCTCTTTATGAAAGTACAGATGCACAAGAACCCAGTTTGGGTTGTGCCAACTGAAACTTGCAGGTCTTTCAAGCAATTCTTCAAGATGTTCTTTGAGATAATTAACATTTTTGTTTTGAGCCAATTTCAGGGGCATTTTAAGAATACTTCAGCATAACAAATCAACACAAGTCACACCACCAAAAAACGAAAACAACCCAAACCCAACCTCAAAACCAAACCCTTAGTGAAGGCATATGGCAAAAAAAATGAGGCAAGACTGTAATATTTTGAAGTGTTTTCCTCAGAAAACCCATCTTCCAGGTGCCCTCTTGGTACATAATCTCTTTAGCCTAAGCACTACCTTCATAGGAACGCATTGCAGACAGACAAGCACCTTGTCCTAAAACAGAACATGATGCCACAAGACTGGTCGCTTAAATAAATCACAAGACTGCACAGAATGATCTCCCAGTTTGAGAAATACTTGTTGATTACCAGCACTGTTATCATTGCTAACAGCTCAAGTCAAAGAGACTCTTACAAACCCAGGTGCCACATGAAGATCATAAAGAAACTGGGCATGAATTTTTTGAGAAGAAAATCTAAATGAATCAATACAATGGAATTGTCAACTGCCCAATAACTACCAAAAAACCACCCCCAAACCCCACATTTATCAGTAAGGAGTCCAAGCAACTTCCAAAACCTCATAAGCATCAGGTCCCCGTGGAGTTTTAAAAGAGATTTTTAAAAGCAAACCAAGTTTGCTTTAGCAGAAGCTCCTGCTGAGCATCTCCCACAGAGCATGCTATTGACTTTCAGATAGACAAGTGGTCTACAGGTGACACTATCACTGCATCAGGATGGACAGCTGTAGATACAGCAAAGGAGCAAGTAACAATGATATAAGACCCTCAAAAGTGATGAAAAGACATGGTGAAATATATTCAAACAATCTATGAACCCCAGGCACATTTAGCATATTGAGATGAAAGGGATGACAGGTGTATTAATCTTAACACCCATAAATGTTTCTTTGCTGCTTTAAGTGCACCCTTACAGCATGAAAAAACAGCCAAAAGAAACAAGACAGTTGAAGACAACTAATAAAAGAAGATGAAAGAAAGGTGCACAGATGAAACATAAGTATAAAACTGCAGCCAGGGGATTAGAGACATGGTTTAGTAGTGGGCAGGTATGGTTGGACTCTATGATCTTAAAGGTTTAGCCTGGAGAAGAGGAGGCTGAAGGGAGACCTGATCCCTCCCTACAACTGCCTGAGAGGAGGCTCCAGTGAGGTGGGTGTTGGTCTCTTCTCCCAAGTAACAAGCAATAGGACGAGGGGCAGCGGCCTCAAGTTGTGCCAGGGCAGGGTGAGGTTGGCCATGGGGAACAATTCCTTCCCCTTGGGGCTGTCAGGCACTGGAAGGGGCTGCCCAGGGAAGGGGTCGAGTCCCCAGCCCTGGGGGGATTTAACAGCCGGGCAGAGGCGGTGCTGAGGGCCAGGGTTTGGGGGTGGGATGGCAGAGGTGGGGGAGCGGTTGGGCTGGGGGAGCTGAAAGGGCTTTGCCAACCCAAACGATTCTGTGATCGATGGAGTAGTTAAAGGAGATCAGCTTCACACGGGTGACAGCAAACAGGAACAAATAAAAGCACCCGCTACCCATCGCCTGTTCTTGCAATCAAGCAACGTGACCACACGGGCGACAAAAGCCCACAAAGAGCGAGAAAAAAGCCAAAATGCATCAGGCAGCAGCGGCACACGCCTCCCCCCCAGCCCGGGGCCGAGCGCTGGCTCACCTTCTCTGCCACCTTGGAATTTCACTCGGATTGTTTTGTCGATGTATTTGGAGAGGTCCAGGATGCTCTCCTTCTTCTTCTTCTCCTTATCCTAAAGGAGCGAGGCAAAGGCAATTTGAATCAGAAAGAGCCCCGCCCCTCCCCCCGGTTACACAGATACTCCGTAACGCTTCGTTTTACAACGCGGTTTGTAACACGGCTGCGGAAACCGCCCCGAGGCAGAGCTCCACGCGAAGGAAGAGCGAGAGCCCAGGGCTGACCAGCGGGGCGGCCCCACGGCGCGGGCGGGCCGTGCGGCACC
>NW_009259692.1:360072-389591 GCF_000687185.1 Egretta garzetta | reverse complement strand
GTGGGAAGAGGACAGCATCGTTCGTGCCCCGGGCTGCGCCCCGTCTGTGCTGTGTGCCCTCCGCGTTTTAGCGGTATTTATATATATATGTATTTGGGGTTGTTGTTTTTTTGGTTTTTTTTTTTTTTCTTTTAGTTCTTCTTTCCGTATTTAACACCATATTCCTCGTAGTTCTTAAAGCCTCGGGCCAGCAGCCTCCTCCTGGCAGCCCTTCGGGAAGGGTGTGCAGGCCGGGGGCTGGGGCTGGGATCCCGGCAGCAGGGTCGGCTACGGGTCCATCCCGCCTGGCAAACTCTGCTCAGAGATAGCAGAAGAGAAAGGGGATTTGGGCTGAACCTGACCCTGTAGCCTGGCCTGAATCTTGCATTCTCTTTGCTTATAATGCTAATAAGCTTTGTGGGATAATTTTTTAAGGGTGTGACAAACTAGGCACATAATCCTGGTACAGGAGAGAGTAGACTTCCACAGAATCCCAGGATGGTGGGGGCTGGCAGGGCCCTCCGGAGCTCACCCAGCCCACCCCCCTGCTCAAGCAGGCTCACCCAGAGCAGGGGGCACAGGACAGCGTCCAGGCGGGGGTTGAAGATCTCCAGAGAAGGAGACTCCACAGCCCCCCTGGCAGCCTGGGCCAGGGCTCGGGCACCCTCCAAGTCAAGAAGTTCTTCCTCCCGTTCAACTGGAACCTCTTGTGCTTCAGTTTGTGCCCATGGCCCCTTGTCCTGGTGCTGGGCACCACTGGGAAGAGTCTGGCTCTGTCCTCGTGACCCCCACCCTTGAGATATTTGTAGGTGTTGATGAGATCCCCTCTCAGCCTTCTCTTCTCCAGGCTGAACAAGCCCAGCTCCCTCAACCTTTCTTTGTAGGAGAGGTGCTCCAGTCCCCTCCTCATCTTTCTTGCCCTCCTCTGGACTCTTTCTAGGAGTTCCTCATTCTCCTTGACCTGGGGAGCCCAGAACTGGACCCAGTGCTCCAGTATTTTTGGCTGTTGCATTGGACAGTGCATAGCTTTTGTATTTTAAGTTCGGGTGCTTTGTGTTCTTAAAATGTTGAAGTGTCACTTAAAGTTCTTAACTGTTTATTAGGCAACTTGGAGGGTAGTGTCTCTTCTTGAGTATTATTGGTGTAACATTTTAACACTACAGTCTAATCTTTCCCTCTTCTGCACCCATCTCCTCACTGATTCCTTGCCAGTGATCTTTAGTTACGGAATGGTCTGTTTGCCAGTTAACTTCTATTTTATTTCTGCATCAACCCATTTGTTTTCTTTTCTCCATCATTTCCTGCATCATCCCTTCCTTATTCCGCACATGCCCTGTGCATTTTGTCACCTCTGCTAATGTTTCAAGTGGACCGGTAGTGCCAGCATAGGCCCCACAAATTAATAAGATATAAGAACAGGTTGGGGACTGGCGTGGAGTCAGTTTGATCCATCAGTTTGGAAAAGGTGAGCACATCGGTGTGGAAGGACAGCAGGTGAGATGCTCCGCTGGTGGATACGTGGAGATCTTGGCTTCAGCTTCGTGCTTTGCAGCATACTGCCTTTCTGTAAGCAAGTCATTTAGTATGTTTGTGCAGTGGCATAGTGTTAACATGCTTGAGCAAGCTTTGAACAGGCTGGCCAGAGTGCTGAAGCGGTCCTGCTGCAGCAGCAAGAAGCAAATTTACTGTATGCTGCTAGTATGTTTCTGTTAGCCCAGCTAACAAATTTCTTTGACTACCTCATATTTTGCAATACTTCTACATCTCTTGTACTTGCACATGTCGGTGTGGTTTTAGATAGTACCTCAGCCTGAGGCAGAGGGGAGTGCTCTGATGCGCTTGTACTACCGTGACACACTGGTGATGGATGGATGGGGTTATTCTGGGGAACAAAGCTGACAGCTCTCACAGTGAGCTGTTATGTGTTTGCTGTGCTCCAGCTGTACTCGCCATCAGTGGCTTACTCTTGTCTTAGTGCTGTTGGGCACGTTCAGAAAATAGCTTTGTCTTCCTCCTTGAGATACATTAATAGGACTTTTTTTTCACCCCCTCCCCCTGCCCAGGGGGAGGTCTTGTCCACATTTGCTTCTAAACTCTGAATTTATATAGGAAGAAGGAACAGCTTGGCTAGTGAAGCACGGTGCTCTCAGATCTGAGCCCTCATCTGGGAACACCTGAAGAGGGGTGTGATCTTACAGATCCAAGTACAGTCTGCACTTAGATCTTGCTTTGGTATCCGAGTCCTCGCTTTTCATTTCATGCCCCTCTCATTCTAACCATTCCTTCGCGGCATTGCTACCTCTCAGTTGTCCTGTAACAGTAGCAGATGTACCTGAGCCTTTGACTAATGAAGCCTATAGTAACGTGATCTGCAGTGAGCCTGTTGAATCTAGTGGGTCTTTGCTATACAAGCTTTCAGCAGAATATTGAATTGAGGTCATGGTTTCTGTATTTAAAATCAGAGCACTCTATAATGTAGGTCTGAAGAGTTGAAAAGACTGAAATTCTGGATTAAGATGGTGGTTGACAGTTTAGTCTCAGTGTCATGGTTTAACCCGGCTGGTGACTAAGCACCACGCAGCCGCTTGCTCGCTCCCCCCACAGTGGGGTGGGGGAGAGAATCAGGAGTAAAACTGAGAAAACTCATGGGTTGAGATAAAAACAGTTTAATAGGTAAATCAAAAGCCACACGCACAAGCAAAGCAAGGAATTCATTCACCACTTCCCACGGGCAGGCAGGTGTTCAGCCATCTCCAGGACAGCAGGGCTCCACCACATGTAATGGTGACTTGGGAAGACAAACGCCATCAATCTGAACGCGCCCCCTTCCTTCTTCCCCCAGCTTATACACTGAGCATGACGTCATGTGGTATGGAATAGCCCTTGGGCCAGCTGGGGTTGGCTGTCCTGGCTGTGTCCCCTCCCAGCTCCTTGTGCCCCTGGCAGAGCTGAGAGCTGAGAAGTCCATGGCCAGCCTAAGCACTACCCAGCAACAACTAAACCATCCATGTGTTATCAACATTCTTCTCGTACTAAATCCAAAACACAGCACCATACCAGCTACTAGGAAGAAAATTAACTGTCCCAGCTGAAACCAGGACACTCAGGGAATTATTTCATGGTGAACATGAAAAACTCTCCACGTACAGTGCTTGTTGAAGGAGTGTTTTCTTTGTGTGCAAATTTGCTGTCTGCTGTTGATGGCCTCCCAATTGATCAGTGCGGTTCATGGGAAGGAACACCCCTGCTCCTGGGAACTCCGCTATGTGTCTTGCATGATATGTACTGAAAGGGTTGGCATAGCTCATAGCTCGTTCATTCCTCCTTTGGGGAACACCCCTCCTAGTGTCTGTTAAATCTCTCTGAGATCCAGGTGAACAAATCAGCTGGTAGAGCTACTGAAAGTGGAAAAAGTGTATGGGGCACGTGGGTGAGTTTGGGGTTGGCTCAGTCACTCACTGCAGTTTCTTATAATATAGGTCAGCTGAATTCCTCTTCTCCACCTTCTTCCATCATTTAACTTGCAAGCCCCAGAGCTTGTCTCTGAGCTAAATTAATTCACCAACATGACAAAAAAACCCCCACAACCCACCTTAGCAAAAAGCTGGGGAGTTTTCTGCTCTTAAGGCATTAAATAAACCAAGGAAGGGTCTGATGAGGTTGAGAGCAAACAAGCTTGCTCTTCTAATGCCACAATTAGATTGGCTCAGTTGTCTGTTAAGTTGTGCCCTTAGGCTTCACGTTTCTGTTGTGTGAAAACCTTTTCCTTGTTTTGCAGCTTTTATATAAAACACTCCACTTTGTGTTAATTGGCCAACAGTCCTCGTAAAGCTGATTCTGGCGGATTTCTGGTTTTGCAGAGGTCTCGCTTGTGACATGGGGTGGTTGCTGAATATGGATGCCTGATTGTTACCAATGTTTAAATACAAATATTCTCTCCTTATTCATGTAGGTAATTCCCTACTTAACTGGGAGAAGTTACTTCTGCTCTTTGAGGCTAGGAAGCCCATTCTTGTTGAAGTGCCTTCTAAATCATATGTATTCTAAGAAGGAAATATCATAAACCACCTTATTGCCACAGCAGCTGTTAGTTTTCTGTCCGTGTTTGAAAAAGGCTGGGCTTGATATCCAAACACGTGGGAAAGAGCCCTTGGGGGCTGTGGGAATGTTGTATAGGATCTGCGCAGGAGATTACACTCTCTCATGGGTTAATCTAGGATACGGAGGGATCTCCAGAAGCTAAGAAACATAAATGTTGTCACCATCCCAGTGCATCAGCTGCACTGCTTTGAACTTACTGTTGTTGTCTGATACCTAGTGACATAAATAAAAACAAAACTGGAAGCATCAAAGCCCTTGGTACTGCAACAAGAAACTCTGATGCCTGTGGCTATGCTTAGGTGGGAGGATAAGAACAAACTTGTGGCTGTTAAGACTTCAGAACTGTGCTTTGATGCTAAGTGATAATTGCTTTGTAAAAATGTCTGTTAATCTCCGTTCTCCATGGACTCTCTAAAACTCTGTACACACTCTTCTGCTTTTAGCCCTGCTCATATTCCCTTTAATTCTTTTCATTCTGGATTTTTTTTTTTTACTTGGCTTTTGGCACACAGAACCACATAGCTTCAAAAATGTTTTGAGCACTTCACATTAGAAACCTTTTACTCCCTTAATATTTCTTTCAAGAACATCCATTAAGTTGCCCAGAAAGCATAATTGTGCATTACTGTCTTCTGTGTGCCGTTTGGGGATTATTACTGAGCTCCAGTAATGGTTATCTAAATGGAAATGTAGCATTGCACCCTGTAGTTACTGTCTTGTTTTAAAGATGTGTAGCTTATAAATGTAAAACTTTTAACTATACAGGTTGATTGTTTCTCAAATGCATAAAGCTGTGCAGTTACAGGGAGCTGGCTCCTGCAGGACTGCCCGAAGCTTTTGGAGGCAGTCATACATGCAATATTCAAAACTGAGCTACTCTTTTTAAGCCCAACAGGATCCTGTAACAATCACAGAATCCCAGTTCTCTGGAATGGGCTGCCCAGGGAGGTGGTCGAGTCCCCATCCCTGGAGGTATTTAAAAGCCGGGCAGACGAGGTGCTTAGGGACAGGGTTTAGAGGTGGGATGGCAGGGTTAGGGGAACATTTGGACTTGATAACCTTAAAGGTCTTTTCCAACCTGGATGATTCTGTGATAATGGCAGAGGATGGCAGGGCCCTCTGGAGCTCACCCAGTGCCACCCCCCTGCCCAAGCAGGCTCACCCAGAGCAGGGGGCACAGGACAGCGTCCAGGCGGGGGTTGAGTATATCCAGAGAAGGAGACTCCACAGCCCCCCTGGGCAGCCTGGGCCAGGGCTCGGGCGCCCTCACAGTCAAGAATTTCTTCATCCCGTTCAACTGGAACCTCTTCTGCTTCAGATTGTGCCCATTGCCCCTTGTCCTGGTGCTGGGCACCACTGGGAAGAGTCTGGCTCCATCCCCGTGACCCCCACCCTTGAGATAATAAGCAGGAAACAGTTTTGTTGTGGTCTTTTGTCTGTATCTGTATTTAGATCTCTGTGACTTGTTACTTTTGGAAGTAAAATTCAGTATACTGAAAAATAATTCATTATTATTATTACTTTTTCCTTTTGTTGAAAGGTGTTTAGGTGCTATGGTTGGACAGCTCAGATACGAGTTAAAAAGTCCACCATGGCAAATAGTTGGAGTGTTTTGCTAAACACATTCTTTCCTCACCGCGTATGCACGATAGTGTCTCCCTTCTTCCACAAAAAGCTGCATCTTGTAAACCTGCACTTTGCTCAAGCGGCTTTAATCTGCCCTGAAATAAACAGTGTAACCTGCCACGCTCTGCACGCTTCAGGACAAATGGGGTAGATTTTAGAGCACTTAACGAACGCTGATGTTAAAAAAGGGGGGGGGGGGGGAAGTTGCTGCCTGCGTTCTCAGACTGATTATATACAAGAGAGCTAAATATAAAGATCTGTACCTCCTGCCTGGTTTTAGGGTGATGTTTCTTTCCTGCTTTGCTGACCTCTTGCAGCAGAACGGCGTCATTTATCCTCCAGGCAGCGTGGAGATCGTTGCTGTGTTTAAAGAGTCATTCTCTGAAGTGTTCCAAAGAGCATCTCTTTGCCCTGAGTGTCTCCTAGGGGTGCAGGGGCACTGCTCTGTAGTGGGGTTTGAAGTGAAGAGGGAGAAATGAGAATGATGGATTCTTTTAATGGATTTTTGAATAAACACGTTAAGCCGTAACTTTGCTGCTGCCTCCAGTCGTCTTAAGCATCTTGTTTCTCAGCTGCTACCTGGAGAAACAAATGCATAAGATGTATTTGTAAGAGTGTAACTGTGTAATTATCAAATCATTAGTCTGTTTAGCTTACAAATGTTAAACTAGATGTTGCCAGATGAGTCTGTCACAACTTTCTGCCTAATTCAGTAGCAGTGGTGGTTAGGGATATTACACTGTTTTTTCTCTCTGGAACAAGGCTTCATCAGTTCTGGTAGGCACAGAGGGATTTGTTTGGGGAAAACTAAATTTGAGCAATAAGCAATTAAATATGTTTTCAGTCAATGACTGCAGTTTTGTTTGAGTGCTTGACAGGAGAAGGAGACGAAGATTGGGAAGGGAGGAGTTGGGTATGTGGGTAGAGGACAGTAGGACATGAAGGGGGACTGTAGAAAGACAAGATAGATAGGGTTGGGGTTTTTTTTTTCTTCATTTGGGTTTTTTTGGGGTTTGGCAGGTTTTGGTTTTTGTTTTGGTTTTGTTTTTTTTTTTTTTGAACCTGCTGCTGGTGTTGGTGACAAACTGATGGTCTCCACTTATCCCATGTCATGGGGTCACCAATGAATGGGCAGCGTTCCACCAGAAACAAAATGTGGGGCTAGTTAAGGTGAGAGCCCAGTCAGTTACTGTACCTGTTTCAGCTGTGTGTATATATATATATATTATTTTTTTTTAAAACAAATTTCAAAGTGCAAAGTGCTAGTGAGGATTATTGTGAGTTCTCAATTAAAATGCCAATAAAATGGGGAAACTTCCCCTTACAGTAGGAAGCAAATGCTCTTGGAACACAGAAAGGATAATAGGAAGAATCCAGTTACATGAACAATGTTTGATGTGCTGAAGCACTGGGTGGCCAAATCACTAGGCTAAAATAGTGTTTTGAGAATGCTACGTTTAATGTGGTCAATTTTTTCCTTTCTAATAGCTCATATGAAGTGAAGTACCGATATAATTTGCATTTGCTCTCAGCATTGTCTTTTTATAGTCTATTATCAGACAGCACTACTTCAATGTTGCAGTTGCTCTGTAAGAGGACTGTGAGGCTCTGAAGCAGTTACTTAAAGATCAGCAAGACTCCTTGAAAAGGAAGCATTGATCCAGATTTGTATAATTGAGTTTAAAAAGAAAAAGAAACCAAACCAAAAAACCCCAAACCAACCCTCAAAAGTCAGTTTTTACCCTGCTTTCTGAGCATTTCTTTTGTGTCTGAACTTTTTTTTTATCTGAGGCATTTAAAGGTTCTTGCAGCAACTGTGCGATGGTCAGGTCTTAATCTTAAATTGAATCCTCAATGTGGTGGTGTTCAAACCTGACCAGATGGGTTGCAGCGTGCATGTGAGCAGGCGTGGTCCCAAGGAGCTGATGTTCAGTGTTTTGCATGAAGGAAAGAGTTCTTAAACTTAAGGCTTCTACAATGAGTGGAGTTGGTGCCTGAGGCTACTCCCAAGACAGTGCTTGCAACCCTATTATTGCTGCCCTGAAGAGCCCAGAATTATCCCATAGAGTTTAATGGTGACTTGGATGATGATAAAATTAAATTCTGCATGCCTTCTCATTCCAGCAAGGAGAAGGCCCTATTGTCAGAGAGAGAAGCAACACTAGGTACCCATTTGCCACTTAAAAATGGGAGGAAGAAGGAAAGAAGATTTGTATTGGAGCCCTTAGAGTGCAAGAACAGTCACAGTAGACCTCATGATACACTTTGTGTTTCTTCAACAATTTCTGAGGGTGGGGAGGATTTCAGTTATTTTCATTCAGTTCATATGAGAGTGAAGTCACCACTAATGAAAGTTAAATAAAACCACCACTAGTGCTAGGGAAGTTGCATGTAATTCCACGGCTGCTTTGGTTTTCATCCTGATTTCTGGTTACCTGGGTGAATACCTGCTTGGTGTAGGAGCAGACAACTGCACCAAATCCACAAGAATGTTTACTTTTGCAGGTTCTATATATGGTCTTGTAGGCAATTTTGGTCTGCTTTTTTGGGTGGAAGATGAGGAATAAATCTGGTACTCATAAAATTGTGTCACTATGCTCAGGGAAAGGAAGGAGGGGAGGAAATATTTAAAAGAACGAAGTTCATAATGAAGAATAAAAAAATTGATGAATAACTGTAATAGGGAAGTGTTTGCTAGTACCTGCTATAGCAGAGGGACTAAAAAACCAATTTAAGTAATTCTTGTGACGACCAGTCACCCTATGTAGCCCCTAGGTCTTTCAACTAAAAAACCAATTTAAGTAATTCTTGTGACGATGTAGCCCCTAGGTCTTTCCGTTTTACTGGAAAATGGCCTGATACAATCTGACATAACCAAAATCATGATGAAATTATGATGTTTGCTATGTATTATTTTGCAGGGATGGGAAGCTGAAAATACTTGTGTTAAAAGGAGCACTTTCTGTGGTTAGATATGGTTAGAACGCTGATGTATTTGCTGCATGTTACTGTGTTTGCTTTTTCTTCAGCCCTTGTTCACTTTCTACAAATTCCGATAGGATCTGGGTTCTGTTACTTCAGTTCCCTGGAGTTCCTAAGGAGACTTGTGGCTTTTTCATGGTTAAGCCAGCTAGGATTATTCTTGCCACCATGGGCTGCTCCCAGCGCGGAGGCGGCTGCAGGAAAGGCTGGTGTAGCTCCAACCTGAAGCCACCCTGCATATCAACTGGAATTAACTCATACCACAAGCACGTCTTGCTTAGGTAAAGGCTCAGATTTCATGTGGAGTGGTTGGGGGTTTGGTTTTTAGTACCTTTTGAAGCTTTGAGGAATTCGTAACAGCTTTAAGAGAGCTCTGAGTGAAGAATGGTAGGCCAGGTTTGTGACTAACGGCGCACGAGGTGCACACAGCTGTGAGCGTAGCGCTCCTAATTCTTCAGCTCAGGACCGCAGCCTGGGCTGTACTTGGGTGTGAAGTTCAGGTGGTCCTTCCACTGCAACTCGGCTCTGTTCCAGGGGTTGGACGTCAAGTTAAAGATGACCAAAGCTCATGATTCAATGGATTTTATCCATTAACAGCTGGAGTGAAGCTGTCACGTTCTGCCTTCTTGTAGGTTAAGCCTGGTAGGCAGCTGAGCACTACACAGCTGCTTGCTCACTTCCCCTCCTACCCCCAGTGAGATGGGAAAGAAGAAAAGAAGACAAAAAGCCAGAGAATTTGTGGGTTGGGATAAAAATTGTTTAATAAGCAAAGGAGAAATAGAAGAAGAAAGAAAGAAAACAAAACAAGTGATGCAAATGCAATCGCTCATCACCTCCTGCAGGTGAACCAATGCCCAGCCAGTTCCTGAGCAAAAGATGGGTAACCTCCTTAAAAAAACCCTTTTACCTTGTGATTGCTGAGCATGATGTTATATGGCATGGCATATCTTTTTGTTTAGTCACCTGCCCGGTTGTGTCCCCTCCCAACCTCTTGTGCATCCCCCAGTCTATTCACTGAGGGAGACAAGAGAGAAACAGAGAAGGCCTTGACACTGTGCAAACACTGTCCAGCGATAGTTAAAACAGTTTGTCAGCCTTGTTTTGGTCACAAATCTAAAACACAGCACTGTACCAGCTATGAAGAAAATTAACTCCATCCCAGCCAAACCCAGTAGATGCCTATAATTATAACTCTTCACTACTTGTAGCAAATATTGGAGTTTTGACAGCAGCGACTGCTGGTCACCGAAGCAGTGGTATACGAAAAGTGTATGTGGTTTGTAGTCTTGAGAATCTACATGTGCTACGTAGGACATAAAAAGAGACCCGATGATGCTGTGGGGTCTTGTCAGACCTATGGCCAAGGCTGAATTTTGGAGTGGTGTGAATCTGGAATTGATCATTACTTCAGGTTGTACTTTCAGGAGTTGGTAGAGGCCAGGCCTCTTATTCTAGATCTCTTACCCATTCTGGAGTAGGCCAGCTTCTTTCTGTCACTGTGGTTATATACATATATGCACCATTCTGGCTGCGTTGTTTGGGGTTGTTTGGTTTTGTTTTTTCAAGCACATCCAGTAATGGTGAGGTTGCATTTGATTCTTCGACCAGTTGCTGTGTGGGAGAGATTCTGCCTAATGTATGCAAGTCTTTGTTTGAAGTATGATGGAAATAATAACAAATTCCACGGTACTCCCTGCACAGATAGTGAACCTTTGTAGACTCTTTTTCTTTAAAATACAAAGCAGGCTAGTCAACAGCAAGTTATGCCCGTTATTCTGCTATTTCATGTGGCCCAAAATTCTTATGGTGAAATTTTTTATGTTTTCAGGTGTACTGCGAAGAGTATGGGATGGTACACGTCCTTTCAGAGAAGGGGAGCAGCAAAGGAAAAGATTACTGTATCCTCTTCAACTCTCAGTGGGCCCATTTGCCACATGACCTGGGTAAAGCTGTAAGTACCCGGCCAAGCAATGACAGAAGAATGTATTCAAAAATGCCTTTGTTACAGGGAAACTAATAGTTCCTAACTTGGATTAGTAGAATTTGAAGCAACTGCTTTGTTTGCTCTACTTAGAAAATATTTTTATCTGTTAACATCACCCTATGCATTGCTATTACGGCAATATTCTTTTCCAAGCTGCATGCAGAGGCGATGACTATTTCTGGTTCGAAACAAAAGTCTTCCTTTTGCACAACACGAGCAGTTAAATGAAAACGGCACTTACCTGTGGTTGGAAGGGAGTTTTTGTATGTCAGTATGATACAGAAAGATACCATGTGGCCTTGCTAATATACTGACCTGTGACCTTTAGTGCTTTCTGGGTGGTTCATAGCTCTCAAGTGTAAGAAGTAGTCACAAACTGTGTCAAGCTTTTGCTGCATTATCCAAAGCCTTATGAGCTGACAGTTGAGTCAATTCTTCACTCTCTTCTGTGAGAAAATGTTACTGTCACTGAAGATTAAATCAGCAAATGCACTTTTAATGAGCTACTATTGGGGAAGATGTGGAGTAGTTCACTGATCCTCTGTTCATTTAGTCTTTGTATTCCTTAATCTACCAGTTGAGTGCTATACAGAAGTATTACTGTTCCTTATCAATATATAATCAAGTCTTAATTACCCATGCTGGGTTTATTGCAACTGCAGATCACTCCCTAGATACATAGATAGCTCAGAAGCTGCAGCTGCCTTTGCCTTGTGTAGACCCAGCTAATAAACTCTTGCACTTGACCTGACTCTCTGTAACGTGAAGTCGGCACGTGTTCGCAGCGTATCCCTTTGCTCCAGAAGTGGGAATGCAGAAGTGCTTGAAGCTGGTTTGAAGGTACTGTAGACCTCTTGTTTCCACCAGTCTCATGAAAATTCACTGGAGATGTATTTCAGTAGCTGTGCAGGAGGTAACGTAGTCCAGAAGAGCTTGCACTGAACTGAAACTGAAGCACTCAGCAGGTTCCAACTTGCCTTCCACAGGGTTGCCTATGCTATATCCCTTGCCTGTCCCTGTCCCTTCCTCAGCTCTCACTCTGCCTTTCCCTTCTTTCACATTCTTCCTCCTTCTCTCCTCCAGTACTCCAGCGGTTCAATTTATTAACTGAGGTGATGCTGTGCACCAACCTGAGCTCACTCTGCTTTTGTGTTGTGCTCTGATAGAGCTGATAAGCTTTCCTGAAACCTGGACAACCAGGCAGTGTGTGTAGAGACACTTTACTGTCTCTAAAGTAGGAGCCAGGGTGGAGACAGCAGTTTTCTAGAAAAGCTTGGAGCTACTAACAGCTTGACCCTTACCTTTCCCTCCTAAGACAGTAGAGTCCGTTATACAGGTATTTGGTATTGCATCACGTGCCTGTGGATTTCTAATACAATTTCAGGTTAAAAACTTTACCCTGATGCCTCTCAAACCTAACAGCCCAACCCCCAGCAAGAGTGGGACTGTGACGTGCTTCTGTTAGCACAGCTCACACCAAGGATCAGTTATTGGGTAGATAATTGCATTTTTCAGGTGACTTGCAACTAGAACTGGGCAAAGATGGTCGTTGTTGTTTAGGTTTTGCAAGCAACAATTTGTGCCGGTGTTATTTCTAAAACCTTGAAGTGTCTTTGGGCTGTTCCTGTGTGAACATACCAGAGTAGATGTCTTCAGGTCTGAGAAGGGCCAAAACTAAGGAATTGGGGTGGGCCTGTGACATCTCTCAATTGCAAGCTGTGAGGGAAGCAGCTTAGAATCCAGTATCCAGGTGTTTAGGATCCAAAACCTCAGCTAACTGGATATAGTTGGTTTCAAAATGGAAGTTTATTTTTGTTGCCTATGCTTTTGTACTGCAGCCCAGCCTGTGCTTGTGTTTCTAGCTGTTCATCCCCTGCATTTTCTCAGCCTGCCACTCTGTGCCACCCTAGCACTTATAACACTTTGCTGTACTCCTACATCCTGGATGCATGCATCACAACAGCAACAGTGCTGAAGAAAACAAATGCAAATACAGATTATAACCCAATTTTTATTACCAGCAGAATTCTGTACAGTAAGGTGAAGCAAGGCAGGACCCTACGTAACAGAGAGCAACACTGTTTCAAGTTTTCAAGCTTCTCTGAGAATACTCTTATTCCATTACTTGAAAATTCTAAATTACCCTTTAGAAACTCTGTGGTTTCTCCTCTTGACTTCTTTTATAATTTTATTTTATATATGTGTTTAATTTCTTTCTTTTCAGTCACTCTTGCAACTGCAGGACCAGACAGCATCTGTTTTGTGTTCTCCTTCTGATGTACCTGATGGGGGATTTAATAATCAAATCCCCATGGTGATGCGAGGGAATTGCACCTTCTATGAGAAAGTGAGGCTTGCTCAGATAAATGGAGCTCGTGGGCTGCTCATTGTTAGCAGAGAGAGACTGGTAAGTCTCTGTCTTTCTATATTGCTGATACTCCTCTGATGTTAGATATTGTCTCGTTTTCAGTGCTCATTGCTGGTATTTGATGCTCCTCTTGAAAATAAATAATATATATGTATGTGTATTTACACATGTACATACATTGCATAGCTCTGTGTGGAAATAATACAGCTGAAGGAAGGATTAATGAAACAAGAGGAGGTACTCATTTAAGTAGGAAGAATGCTTCACAGAGCCCATGTAACGTTCAAGTCACGGGCTCAGAATTATCCGTATGAAATACTGGAATCAAGGAAGGAGGCTGGTTTCTCGAGTCATTCTTCTACCTCCAGTGAGATCTAGAGCACAGTGACTCTAGTGCTTTAGATTCAGCTGGAGCATCACCAGTGTATGTTTTGTAAAATGAGTAGCTTTGAATACTGTAGTCAATACTAGAGGCACACATCAATCATAAAACCATGACCCTGATGTGCAAAAGATACTGCTTGAAGTTTGGTTGCTACACTTTGCTGTTAGTCTTTAAGGACTTGCATGCCTGTTTCCCGTAAAGCATATTTTGACTTTGAAGTTTTTTTGTCATTATGTTCCTGTCTAGAATATTTTCCAAATTAACAGAAACAGAACTTGCAACTTCAAAAGGGTTAAAGTAGTAGAAGTATTTGCAGAAATGAAGATGTTCTTACCTGGTCTGAATTGTCTTTCAGGTCCCTCCTGGGGGTAACAGAAGTCAATATGAAGAAATCGATATTCCTGTGGCTCTGCTCAGCTACACTGATATGTTAGATATTGGCAAGGTAAACTCGATACTAAATACTCTGATTCACATTATTGCATTTAAATGAGTCATTGCTCAACAGTATTCGAAATCCATCTTAGGAGCTTTGAATCTGTAGAGAGTTGTACTCATGAAGATTGCATGTTTTGAAAAAAAAATTTAAAAAAAAATCTCTTGGAAGGTTTTTTTCATCTTCAGAATAAAATAAAAATGAAGCCTGATGATGGAAATAAATATCACTAGTAGTAGAGCTAATAGACTGCTCCTAAGTATTTATATTAAAGCTTGATTCTGAGCTTGCTTAGTGAAAACTAAGCAACTGAACATTTGCTAAGGTAGCTTTTTTGGAAGTTCTTCATAGCTTGTACTTACCTCCACAGAGTTTTGGCAGCTCGGTGAAAGGGGCGATGTATGCACCAAACGAGCCTGTGCTAGACTATAACATGGTGATTATATTTGTCATGGCTGTGGGGACTGTTGCAATTGGAGGCTACTGGGCAGGAAGCAGAGATGTGAAAAAGTGAGTAACTGGAATTAGTATGTCAGTTTTCTTGTATTTTTCACAGAAAAAAAATCACATGGTATTTATTTAAAATTTATTTTTATTCTAGTACCTGGTAGGCTCTGCTAGTGAGGTTTGGAGACCAGAATGGGAAAATGCTGATGTGACATTTGAAAGGCCTTGAGCCTTCTATTGGCTTTGTCACCATATGAAATTATTAGAATATAATTTGCATGTAGAGTATTCTAGTATTTTGCCTTGTCAAAAAGCCAAACATTTGAAAAGCTCAGAAGGAAAATTGGATTGTAATAGGCTTCCTATTTGGGCTTTTGCAAAAATTCATCATAAAAATCTTTTGTAAACAATAATAAAATTTGCTTTTACTAGTATAGTGCTACCATACACTATATTTATTACGAATCTTTTATTGGAATTTTGTGGTTACTTTCTGCCAGTAAGTGGAGTTGGGGGGAGGAGGTTGTCTGTGCCACACTTTTTTCTGTTTACTTTATATGCACAGCCTGACTTCATGATTTCTTCTGAAGTCAGCAAATTATTCTGTGGTGGTTTTCAGGTTTCTGTTGCATTGTTAGTGAATGAAAAATAGTACTCTTGATAACACAATGCATAAAACAGTAACCGCTGCATTAGTTTATATCTGATGTTCACACATCCACGTAAAACGTGGAGTTCCACTGACCTGAGTGGAACTCAATGCAGGCATTGGTTTTGTGTCATGTTTTCCAACCCCACATAGTTCTCGCTGAAGATTCACTGCCCTTTTATATTTTGTTGCAGAAGGAATGGACTGATTATAGCCATGTTACTCTTTCAGGCGGTACATGAAGCACAAACGTGATGATGGGGCAGAGAAACATGATGATGAAACAGTGGATGTGACTCCAATAATGATCTGTGTATTTGTAGTGATGTGCTGCTCAATGCTGGTCCTCCTTTATTTCTTCTATGACCACTTAGGTACTCTTAAAGTTGTATTTGTATTGATACATCATTGATATCACAAGGCTGCCATCATTTAAAGAACATTTTTACTGTGAAATGAATTATGAAATGGTTGCCTCCTGCCATGTTTCTTCATCCCAATATGATTTAAAACCCTGTAAGAAAACCCAGTGAGTAGATTTCTATACCTACCTTTAGCGAGGTTGCATTAGGTGATCATAGAGCTTCTTTCGAACGTTAAAGCCTATTAAGTAGGCACAGACTCTTAGTTTGGTTAAAGGTGTTCTCAAACCTATACTTGTCTTTCTACTGTTGTTCAATTTGAAATTAAGTTGTGGGATCCAGGATCAAATTTTTTATCTTTTTATAAAGATAAGTTTCTCTTGATCACTTACCAAATTGATTGACAAAAAACCACGAGAGCATAATGCACTGGAACTTCCATCCTCATATTTCTAAGGAAGTTATGAAGGATGCATCCCATCTGTATTAATTCATTTTCCTACTGATTTTAAGAGTTCCCTTATAATGCTCACATGTACTCATAATGAGAAGATAAACACTTCACCATAAATTGCCTTTTAGGCTTGTGATTTAATGATTTACTTTAAGAATATTAGCACAGAGGTTTTGATTTGCTGAAGTAGCTACTGCATAAAGTACACCTGAGTGAACGAAGCTAGAATTAGATACTTAAAGAGCCTAAATCTAATGAACTCTCATTTAAAGTCTCTGAATTTAACTTTCACTGGGGAAACGTAGCCTTATTCCTCATTCAGGCTTTTTGACTGTCTGTTCTGTATGCAGCAGGGATATGAATAAAAGCATCTCTTACCCTATCCTGCTTGGACTTACTACTTTTTCTCTCTCAGTCTATGTTATCATAGGAATATTCTGCCTGGCTGCCTCAATTGGTCTTTACAGTTGTCTGTCTCCCTTTGTAAGAAGATTCCCCTTGGGCAAGTGTAGGTATGTGGCAACTTCTAAATTTTTAATGGACAGAATTAATTTTTTATAATGTTGGGTAGGTGTGGGATTTACAAGGCGGTTTCAGACTTTAAAATGTTTATGAAGGAGGAGGGTAACTACATAGACAACTGTAGCTTTGGTGTGTTTAATTTTCAGAATCCCAGACAACAACCTGCCTTATTTTCACAAGCGTCCGCAGGTCCGGATGTTGCTGTTGGCAGTATTTTGTATCGCTGTCAGCGTAGTCTGGGGCATCTTCAGAAACGAAGATCAGTAAGTGTATATTTTAGCTTCTGTGCTAGGAATTGTAATATGCTTTATAGTGTAAGTAACTGACATCCTTAGAAGCCTAAACTTATCCAGAATTTCCGAGTGGCAGGAAAGAAATTAGAGACTAGGCAGAAATTCTTGGTTGTTCCTTATGTGCTTTATCTCTGTCTTGTTGGTTTAAGTTGCAGAAAACTGTCTGTTAAGCTTGAGTTTCTCTTGAGTCCCAGTCCATATTCTGATCTCTTTGGCTTAAGACAGCTTTTCAGAAGTGTTATAGAAAGTTGCACACAAGTTGTCCCACTTATTTCTTCAGGTGATGGTCTGCATGTGCATTTGCTCAGAGAGAGTAAGAGCTGTAAAGACGGTCAGATCTTTAGTTTCTCTCAACTGGTATGAGTAAATAATTCTGTGTGTCCAGTATTGCTGTGGTACCTATAACATGTTCTTCTTACCACTTTTGTTAGAGGGTTTTTTTTTTGGTTGGTTGGTTGTTTTTTAACTGCTTACCTCACTCCCAGATGCTCCAATTTCCCCATACATGATGTGTTTGTCATCTTGGTCCCTCTATAAGGGACTCTGTGTTGGATCTGAAATGCCGGCTTGTGTTTCTGCTGATGGTACCAAAGATGTCTTGCTTGTCCCTTGAATGCCCATTACTGCTTTTGTGGGATCCATTTTCTGTGTTAAGCTGTGGTAAGCTGTGGATCATTCATATAAATCCAGGAAGTGTCAACTCTGAAACACCTTTTAGAGAAATAATTGTCAGACTGAGGAGTGCAGGAATACTATTGAGCTGTTGCAACCTGGGATATTTAAGACTAGGAAATCCATTTTCTGCTTCAAAGCTGGAGTAGACTTAAGTGTCCCCCTGCACAAAGCTCCATCAGCAAGTGCTCAGGGATTGATCACAACAGCATAATCTCCCATCTGCATCTAGCCCTTATTGATTTTAGGGAAACCTCAGCATTTCATGTCTCAAATTCTACTTCTGTTTGATCCTAGCAATCGAGGAGAGTAAAGCAAAGAGCCTCTATACTTAACTTATAAAACACAAGCAAGAAAACAGCCCCAACTGTAGGCTGCCCTCAGCACGCAAGGGTGTACATGTATACACAGGCCAAAGGACCCCACCACTTCCCATTTTGGTACCCACTGACCTCACTCAGCCAGTTTTCAATCCACCTCACTGCTCATGCAGCCTGTACTTCATTAGTTTCTCTGAAGACCTGAGACCTGTACTTCATTAGTTTCTCTAAAGGGGAGATTCTCAGTGGAAAGCCTTACTGAAGTCCAGGTAGACAATATACCCACTGCTCTTCCCTCATCTACCAAACCAGTCATTTCATTGTAGAAGGTTATCAGGTTGATCAAGCACAACTTCCCATTTGTGAATCCATGCTGACAACAATGTTGGTTTCAAGCAAGTACTTCTAATAAAGTTTTTTGTCCTAAGCAGGTCCTTAGTGAGACAAGACTTGGTCTGGCTTTCCTGCAAAAATGTGACTCTCCTCTTTCTTTAGGTGGGCCTGGGTTCTGCAAGATGCTTTAGGAATTGCTTTCTGTCTTTACATGTTGAAAACCATCCGCCTGCCTACATTTAAGGTATGAAAGTTAAACAGATGTCAAGAGAGGATGTTTGCCTGTGTACAGTTGAACAGAGGAGCCACCTACAATGGAGTACATTGGCTTGGAAATGCACTTCCATTCATGTGTAGCTTGGAAAAGAGTGACTAATGAGCATAATGTGGACGAATAAGTGGTGTGTGATTGTTATGCATGGTGCTTGGTAACTTAAAGTTCTGTAGAGTGTTGACTGCTAGTAAATCACACAGCACACATTCGCTTGTGGGGTTTTTTGGGGGGTTTGAGGTGGTTTTGTTTGTTTTTCGAATTTGACACACAATTCATGTATCATTCTTGTGGTTTTCCAAGTCTTCCACAACCTATTTAGTATCCTAAGGTAAAAATCAGTACTGGTTGTTTAGTTGCTCCTTGGGCAGCTCTTCAAACTCTGTTTCAAGTTATCTTCACCTATACATTTGTTTCTCTGTACAGATTGGTCAAACTAATGTGGATGCTGTTTCAAGCTATGCATCCTCCAGAGAAAATGCAGACCACCTTAATATTTCCTAACAAACTGAAATGACACCATCTCCAGATTTTACAAGATAAAGAATTTTAGGGACTAACATGTAATTTTGTGTGTAAGAATTTCTTTCTTTTGAATGGTGCATGCGAGATCCAGTTCCTCCATCTAAAATATTTAGAAATTAAGAAAAATACGTGGGTGATTTGTTTGTCTGTTCAGTTTTTGCCTTGAATAGTCTTAAGTTGCTAATTATTAATTCTTTGCTGTTTACAAATGCATAGTGTGTAAATACCAATTATCTTGTCTCTTCCTTCAGGGCTGTACCTTGCTGCTCCTGGTTCTTTTTGTGTATGATGTATTCTTTGTATTTATCACACCTTTTCTGACAAAGGTAAGTAAAGCACTTCTCTAGCGCCTGCTGCTCACAGAGCAAAGTGTAATGACCTGTTTCTTCATGTTCCTAAATGATCCCAAGCCTGCTGAGCAAAGTGCTGATTTACAATTTCCCCTTTTTTCTTTAGACTGGGGAGAGTATAATGGTGGAGGTGGCTGCAGGCCCATCTGATTCTGCTACTCATGAAAAGGTACTGTATGTAATCTGAAAATATGGCACTAACTTCCAGCTATTACACTCCCAATTTCTCTGAAATTCAGAGACCACAAAGCTGAAATGGAGATGCCAGTCTGAAAAGAATTTAACGTGCAAATAAGCACTCCTGAGCTCTCTGGAAACCTACACCGAACTCGGGGCAAAGCAAACTTTGTTAGCGGTTGATCACAACAGCTTTGGTCTTCCTTTACCTTGCTTTAAAAGGGTTTCAGTATATGGAAGCTATAACTTATTGCTAATGAAGCATATCCATTTTACCTAATGAGATAAAACTTAGGTGAGCGGTCTGTCCCTTCCCCCTCCTCCCCTGTTTTGATAATTGCTTTATGAAGAGCTGACACTATAGGCAAAGGAGAGAAACGAGAATTGGAGACAGAAAACTGTTTGACAGCGGCCAGCTGCGTGCACAGAGCTGTACAAGATGATGTGGTTGACTCGGGGAGAAGAGTACGTGAGATGTAGGAGATGGTGAGACACAGCGTGCAAAACAAATAAGAAATGAAGCTGTAGGAAAAGTGGTTTTGTTAACTTAAGGATATTGGGTCTCTTCTCAGCAATGAATGTAATACTGTCGCATGGGAAAGTATAGTAAAGAAAAGAGTTGTTTGCAGGGTGAACTATGAGTGGATCAATCCATACAATGCATATTGATTCCTTTCATTTCTTATGTTCTTGTCTTTTGTACGCCTTTAGTTTCAGTTTTATGCACAGAATTAATTATGTAGGACAATAATGATAGTATAAGTAGATAAAATTATTCTGGCACTAACATAAGAAAAGAAAAAAAGAAAATTTCTTTAATGTACTGTATTACAGAGAATGCATGTTTGCAATGAACCTTGCCTCAACATTGCAAATTATGTAATTCCTAGGAACACCTGGGGAAAAAAATATTTAACGCGATTTGAGAAATCATTTTGTAAAACTATCAAGTCTTTACTCTTTTGAGACTTTTATTGCAACTACGAGAATGAAATATAAATGGTTATTTCTTATGCATGTGGCAGCTTACCTAAATTTTCATGTTCCCACAGTTAAAGCAGAGTTGATACCTTATTGCATGGGAGGACTTTGAAATTAATACAGTGTTTTGAGATGTCTGTCATATGGAGCTGTCTTGGCTGTTTGTCTTTAGGAAGTACTTCATCACTCCTATCTTAAATACATTTTGTTAGTTGCCAGTAATATTAATAAAATACTTTAAGCATAAGGATCGATAATGTAAAAAAAGATACATTTGCTCTATTTGAAGTCTGTGGTTTTAGTACAACAGCTACAAGTTCTGGTAGATGGTGTCAGTATGTAGAGGAAACTGCTTTTCATAAGGTGTACGTGTCTCTTATTCCCAGCTCCCAATGGTCCTGAAGGTTCCGCGACTGAATTCCTCTCCCTTGGCTCTCTGTGACAGGCCTTTTTCTCTCCTAGGATTTGGAGACATTTTAGTTCCAGGTAGCTCTCATTTAGCACGTTAAGAATTTTACTTGTTGCACTGTCATATTGTTTCTTCCTCTTGTACTTCCACTTCAAGTAGGAAGTTTGATTTGACTTCTATAAACCTGTTGTTTTTCTGCACTATTCACTTTTTCCATAAGAAATTAAATGCACATTAATCTCCTGGTTCAGTTTCACATGCAGTGATGTCAATAAATGTAGAGAAATCTCAAGAGTTGATTCAGCAACTAATTTTGTAGAATCATAGAATCACTTTGGTTGGAAAAGACCTTTGAGATCGAGTCCAACCTTTAACCTAACCCTGCCATCCCACCACTAAACCCTGGCCCTAAGCACCTCATCTCTCCTTCTTTTAAATACCTCCAGGGATGGGGACTCCACCACCTCCCTGGGCAGCCCATTCCAGAGCCTGACAGCCCTTTCGGTGAAGAAGTTTTTCCTAATGTCTAGCCTAAACCTGCCCTGTAAATCATCTTGAACAGTGTGGTGATAGAGGAAATTATTTGTCCGTTTGCACATGATTTGAGTACACACAGACCTGACCACTCAAAACCCCATAATTCTGTTAGTCACACAACATCCAGTATTTCTACCACACCTCTCAAATTTGACTGCAGATATTACGTAGAATATGCCTGACACCACTACAGGTGAAAACTATGTACCTTCTGGCTTTCAGATTTCTTCTGAGAAATCACTTGTTTATTTTCTCTTGTATTTTGGGAAATATGAACTGTCATCCCCATCCATCTTCCCTTCCCTGCCTATAATAGGTGTAGTCATTAACCATAAATTTCTATTTACTGGGAGCTGGAAGAGATGAATTTACCCTTATTCTTGCTGTGAACGCTGTATATTTTACAACAGTTTATTAGAGATGGGATGATGTTTTGTATCTAGGATCTGTGTATTTGCAGATTTTAATCTTACTAGAGTGCTTCTGTGGTATTGGGTTTGTGTGTTACCATATACCTGTTTGTAAGCTGTGCAGCCTCCTGATTGATGTTATCTTAGAATCATAGAATCGTTTAGGTTGGAAAAGACCTTTAAGATCATCAAGTCCATCTTAGTACTTAAACACTGGGGTGCCCAAGTAAGTGTTGAGAAAAAAAACAAACCCCAAACTTAAGCTCCTAGATAATTTGATGGGTTTGTGAATCTTAATGTGTGAATGGGTTGAAAGCATCTTGTAATTGTTCTTTCCTTTCCTAGGCTTACTGGTAGCCTATTGCCATAGATTTGATATTCAGGTGCAGTCATCCAGAGTCTATTTTGTAGCCTGCACAATAGGTATGTATAACAGCGACACTTGAACACTATACCTACAGGAGCTGCTCCCTTTAAAAGCATCTACTGATATCATATTACATAGTTTGGGATTTTTATTTTTCTCCTCCTCTTAGTATACAGAAATATTTTGGCAAAGCACTTTTGAGGCTGTGCCCTAAAGAAAAATGATTGAAGAAATGTAAAAATTTATTGAGTATTCTAAGCATAGAATCATTTAGGTTGGAAAAGACTCTTAATATCTTTGTGTCCAACCATAAGCCTAACACTGCCAAGTCCACTGCTAAACCATGTCCCTCAGCACCGCCCCCCTCCTCTCAGGCAGTTGTAGGGAGCGATGAGGGCTCCCCTCAGCCTCCTCTGCTCCAGGCTGAACACCCCCAGGGCCCCCAGCCACTCCTTGTAGGACTTGTGCTCCAGACCACTCCCCAGCTTCATTGCTCTTCTTTTGACATGCTCAGCACCTCCATGTCCTTCTTCACCTCGTTCCTGAATAAAAATCAGTTGGGTTTAGCTTCATTGCTCAAATAATTACAATATGAGAACCTAGCTGCTTCTGTTCTACTTAATAATTTTTGCAGAATATATGCAAAAATTAAATAGAAAGTAATACCAAATTATAATGTACAGCTAGCTTTTTTTTAGTGGTGTTGCGGGATAGTAAGAAACAGCCAAAGACAAGCCAAACAAGAAGCACGTTATAATGGTTAAAATAATTATCTATGTCTGTTGCATTCATAAATACAACATGAAGCACAATACTTCATTTGTTTATTTTGCCTGTCTCAAACTGCTAAAGGTAATGATTTAATTGCACAGTATGGACTAGGCCAATCGCACTACTTTCACATGTTATCAATAGGAGGACTGTAGTATCTCTGTTAAGTAAAGCACTGATCTAAGTTTACATCGTGTGTAATGCTTGTGTCTGAAGAGGCCTGAAAAAACATCTGGAGATGTTTTACTTATTACTTGAAAATAGTTCCTGCTAGAATGCTCATCTAGCTAATTATTTAGTTCTTGAGCAGAGTTGTATCTGAATAACTGGGTTTTGTTTCCTTCCAGCATATGGCATAGGCCTTCTTGTGACCTTTGTTGCCTTGGCATTGATGCAGATGGGCCAGCCCGCTCTCCTCTACTTGGTGCCCTGTACTCTTCTCACAAGCTTTGCTGTGGCTCTTTGGAGAAAGGAGCTTGCAATGTTCTGGACGGGCAGCGGCTTTGCGGTGAATACCAGTTTGATATGAGTGTCTTCAAGAAATACTAATATTATTAAAACCTAACTAGAATTAAAGTTGAGTAAAATATTGCAGTATTATCAAACAAACCCAAAGATTTTTGTTTTGCTTGACTGTTTGCTTTTTTACATACTTTCTTTGCCTCAATAAGATTTTCTTTTTCTTAATGTTTATGGGCGCTTAAGCTGGCTAGTGGAAAGTAAAGTAGACCTTGTCTACCCTTTGTGACTCTGCTGTAATTTTACTGGCTTGATCTCTGTTGAAAGTGTAGTAGTAGCAGTAAAATACTATATAAAATACAGTGTTTATTATATAAAATATATCCTTAAAATTTTTCTTCATTTTTTTTTCATAGCCTACTGCTTATGAAGGTAGAAATCTAGATCAATATAGTAAATTATCACTTTGTTTGACTGTGGTACAAGTGAAATGAATTTGATTCCAAAAGGAGTAAGTTCTATTGTGATGCGTGATTATAGATTTTGAGTAATCTGTCAAGCTAGAGGTTCCCCCCAGTGAGTTTTATTTTGGTTTTCAACTATTTATGGTAACCTTCACAACTTTCCTCTAGAGAACTTGAATTTAATTGTTGGAAAAGATTTCAGATATCTGAAATGTGATGTAAAATTGCCAGTTGCTGTACACCGATAGTAAAGGTGGGCAAAACCAGAGAATGACAAAGTGCTGTTTGCCTGTTCCTGTGTAATCAGCAGAGCACACCTGAAATCAGTGAGGAATGATCAGGCAGAAAGCAAATAAACGCATTTCTGGAAGAAAAATCTCCTTGCGTAGTATAAAACGCAAAGCCAGGATAACTGTGTATGCATGTGTCCACTGCTGGAAAATGATGATGGAGATGATGGACCTTTTAATCTTCATCTTGTATGACCATCGCTCCTGATAACTGGATGTGGTAATTCCTGCTTTACATCATTCTGACTGTGATCTTCCATTTACAGAAAGACCTACCTCAGCCTCCCTTGGTGATAGCTCCTGTCAACTGCCCTGAGCTTCCCAAAGACAGCAACGCACCAGCCTCTCAACAAGACACAGAGCAAATGACCAACCCTACCCTCCATGTGAAGGAGCTGCATGGCCCCACCTCAGCTCCAGAGGAGCTGGCTGATACCGACACAAAGACGGACCGGTCAGAAATTTCTATTGCACAGAGTGAGGAACCAGCTGCTCAGAATAAGGACGACCTTGAAAGCAAATGCCTAAATGCAGAGCAAAAACAGCTGGAATAAACAATGTGATAAGAACTCCTTATTTTCCCTCACAAACATATCCATGTAAAACCAGTATATAATTAGGACTGGTTTAGTAGTGTTTGCGTTCATTGAGGAACCTCACTGGGAGTCTGATCATCAAATCCAACAACGAATGTTCTGCCTCCAGCTTCGGTACAGCTATACACTTCAAATATCTTTCTGAAATATGGTGCTCTACAAGGGTTCTGATGTATGGATTTCAATGATCATTTTATTAGGGAATGCCTTTGGCCGTTCCATTTTCATTATACCAGGGTAGTATTAAGAGTCTTTATTTACACAGTACTCTGTGCTTGTGTGGCTATTTTGCTGCTTTAGCATAGTGTAGGTTAACATGGAGGAAAAGCATTGAACAAGTCTGCTGCAATGCTTAGTTGAGAGAAACATTATAGGGTTTTTTTTAGCACTTTCCCTATTGTCACCTTTTTACTTTACTTTTCCCTACTTGTCAAAGCCATTGATACAAGGGAATGCTTTAGAATAAACTGACATTCAGGAAATGCAGAGAATGGTTAAATTACCAGCCTCTGAAAGGATTTATACTACCATGGTGCATTAAATGCATCTCTTAACTTTTTTGTCTTTGTTTTTACTTCCAGGTACTTTGGCTACTAGTCTAGTTTAAAAGGCAGGACGCATGGAGCTACAGGAAGCTTTCTAAGCACTCGTATGAACTCTAGGGGCTGTCTCTGAAAAAAAACAGTGTTTGTCACAGAGCACTGTCTGGAAGCAAAAGCATATTAAGAAGGTTTAAAGTTTTAGGATAACATACAAGCCAAATAGGTAAGAAAATAGGTAGTAGCACTATGCGCAGCTTACTAGGCAGTATTTTTGTTGGGAAAATGTTAAAGCAGTAAAAGTTCATATGTTTTGGGTTTTGAGCTTCTACTTGTTATTTGTCTAAGGAATATAATTGCAATTTCTAATTCTGAAGAAAATAATCTGGTGTTTTCATTCCCAAGGGAGCACATATGGTGCTATAGTCAGGTGAGATTTAAAGCTACTTGCTGCTCAGTAACGTAATCAACTGCCTCAGTCATGTTTTGTCTTTGTCCTAAGAGTAGCCAAAGCATGGCCTGTCAGGTTCTGGAATGAGGCTGTGATCTAGCCTATTATTTTGCACCTCTTGCTACATGACATTGCGAAGGACTAAATTTATGAATTTAAAACTTTTTGGGGTGCAGCTGGTCTTACTTTATGTCCCTGAAATTGTGTGTGTTTTCTTGTATAACATGGTCGAGTCTGCTATGCATCAACTTTAGTACACATAGAGGGATGATGTGATTTGTGTATTACTTTTTCCATCTAAAACCATTTGGCTTTATCAAAGGTGTCTGTTCTACATGTAAATTGCAATCCCAGAAAGCCTCAAAGACTTCACATTAAAACTGAAATAGAAAATGGAATCATGTTCTAGGATCCTAGAACACTTCCAAATTGCATGGAAGAAATACTCTTCAGAGTATTGGAGAGCCCAAAACATCATTTACAAAAGTATCATCGTAGTGACACAATCAGAAGCAATGCTTTTAAATTAAGAGTCTCCAGTTGGCACGTTGAGTTGGATTCTGAAGGGCTCTCTTTTAATGTCTGTGTGTTAAATATTAGCCACTGTCTTTTTGGCTAGGTCTTCCAAAAATTCGCCCTGTGCTTTTTGGATGATAACTTCTGTTCTTACCTGTTTCACGTTGGGTCAGTAGTATTCTTTCTCTAGAACGTGAAAAGCTTTCTGTAAAACCACACTACGGCTTCAGCGTTTTACCAACTCCTGCTTAAAGCCTCAAGCCCTGTCTGCTAAGTTGACTTAATGGTGAGTTCCTTGAAAGGCTTCCTGAGTCCAAAGGCCTGCACTACATTTAATTTACAAATCGCCCTCACGGAAGATGGTAGTACTAAAGAGATCTGGTTTTCAACCTCCTCTTTAATGGACTATGTTACTTTTGCCAGCAGTAATCTGAACCAATTATTACTAATAAAAAGCGACAGAGACATTTTACTGAAAACTTCAGCCAGCTGGATTATGCCTTAATTTAAACCATTGTATAAGTATGTATATTAAATTAAGAAAACAATCTTGTGTTTAAATAATGAACTTGACAAATAGCAAGAAAACAAGTTTGGAGACTGACTCAGAGTTCTATGTTCTTTTGCCTTGATTCGTCTTTCAGTCATAATGTCATTTGGAATAGCTTTTTATATACTTAAAAGCCAGTAGCTTTCTGATGATGAAGCATTGAGTTTTATCACCTACTTGAACATGTATTTTAACATTTGCTCTCATATCTTGTGGGTTAGAAAACAGTTTATTTCTCAAATTGTTTATAACTCAATTAAAATGGAAGAATTCGTAACACTTCACTTGTAGGCATTTAACAGTTGCTTTGTTCACATTGCAGTCTAGATAGATCTGCTTGGAGCATGTGCTTCACCTTATGTCTCTGGGGGTTTTCCATCTGGTTTTAAGCGTGGGTTTGGGTTTTCTTCTTTTTTTGCCCCCTCAAACTAACAAAGAACAATGCGGGGAAAAAACCTTATAGCTACTCAATGCAATATCTCCAGTTAAAGTATGTAAACTGGCAATGAGTTACGTACTTTGACTATTCCAGTACTGTACAAATCAGGTGACCCTGGTGCACTGGTTTTGCTGTGACTGTTTGGACCCTGATCCTGGGCAATTCAATCACTTCCATCAGAAACCAAGGCTGTGCTTTTTTTGTCTTTCAAAAACCTCCCTGCCCACCTTAATGTAAAACTTAATGTTGTATAGGAAAATGTGAAGATACATTGTGTGGCTGAGTCCGATTTTATTTGACGATTGCAGATACACGTCCCACACTAAACTTGAGTTAAAATGCTCAAAGTAATGGAAGTAATGTTAAAAGTAATGCTGATGTGCTTCTTGTTTACATCTTTCTTGTCCTAAGCGTTTAGCTAACTATCTAAAAATTCAATAATAAGGATTCACTTGTATGTGTTCAGGGGAAGCGCTTGCTTTAGTCAAAAAAACCCCCAAACAAACAAAAAACCAATAATCAAGCCCAATAAAAAAAAATATAGTAAACCCTCCCAATCCAAAGAAATCTTTGGATCGCAGTCGTGAGGATCAGATTCTTTCCTGGGTCTGAAATTACTAAATATCAGCGTGTTGGACCAAGTGTTTGGTTTTGACTGTGTCTTCCTGAAGGGTTGCACAAATGCAGCTGGAGGCAGAACGCAACCTGAAAGACTTTACTAAGGGTGATAAATAAGGAAGAAGTATCCCAAACCCTTTTTTAATTTGGGGGGATTTTTTTTTGTCACAAATTAAGAGCATTTTAAATGAAAAACATAAAAAAGAAACAGAAGAAATCTATACATTCTGGTTTTACCAGTGACAGTAAAAAAGAGCACATCAACATCTGTAAGGGTTAGATTTGTGAAAATATTGAATGCTTCCTCTAAACTTGGGCAAATGCCAGAAGACAGAGAATCTGCAGCACAACATGTTCGCCAATAGTTTTATTAATGTGTCTAAAAGAAAACTTCGTTTAGAAGCTTTAGAAGAATGGCTTTACTGCTTTTCCTTCCTTCTTTTTATTTTAACCATACCGTATGTCTTGAACTTTTTACGTGATGTCTTGGTCTCACATCATCAGTCGAGCTTTTCCCTCAGAAGCTGCTCTTTTCTTACTGTCGCCCTCGGTGTGTCTTTTGCCTCGAACGCCTTGCAAGTCTTGACAGCATCTTTCAGATGTGCACATTTCTGTGTTTTAGGTCTGGTTTTTGCATCCCTGGTACACTGCTCAAGGTGAGGACGTCCCATGACTATCATGGGAGTGCCGGTAGGCTGCTAAGTGTGCTGGGAAAGCAATTAGCTAGTAACCAGTATTGGAATAACACGATTTTGAGCTTTAAGAATGTGGCTGCATTCGTTAATGAATTAATACACCATTGGGGGAATGCTGTGTATTCACCTGCAGCTCTTTGTTCTGTAGTATTTGATGGGCAACAGAATGCTGAGAGAATGTAAAGGTAGGAAACTATTTAACCGCAAACCGTGTTCTCCTATAGGTTCTTGCTTTGAAAGCTCTTTCAAAACACAACTCTTGGGTCTGCATATGTGCTCAGTGTCTCCTGGATGTCTCGCCCTATGGTTTGTAGAATTTTCCTGGCTAGACAACTTAAAAAAAGGGGAAGAAAAAAAAAAAAAGGCAGCCTATATTGGGTGTTTGGCAGAAGTGTTGCCTTGAAGTAAGTGCTTACCTGCAGCTATTTTAGCACAAGATCCTGAAGTTTCGTTCTTGTCCATCTTCTCTTTAGACCCGTGGTTGGATAGCGCATAGATTTCTGGTTTCTTGCACTATGTTGGCTGTTTAGGATGTAAAGCCCTGTAATATTTCTTTTTAATGGCAGCTTTCTTGATTATCAATTAATGAAACAGAGTATTTTGTTTACGCTTTCATCGGTTGGCATGTTCCTTGTAGTACATTTGTGGGTGAATAAGCTGGCTTAGCAGTAATGAGTAACTACTGCATATTGACAGGCATCCCATTGACACAAGTAAGCATTTGAAAAGCAGACGTATCAGCAGATCCAAATATTTGCCCAAAAACCTGCAGAGATGGTGCCTTTCTCCATGACAAATACAATCTCTGATGTTTTAAAATAAAAATCTGTGTAAGGGCTGCATCCTCAGGAAAATGAGGACACTGTTATTAGTCCAGAAGAGAACAGAACTGTCATCAGAGGTCCAGAAACCACCAGCAACAAGGAAAGAATAATCTGTAGGTATTTTATCTAGAGTGTAGTTTCCCAGCTGGCTGGCAGACATGAAGCAGAGAGTCACGCTAACAAGCTCTTTGGCTTTTCAGTTTAGGCTCCGTGCCAATGCTTCTAGGTAGGATGGAGAGGGAAAGGATAAGGAAAAAGTGAAGGTGGAACATGTCCAGAGAAGGGCAGCGGAGCTGGGGAGGGGTCTGGAGCCCCAGGCTGCTGGGGAGCGGCTGGGGGGGCGGGGGGGGGGCAGCCCTGGGGAGAG
>NW_009259692.1:353195-359984 GCF_000687185.1 Egretta garzetta | reverse complement strand
GGCCGGGCAGACGAGGTGCTTAGGGCCAGGGTTTAGTGGTGGGATGGCAGGGTTAGGGGAACGGTTGGACTTGATGATCTTAAAGGGCTTTTCCAACACAAACGATTCTATGATTCTAAGGTGGCTCAGAAAGCATGAGGAGACACTGGAAAAGAGTGTCAGTGCAAGAGTTTACTCCAGAGATCCAAAACTACTACTTCAAAGAGAAGACCTAAGGGCATGTCTGATAAATATCCAAAAATCTGTAGTGCTACTGCAAATTGGAAAAAAAACGAGTAATTTTTTCTTTTTCGAGTAGTGATGCCATTAGAATTAATAGACTTAAGTTATAGTAAGGGAATTTTAAAGCTGGTGGTAGAAAAATCTCTAATGATGGCTAACAGCTGACGTGGTTAGCCGTGGGAAGCCTACAAAACCTCTCTGGGGTTGGGCTGTTTCCATTGCGAGCTATTGCTGAGCTCATCTGCTTCCGAGAGTAAAGAATTTGACTGCTCAGACAAGAGCCACGTCCTGCCACTTGCATTCGAGGCCAGCGAACAAGCCCTGGCCCACTTTAGTCCAGGTGTAGTCTGAGGGTCAGGCTTTCTATAATTCAATGCCCTCTTAGCATGAACTTTATGGTGTAGCAGTCAGTTCATATCTTACAAGTGCCGTAATGGAGTTTTGCAGGCATTGCGACTGGCAATTCAGGTCTTGTATAACAAAGACTTTTTGTTTTGCTAATTTGAAGATGATAAATCCCCTGGGAAGAAACCACATCAATGCACACGTTAAATAGATACGGTGCTCTTCCTACTGAGATAAGAATTGTTTTTAAATGTGTTTAATTTGTTGACTTGCATTGAATGTTTCTGGCACCCTGGCAGGTTTTTGGAACAGGACAGCCTTGCATGCTACCAGAAGCTTCCTTTGGCACTGGCATAAGAGAATTGTGTGTTCACTGATCCTCGGTATCATCTGCATTTATCCATTATGTGCTCTTCCGTGAGCGTTTCACCTTTTGCCTTTTCCTCTTCCAGTTTTGCAGGTAAAATGTTCAAATTATGTGGAGTAAAGATGAGGATTTGCCATCTGTAGATTAGCGATGGATGATAAGTAACGTGCTTAAATTGGATTTTCTTGAATGTGGAACTAGTATATCATGCCCAGAGTCATCTATAATTTCAGGAGCTGGTAGAGGGAGGACTTAACTTTGTGTGATGCAGTGACTTGGTTTTGGTTCTGTTTTCCCAGAAGCTCTTGGGAATATTACAACTCTCGTTCCTGTTGTTGATCTAGCCGAGGTTGGTAGCCGAGGGTTACACGCGTGCGTGCTCCTGGGGTAACTTGGAGCCACCTTCCTTAGTTTATCAAGGTTCTCACGGTATTTCCCTGCATGTTAGCATGCAAGTTCAGCTCCAGATGGCAAACTTCCTCCAGGTGTTTATCTCAGAGAAATCTTTGAGATGATCCATAGGCTAGAAATTTTTGGTTAAGAACTCCTGCTGACACACGTGCACTGTGTGTTGTGAACTCTGGGTGTTTCATGTAAACATTGGTTAGCTGACACTATGCAAAGACACGGTCTCAAAGTAAACAAGCTCATCATAGCTCCTCAAAAAAAACCAAAACAACAAGTGACCTGAGCTGGAAGGGTGCCCTGCAGTACCAGGTCACCACCAAATAACAGCCAGGTATTGCTGAAAGATTTCCAGCTCCGAGAGGTGACCCGCTCTGAACAGCAACACCCCGGGCAGTCTGTGCTGTTAGTTCAGTGGTGCTTCCAGGAGGCCAGCCCATCACTGTTGGGTTGTACACAACGGTCATAGCTGGTGTTGTTTCCAATACGATAACTTTTTCCTTAAGCCAGAAGTTTGCAAAGGACAGAATAGCTCTTTTCATCTTAAAGTTGTGGTCAAGAAAATGCCATAAACCAACCACTTCTCTGGTGGGGGTCCAAGCTTTCAGTGGCTGCGATGGTGGGAAGCTGGTGGTGCTCTGGGAGGAGCGCAGTCCTTGACATGCATCTTCCACAGCAAGAAACCAGTAGGGTTTTTTTTTTATTATTATTCTGCTCTGACTGAAGTTGTTCCAATTCACATTGAACAAAAACTGCAAAAAAGTGGTTTGGGTTTAGTGTGACAAAAAAAACCTGGAGCGGTGCAGTTCAATCTGTTTTGGGTCAGAATCTGTTTGGTTTTTTTTCCATAGGCAAAAAAAAATGAGCGTGTTGATGATGTTACCCCAGACGAACGCGGCAGCAAGCCTGGCTGGGGAGAAAGCCTTATTTCTCTCTAATTTCCAGTTGATGGCAATAGCCTGTGCTGGTGTGAACGTCTATTGCCTGTTCGTCTATAACTCGCCCTTTGTCACTTGTCCCCTCCAACAACCTTTTGCTTCTCAAACTTTCATAGAGCCAGCAGAGGCTGTGGGAGAGCAAAAAGAAATCTCTGGTTCACAGTGCAGTCCTCGTGCTGTCTGAGAAGCGTGCAACTGGGAACCGGTCACCGTAGCCCAGCCTGATGCCTGGATCGCGTGATGCATTGATCATGGGGGGCGGGAGGGGTGCATGTCATATTTTAAGAGTAAAAATTAATCTTTTTGATCCAAGAAGTCACTGACAATAAGTATGAGCTCCAGTACTTTCAGCCTGAAAAGCAAAACCTAACTGTTTAAAGAAAGCGATGGATTTGCAGCCCTGACCGTGGATGGTCTGCTCGTTATTTTTAGCCGTGCTCCCCCGGTTTCTCTGTCCATGAAGGAACTGGGGCTCCAGTCACCTCCCTGCAATGGGTGAGCCCTGTTTGAAGGATGCTAGTGTTACTTTTAGTAAAGCTGTACTAGTGGTGGCTTTGCATGAGGATCAGGTGGGAGGCTGGAGGCCAATTTAGAGCCATATAAAGAGGATTTATGAGTTGAGAGGCAGATACCAGTTTGCTTAACTCTGGTTTCTTGGGTGCTTGATAGTAGCTGCTTTCAGTGAGGAGGTTTGTTCTTGGGAGGTAATGTAAGTAGAACAGTTTTAAATGTCTGATGTCTTGGTGGAAGGACTTTGTAATAATGTTCAAATAATAGTATATAGGCTACTGATACGGAGAGTGCAAACTCTGAAGGTAAATTTTAGCGCTTGCGAATGCATATGTTTAACTCTGCATCTGTGCGCATGAGGAATGAACTTTTTAAGCTCGTTTCTTACGGTGCTGAAGGAAGGATTTTCTTGCGATCCAAAACCTGTGATATATTTGTGCTGTTTTGAAGATCATCTATGCGGTTTGGCCCCTTAATTAAAAAAACCCAAACCAAAACAACAACAAAAAAAACCCCAAAACCAAACAAAAAAATCCAACAAAAAACCCCAAACAAAACCCACCCAGCTAAGAGAGTTGGTCCGTGTAGGAAGACCCATGTGAAAACTCGATTCAGGTATTTTTCCCTGCACGGGGGCTACTATCACCAAACGAACGGAAGCGGTGGAAATGAGGTGCAGATGGGACGTCAAGAATGAGGGATTGAGTTCTCTGTGGGGTGTAGTCAGTCATCGCCAGCCGTGTCAGGAATGCTGATAACATGAATATTCTTCCCCCATTCCCTGATTTTTATCTTGTCTCGTCAGGTAATCGCCTGTGCTATGGATGTTGGCTTCAGAGTTTTAGTTCCTGGGGTTGCTGAGTTGCAGCCCCCTGGGGTGAGGGGGGCGACTCCCTCCTCTCGCACAGACTGTAGGTGCAGTATTTGCCAGGTGGTGACTTGTAAAATTGGTGCATGGTACCTACCAGGACAGATAAATCAGTAATTTTGTGACTTATCGGTGATAGAGGTATCTTATATCTACAGTACAAGTCAGATTATTCTTTGCAAATAATAATAAAGAACTGAACATGTCACCTTACTGATACCTTCCTGTGCTGGCAATAGGATGGAGCCATTGCAAAGACAGCCAGAAAATGCGATGTCGTTTCCCAGTAGTAAAAGATATTTTTGGTAAACATTTTATCCGAAAGTGTAGGTCTCGCTGTAACACGTGCATCAGATTTTCAGTTTGGTCTGGGTGGGTTCTTTCCCCCCCGTGTCTATACAGCTCTTGATGATTTCGATATCATCCCTCCCTCTGACTGAATTACAGCCTTGTATCTGATTGCACAGCATATCACAATATCTATATTTTTGTATCTGTAAATACATAGTACTCGTAATACATAGCACCTCCAGTGACCGAATGCAGATTTGCTTCTTCCTTCTGTGATGTGACATGGGAAAAACCCTATTTCAAAATTAACTGGAGGCGGGGGGGTGGGGATGGAATCGTAGGACAAGAGATGAGAAATATCCCAAGGGTTTCTGCAGAGGGAATTTTCCATGGAGTAATTGAGCCTATTGCAGGCGTACGTGGATAGGGTGAAAAAAAAACTTGAAAATGATGGGTCAACTGAAATTGCAGTGTTGGATTGGTTTTTTTCTTCTGTTTTGCTTTAAAAAACCCCTGGAATTTACTTTCCTTTAGCCTGTTTTGGTTTAAAACTGTAAAAAATTTTCTAAAACTGTACAATAAAGATACTTAATTTTTGAACTGAATTTTTGCTAGTTTGTGTCACCCTTACATTTGAAATCCAGTTGTTTACTTCTTATTGTTTGCACCGGGCTGTGATAAAACGTCTTTTGTGATGGGCAAGATCGCTGTGCGCAGCTTCCACCTCCAGCTGGATGCCACGCAAAATTCTTAAACCTTGCCTGTGGATTTTTCAAGCTTTCTGCTGATGTGCAGGACTGGATACCAGAAACATTCACATCCCCAAGCAGTCCACGCCAGTTGTCTCTTTCCCCTTTTATCCCCCTGATCTGATCGTTGTACAATACGGTCAGCTTTGGCTGTTCTGTTGCGTGTTGTAGTGCTGTTGATTGGGAAGAAAGGTGGTTGCTGACAGCCCTGCCTTTTAAAAAACAGTAAATTTCTACTGAATTACAAGACAAGTCACAGATGTACCCGAGAATGGTACAAACTGAGGACAGGTACCTTGCAACCCTCCGGTTTTACGCCCGTGGTTTTTGGCATGCCCTGCATTTCACTCTTAGTTACGCAGTACAGCCAGGAAGGCAAAAATTGAGACATTTCTTGTGTTAACTGGCTTTTAAAAACCAAAAAGTTGCAGCGCGTCAGCCTTTCTGTTGGGGCTGTGGCTGGGGAATCGAGAGCCAGCTACGGCCCTTCAGACAAAGAGGGTTCAAAACCAGAAAGACTGGTTTTGTGTCAAATGAAGGGTAGTAAATCTTAAGATACCGTCTGGCCACAAAGCTCATCCTAAGAGACTCTAAACCTCCTCCTATATGAGTTGAAACAGTAACTAGTACTCTGTATTTAAATATGAGCCTGCATGCTAGAACAAAATTAGCATAATGAGCAAGTTGTATGACTTTTGTATTACTGTGTCTGTTGCGTAGGCATGGTTAGAGCGTGTGTTTTTAAAAAATAAACCTAAATTGTTGGTCTTGGCACAGAGCAATGCTCTACTAGGAAATCAAATCATTCAAACAAGAGGATGCCTTCACCTGGCTTGGGTGAGACCCTAAACTGCTGATGCCTACACTAGACCTGGCCCATGGTTCTACCACCAGGACCAAGTGTCATCAATCACTACCCATCATCCTAAAGCCGCCCAAAGCATCTCCCAATTCTCTGAAGTGTTTACTAAAGATCCAGCCTACGTGACCACAGTCTGCATCTGCAGGAACAGTTTGTGTTGACTCTTTACAAGTATCTTATCTATGCACAACTTGCTCAGTTTTGCAGTGAGAATCCCCTCGGGGAGACTCTGGAAGGAATGGCCGCATTCTCCCCCAGGACGATGGCTCATTTAAGCCCAGGAATTGCTCTGTGCACCGGAGCTGCCTGAAGGTTGTCTTCAGGGCAGACTGAAATTCCCACCTGGAGAGCTCCTGTGCCAATTGCTTAAGTACTTTCTTGGGAAGCAATACAGTCAATTGCCTGGTCTCAAGTCAGTTCATGGTCTCACCTGTGCAGACCATTATGTGGGGAGTTCCTGGACCTCCTAGGGACTTGATGGCTTGGCTGCGCACACAGGGACAACCTCGATCCCCAGCTACCTCACAACTAAAAGACACACTTGAATTGCATGCTCACGGCTCACTTGGAACGAGTTCCATGGCTCTTACCACGTATCCCAAATGATTTTTTTCTTTTTTTCTATTTCAGAAGGGAGTGAAGGCTGTGTATCATGCATAGCAAATAAGGGAGAGCTTTTCACTCAGCATAATGAACCACAGCAGCCCAGACTTCCAGCATTCACAGGCCCGGTGCTGTTGTGTAGTAAGAGGTGGAAAAAAGTTGTCTGAGCAGAAAAATAGTGAATGTGAGTGAAAATATAGAGCTCTGGACTCCTTTAGCCTTTAAGCATAACATTACGTATGAATGGCAGTGTTAGGTTAATGGCAGGGTTAGGGTAACGGTTGGGCTTGATGATCTCAAAGGGCTTTTCCAACCAAATGGTTCTATGAATCTGCAGTATTTCTCTTTTTGTGGTAACTGTATTCAGGCAAATACAGTTTTGTATTTTGCTCTCAGGTTTTTCTGTTTAAGTACAACTCTTGCCTTTGAGGTTTGTCAGTCTCCACACCCCTTCTCTTCAGTATCACCTCCAAGACAGAGCTGACCCTCTGGATTGCCCCTGCATGCTGTCCTCAGTAGCTGAGTTCCTTGGACAGAGCTGCAGCTTTGGGAAGAGGTGTGCTATGGGTCTCCAGTGACTCCTAGGAATCATCCTGTTCCCAGCAGGTGCCCTTGAGCAAGTCCAAAAT
>NW_009259692.1:349677-353156 GCF_000687185.1 Egretta garzetta | reverse complement strand
GTATTTTTAAAGGACTGGGTTTTTAACTTTTGCCTCACCAGTTAACTGCGGTGGCGCAGAAGCAGGAATCTACTCTTGTATCTTATTTTTGGGTTGCTGCATCAGATGAAGACAGCTGTCGCTATTACTTGCATAAGAGGTTTCCATAAAAAATCTAGATGCTTTAGGGGAAAAAGAAGTTAGGAGGGCAAATAACCTCCTGTTGCTCCTTCCCGGGTATCCATCAAAATGTTCTCATGGTCTTTAGCCTCAACATGGTCAGGTACATGTGTGTCCCCTGCTAGCACACAGCCATATGGCCCAGCATTCAAATGTTCCATGTTTTCCTCTGTGTGGGGCAGGGGAAATCCTCTTTTCCCTGGAGGATACAAGGAAAGGCCACCGGAGCAGCAAGCCTTGGCCTGGTGCCCCTTCCTGGATCTGTTTGCTTCCCAGCGCGGGGATGGACTGGTACGGGCAGAGGAGCTGCACGGGGTCCCTGGCGTGGGGTTAGGCCATCCCAGCGGCAGAATTTTTCAGTCTTATTGCACTTCAGGGTTGTTTCTTTTGCCCTGCCCGCTGTGCTGCGTTATTGCTTGGACTTACTGCTGTCGTGTCAGCCAGGGGCAGCAGCGCCTTAAAGCTGGCAAAGAGATCCATGGTTCCTGCTCCAGGGATTAAGGTGATGGTCCTGTGTCAAGTGAGAGGTTGGTGCAGAGACCTCCAGGAGTCCGTATCAAGGGAATATTTATTTTGTACCTGACCTAGGATGGAGGCCAGCAAAGGGACGCAATGCTGGGGCCGTTACAGAGCTGTTCGGTGGTCGCCGTACACTGAAAACGATTCCATCAAAATTCAAATAAGTTTAATTAATAAGTTAACAAATCACTCGCTATTTCTATAATATATCTGTTGGAATAAAAGGGGGAAACTCCTAGCAGGAAAAAGCCGTATAACCATCAGTTTTCTGCATTCATAAAAATCGCTAGTACAGAATGGGATTTTATGGAAAAAATGTTGTTCTCAAATTTCCTTGTAAAGTTATGTACAAGTGTTATTGCTTCTATTGTTCCTCTATTCTCTTATGTTTGGATTGGTTTATCTCTCTGAAATCAAGATTTAAAATGAAATCAAACCAACAGATCCTTTGGTTGTTCCCTGCAGCTCTAAGACGCGTCTCTCTCTCTCTCTCTCTTCCCAGTGCAGGAAAAAAAAATTAAGAAAAGGAAATCTGCATGGAAAACCTGGCTTGGGGGTGGTGCTGCAGAGCCGGTGACGCCTGTCCTCGAGGTATCAGGATGATACAGGACACATCACATGTTCTGGTGATAAAATAACTCTTAATTTCTGATTACTTAATGACTTTCTGATTACTTAATTTCTGTTACTGTCTGTCCCTGTTCCATTTCTCAGTTGTATCACAGGAAGAGAAGCGGGAGACACAACCGGTGTCTTCACTTCATTTTGACTTCATTTTACATTAACTTCATTTTTTCCAGGCCCTCGGTAAAAAGGCTTTCCCAGGAAACAGAATGAAACGAATGGGCTTTGAAATCCTCGCATGTAAAGCCCTCCTTGCTGTGCATTTTGTGTCTAGAAATTTTCTTGGCCATTGAAATAGTTCTGTATCCAGTTGCAAAGCGTTTGCCGGCACCCCAATGGGTAACGTAGCAAACCAGCTCAACGCCGCTGAAGGCGTTTAAGTCCTTCGGGTGCGTCACGATGTTTTCCTGGTTGTTCTGTTGAATTTCGAGTATTTTGTTGCTTCAGTGCAGTGTTTTACCTGTACGCTGTAATAGCACCTGCAGCAAATCCACAATGAGCGACGTGGCCCCAGCTGGCCCTGGTGAGTTCGGGTGCCGGTGAGGACGTTCATCGCCTCTTCTCGCTTAATTCTTTCGTGTTTGCTCCCAGCCCCTTCCGCGGGAATGCAGAGATTGGCATCGCTGTTCCTCATTTCTGACCCATTCTACCACTACTGCGCCTACAAGATTTTGCTGCTTTCTTCTCTTATTGCAGCCATATCTCCCCATATTGCTTTTGGGCTTTGGTCAAGCAGTTTTGTCTTCTCCAGTCCCACCAAGATCTGTACAGGTGGTTCTTGATCTGCTGCACTTTTCAGAGGCCAGCAGTCTCCTGCTCAGCTCTTTCACGTGGATGTAGGGATGGTATGCACAGTCCGTCAGCAAGGAGCAGGAGCTGCTTGCGGCATTCCCTGGCTCCCTGATGAGATTGCTGCATTTTCCTGGTCCATTGAACCTGCAGGAGGAATTTTGACCAGCCAAGCCTTTGTTATTGGTGCTCGGGAGTAAACCTAGAACAGGTTCAATGGTTGCTGCTCGGTCTGGAGAGATCCATGGGTCAGCAGATGTTAGGAATGAAAGAACACGGTCTTGTCAAAACCAATTCAGAGAAGTCTCTATGATCATTTTATAATTTAAAAATCTTACGTTCTTTCCTCACTTTGCTCTTTAAACACACTGACCGCTAAGGTTTGCTGTTCATGTTGAAGCTGCTTAGGATCAGAAGCAGCGATCGGGTGAGAGCTGACTCTGTCAAGTGGTAGGCAAAAATTCAGATTAAAGCAGAACCAGTTCTGTTTTCCACGTGGTTTTTATCTTTTCAAGACGGCAGAAGGGTGATTTGTGGGCTCAAACGCCAACTTCAGTGCAAGGAACCCTGTCCAGTTTTGGCCTCTGCTGCAGGGTGTGGGGTGCCAGATAATCCCTGCCGGCCCCTGTGCAGCAGTTGGGCCATTTGCCTCGCATGGAGATTGCTACGATGATAAATGGAGTACGGGCTGCAAGGGCGATGGACGTCTGGCTGAGGAAATGAGTGGGGTTTTGTAAAAATGTAAAAATAATTTTGTAAATTATTGTTTTCTGCGTGCATGGGACAGTGCTGGTTAACTGGTCACCCACACGGATTTAACTGCGTGGGACTGAGAGGATCTGGTGAGTGGGGGGGATCCAGTGCTGCTGGCTTGAATCCCCAGCGCTTCAGGCAGCAATTTTGCTTTCTCTCCTGCTGGTGAAATGCTACAGAAGTGAATGGGAGCCGTACGGTGAATGGAAACTGTGCTATGGCCTGTATCAGAAATAGTGTGACCAGCAGGAGCAGGGCAGGGACCGTGCCCCTGTACTCGGTGCTGGTGAGGCTGCACCTTAAGTACTGTGTTCAGTTTTGGGCCCCTGGCTACAAGAAAGATGTTGCGTTGCTGGAACATGTCCAGAGGAGAGCAACCAAGCTGGTGAGGGGTCTGGAGCACAAGTCATACGAGGAGCGAGGAGCGGCTGAGGGAGCTGGGGGTGTTTAGTCTGGAGCAGAGGAGGCTGAGGGGAGACCTGATCGCCCTCTACAACTGCCTGATGGAGGCTGTAGGGAGGGGGGGGTCGGCCTCTGCTCCCTGGTAACAGATGATGGGATGAGGGGGAATGGTTTGAAGCTGCGCCAGGGCAGGTTTAGGCTGGACATTAGGAAAAACTTCTTCACCGAAAGGG
>NW_009259692.1:348741-349462 GCF_000687185.1 Egretta garzetta | reverse complement strand
AAAGGGCTGTCAGGCTCTGGAATGGGCTGCCCAGGGAGGTGGTGGAGTCCCCATCCCTGGAGGTATTTAAAAGAAGGATAGATGAGGTGCTTAGGGTCAGGGTTTAGTGGTGGGATGGCAGGGTTAGGTTAAAGGTTGGACTCGATGATCTCAAAGGGCTTTTCCAACCAAAGTGATTCTAGGATTCTATGATTCTATTCTAAGAGCTGGGGCATCTCTGCACGAGGTTCCAAGGCAGGCAGCTGGGGCAATGGCCTGGTTTGGGCTGGGATAGAGTTGATTTTCTTCCCAGTAGCTGGCACAGCGCTGTGGTTTGGAGAAGAATGTTGATAACACACGGATGCTTCAGTTGGTGCTGAGCAGGGCTTACACTAAGTCAAGGACTTTTCAGCTTCCCCTGCCCCCGGCTCTGCCAGGGGCACAAGGAGCTGGGAGGGGGCACGGCCAGGACAGCCGACCCCAACTGGCCCAAGGGCTATTCCAGACCACGGGGCCTCATGCCCAGTATAGAAACTGGGGAGAGTTGGCGGGGGGGCAGCAATTGCTGCTCGGGGACGGGCTGGACATCGCTCGGTGGGTGGTGAGCAGTTGCATCGTGCACCACTTGCTTTGTATACTCTGTATATTCTCCTACCATTACTATTGCTATCGTTATTATTTCCCTCTGCTGTTTTATTAATCTGCCTTTATCTCAACCCCTGGGTTTTACTCTCCCCCCCCC
>NW_009259692.1:344096-347950 GCF_000687185.1 Egretta garzetta | reverse complement strand
GGGCTGGGGGAGCTGAAAGGGCTTTGCCAACCCAAACGATTCTGTGATTCTGTGATTATTAAAGTAATAGATGGAAATAACTTCAGTGCTTCCCTTTTAGTCGCTTACAGCTAAATACTTTTCCCTGTGCGATCCTGGAGCGCTTTTTTCGTGTTTTTCGGTTCCATGTGACTCTGAAATGATTCGGGGGAGGTTGGGAGCACTTGTCGCAACCAAATCAGTGATGCTGGAGGGGTTTTGTTTGGCTCCTCAGACCAAAGGAACAAGCGTGGGCTCCCCGTTGCACGCCTGTGGAAGTTGGACACTTCTGCCAGGTTTTATTTCTGTAGGACATTCCATCTTGGGTCTGTTAACGAGCGTGTCTTCAGCCGTACCAGCTGTGTGATCCTAGGGATGCGCCTTGGTGGAAAGAGATCTCTGTTCTTGGAAAGCTAAGGAGGAACACCTTAGTTTCTTTAACACTCTGGAAACCCAAGGCAGAGAATGGTCTATGTTATTTAAAAGCTGTAACGAATTATGAAATATTCTAGAAAGCAAGTTCAGGGTACTTCACGGGAAATAAAAAGTGCAGCTTTAGCAACAGTGCAGACCCAAATGCTGAGATAAGCAACATCCTCGTTGCGTGAAGTGTGGTAGTGACACAGCCGTGGCTGCGAGCAGTTTTCACCTTGGCATGGGGGCAAATCTTGTGGCGACCTCCGTGGGCTTGGAATAATATCGTCATCTGAGCTAAACGAAATGTTTCTGCAGCTGGGTGGTGCTTTGTTCCCACAGTTGAAGGAAAGGGCTTGAGCGTGCCGTCACGCTGCTCTGTACCCGCTTGTCCTCCAGCCGTGGGGCTGCCCTGCGGAGAGTTTGGGCTTAAACCCCGGATCCTGCTCAAGGGAGGTCCCTGGGGGTGAAGGTCCAAGCAAGGCAGCACCAGGCAGTGCAGGACCTGAGCAGTCCGTGTCTGCCAGTGTCCTGCACCCCGTGCCTGGGGATGGGCTCCTCGGGCAGGGGGGGCTGACCGATGCTCTACGTGGCCACACAGCCTCCGCGCTGGCCTTTAGCAGGTGACACTATCCCGTCAGGGTGTGTGGAGTTTCCTTCCGCAGCCTCTGAAGTCAATGACAAAAATCCCATTGACTCAGCCGCTGCGAGTTCCCCGCTTGACGGATGCCTTTCATCGCTGGCTGGTTTCTTCTGTGTGAATCCTTCCTTTGAGGGAGCATGCACTGCCGATGACCGATTTCAGGGTAGCACGGGGGTTTTGTGCCCATGAACGTTAATGCCTACCTGTCAAACTGTAATAAGGGCTGAAGCTAGGTACAAAAAACTGTAATTTACACGTTGCTTCTAATGTACGGAGGCTGGTAAGACAGGATAAAACGTGATTATCTGCAAAATGAAGACATCTATGTTAGCTCCTGCTCCTCCAAGAACCTCTGGTCCCAGCGTGTCCACCAACTTCATCGCGACCAAGATCTCTTGCATTTTTTTTGCGCTGGGCCCGGCATGGTGTCCAGGGGAGGAGGGTGGTTGTCACTAAAGGAAATGCTATGAGTTTAAGCATGTGAGTTTTTCTTGGCCATTCATGAGCTGAAAGGTATCAAATGATATCCTGCTCCTATTGTGAAAAGTAACTGGACAAAAATGGCGCTTCTTTGCTTATGGGATACTCCCCGTGTGTATTCCGTATTTACTATCTGTACCGAGTTGTCAAGCCAGCACTGCTGGGGGAGGAAGGCAGCCTTTATTTTACTGTGTAATCCACAGCTAAAAGTTTAAAAAGTAATTGCAGGTACAAATCTGCCCGGTACTCTGTTACCAAAGGGAGAGCCCGAGGCTGAGCGTCTCCACGGTGGAAATGATGTTAGAGCCTTTGTTACCGGTGATAATGGGAGCAACGGGGAGCTCAGCCTGTCTGTCATGTCCCAGCTGAGGCTGCGGAGCTGGCAGGCAGGGAGAGGATCTTCTTACTTGTAAATTGAGAGACATTTGAAGTCCAAGAGGGACAATAAACAAGGCCCGCACAGTGTCATTGCTGAGAGCAGGACGGCTGCTTTTTTTAAGAGTGCCGCAAGCGAGCGGGCGTTCGGCATCGCTGCTAAACTGGATGGCAGGGACCGGTGATGGCCGGGGCAGATTTGTTCCCTTGCAGGCTGCCCGCGGTCTGGAGGCTGAGGGTGCTGGGGGCTCCTTGCTCGCTCACCTCGGTAGGAAAGCGGTGTCCTCAGCTCAGGGCCTGCAGGCACTGAGGTGATGGTGCCTCTGCTTGGAAGGAGGGAATGGCCTTTCAAATGCAGCACAGCCCCGCTGTTAGCCTACGGGGAGGCGGCAGGGGACATGCACAGCTCTACCCGCCCAGTTACGTAAGTTGGAGGTGGATTAAAGAAGTAGCGTTAGGTGGTTCAAGGAACCGGTCTGGTGGCCGGAGATGCAAATGTCACATGGAACAAAAAGGCCACGTTAGCCAAACCTGGCCCGACTGTGTCTGCTGATGGGCTGCCTGAGGGCGGTTTGTCTTTGCTCACGAAGGCACCGTCTGCTCCGGCTGGCGTGATGCTGAGCAGCTCTCCCTTCCTTGATGCATTCTACCAGCTGGCTGCTCTTCCTGCATGGGCTTTTTTCTTCATGGCATGTCATCATCTCGTCAAAAGATTTAAAGGAGGACATAATGGGCTCATCAGGAAGCAACGGTTTTATTCCAACACTCCCTTCCTTCTCTGAAGCCCAGCCCTGGGGTGCCCTGGAGCCATAAGGGGGAACTGGCACATGGTTCTTGGCTTCTCCAGGCTGACACATCCTTGCACTGCACCTCCACCCAACAGATACCTCTGGTTATAAATCCACTCCCCTAGGAAAATATTCTACCTTCTGTCGGTAGCTGCTGCCCTAAGTTGCTGAGCCCCATTTGCATGCAATTAAATTCCCAACTGTAAGGAAAAAGATCACGAGGCTTGACCCCATTTTAACTGGGATATTTGGGTTCTGCTGTTCTTGCCAGCAGACCTGTTTGCACACCCACACCTCTTCATCTCCTCTGCTCATGCTTCTGCTTTCACTCACCGCAAGGGACCGTCTTCTGCCTCCTGCTCGAGCTCATGGTTTGGTGGCACCGATGTGGGTGGTTGTTCTGGCACTGTGATTGTCCATGGTGAACCCACCAAGTGAGGTGCGTTGGAGTCTAGTTTTTCATTTTGGTCTATCTCCTTTTGGAGAAGAGTGATTCTCCTTCTGCTGTATTCCTCCTCTGAAGTGCCACAGGTCTTATCTTGGTGATGAAGTTGTTCGTCCTTCACTCACCTTTGACCAAACGCTCATTACTTCCTGAGGTTGCAGGTGGATTTGCTGCTGATCTTGTCTGCCTCAAGCAAGTCGCATATTTTTCATACCGATGCCATCATTTCGCAAAGGCTCTGTCTGGGTGAGGACTTATGGGCCTGACCTTAGACCATGAGACGGTTTTACAACCCTTGTGTCTGAAGGCTCAGCAGACACAGTATCGCTGTGCTGAGAATCAGACTACCCTGGAATGGTACCAACTTAATGTGGGATAAAGCAAATGCTTTATTAAAACTTGGTTATTCAAATGGCTGTGGCATATCGGCTGCCCTTTATAATGATCGTGTTGGAGAAAACCATCCAAACATGCTAGAGTATAGAAGCCTCTGGCAGCATCCCCCACAGCGTCCTCCTGGAGAAGCTGGCGGCTCATGGCCTGGGCGGGCGCACTCTTTGCTGGGTCAAAACTGGCTGGAAGGGCGAGCCCTGAGGGTTGTGGTGAGCGGGGTTCAATCCAGCTGGCGGCCGGGCACAAGCGGTGCCCCCAGGGCTCAGTGCTGGGCCCAGCTCTGTTTAACATCTTTATC
>NW_009259692.1:336420-343439 GCF_000687185.1 Egretta garzetta | reverse complement strand
GGGCAGAGGCGGTGCTGAGGGCCAGGGTTTGGGGGTGGGATGGCAGGGGTAGGGGAACGGTTGGGCTGGGGGAGCTGAAAGGGCTTTTCCAACCCAAATGATTCTGTGATTCTGTAATACAGAAATGTAGCACAAAGTCTCCAGAGCAGCTTGGACTCTGCCATCTGGGGGCATTAAGGTTTTCTCTATTTTTAAATGAAGTTGCCTATTGAAGGCATGGGTACCTCTGTTTCTTTCCTGTGTTTCTTTCCATTTTTCTTTTCTCTGGTGAACAGATCAGAGGCTCGGCTCGTGTCCTCGTGGTGCAGGGCTGCTGCTAGGGTCTGGCAGAGCAGGAACAGGGGAAGCTGGAGAAGAGTAGGAGGGAGGAGCCTGGGGCAAAACGGTTGGAGTTGATGATCCTGAAGGTCTTTTCCAACCTAAACAATTCTATGAAAGCAGTGTGAGATGGGGAGTGAGCATTCCTGTTCTGAAGGGGGAGAGCCTAAGCGTGAGGAGCTGGATAGGGTGGGGAAGGCAGAAGGAAAGGCCTCAGGAGGTGAAAACATGAAGGGAAAGAAACAGCAGAAGCAAAGGAAGAAAAATACTGAGTAGTGGAAGACAAGAGGCTGGGGAAACATGGAGGGAAATGAAGAAAAAGCAAGCCCTTTTGCTGGGTAGCCATCAGCACGGTGCTGGGAGGTCACCATCGCCCTTCAAGCTCAGGAGCTGTCACATTTTACAAGAAGCCAGTTTCTACCTAAAACCAGAACCACCACAATTTGGGCTGGACAAGTGTGTGCTCTGAGCCAGCCTTAGGGGTGTGCGTGCCATGGGGCTCACCAGACTGAAACAGAAACCCCTGCCATGGGGAGCCTGAGCTGTGCCCATGCATGGAGACCCCCAGGACCTCCCTCCTGGGGTCTTGCCTCATCCCCGCGTTGCTGCTGCACGTGACGTGCCCCGAGCCGCTGCAGGAGTGCACACGCGTGTGCACACACACATGGTCAGACACACACATGCACACACACACATGTGTGCTACCTTCTTGTCCTCCTCGATGAGAAGAGCGGCTGCTAGTGACAGTTTGGCTAATTAAAAGAAATAGTACAGATAAATGGATATTTGTACAATTCCACTTTATATTTTGACATTTTCCACTCTGAACCAGTTGGGAAATAAAGCACATCTCCCAAGGAGATCCTAGGGAATGACTCAAGGCTGCCCTGGAGCAAAATCCAGACTCCTGTGGAGAAGACAAATCCTGAGCTGCCCAGAATAGGAGCAGAGGTGGTGGCCCTCTCCCAGGAATCTCGGCAGCTCCTTAGGGACAGCCAGAGATGGTTATTTTCACAGGGCAGTTCTTGCTGACTTTGTAGCACACCTTACACACCTCTGCTAAAATGGAGCCATGAGTGGAAACCCCACTAAGAGGACTGGAAGGACTCGCTTAGATCACTGAGTTCCCCCCTGCTGCTGTCAGGGGCATCGTATTTTTATTTGTGCTTTTTCTTCTCAACATTTATATGGGAAACTCATGCTCCTCTGACTGTTAATACTGTCCTAGCTTCTGCCCCCACCAAAAAAATTTACTTTTCACTCATCTGATCTCATGCAACAATGTTTTTCAATGTATACAGCTCCTTGCTACTCATCTCCATTATGTTTTTATCCTTTCTCTTCTGGCACAAAAATTCCAGTCTCTCTTTTGCTCTTGAAGATGGGCATTCCATTTACATGTCTTTTGAATTTTTTTCTTTTAACTTGCGCCACTCACACCGAAAGAAAATAAACTTTCCTTATGCTAAAAGGGAGAGCAAAGATGACGAGTTTTGACTGTTTGGGGAAGTAGAAGGCTTCTCTGTCTCTAAATACTGTATTTTTTCCAGTTAAAATGCCAGTGCAATCAAGAATGTGACCTTCTTTCGAGGGCACCAAGTATCTTTTATTGTAGTATGACTCTTTATATGCAGCCAAGATTAGTTCAGTCTAACTTGGCTTGTCAAAATAACACCCAGCTATAGCCAATAGTGTCTGTGATGTTATTTTTTCTATCTCAGATGCGATTGCCCTGCCTTTAAAATCCGTCGTTCGTAAGACCACTGGTTGCACTGGTCAGTGTATCTGGACTAGACTAGATTTTTGAGCTTCCAAGTTCAGCATCCTGCAAGAGAGCTGGTGACTCCAAAACTACCGAAAGAGCAGAGGAGGGATCGCTCATTGGTATGGATTTAGGTCACAGGGACCACTGGATAAAAAAGGCTCCCTACCTGTCGCCTGTTAGCCAGATCTGAATTGTCAAATGGGGATATTGTCAGCAAAACACAGGGGCCCAACGTGCCTATCTCTGCCAGGCTCGGTTACAGCTGAAAAAGAATATTTGGAGGGCTGTTAGAAAAAAAAGCAGCATCTTGGACAGATTCTCCATTCCTCTCCCCTTTCTCTCTGCTGCCTCACAAAGAAGTGACCTTTGAAAATCTCTTATCTAGAAGCTTCAGTTTAAAGAGCTGCTGACGCCTCTTGGAAAAGACTGAAAAGCTCTTCTGAAACAGTGCTGCTGCTCCCTGGGTCCCTTTCTTCCCGCTTTCTCTTTCATTGCTAGATGCATTTGCATTAGAAAAGGTTGTTCCTCCGCAGCTTCCCTGTTTGCTGAAGTCACGGCCTGACTTACAGCATCAGTAGTGGCTGCTGTTCCAACCCAACCTCTCACAGCATCTTCTGAACTGGTGGGAAGTGGCCGGTACAGAAGCGACTGGACGAGATGTCCCTGGGCAGGTCAGAGTGTGGGACTGAGGAAAGAAAAGCTGAGTGGGTTTTATGTTCTTGAAGCTGTCGGTATCTAGGCAGAGTGAGTTTGAGAGGTGAATGTGCCTTGCCAAGGTTCTTCTGGCTTGACCTGGACATCGGAAGTTGCCTAGCAGCTGGAGGTTGCATCCTCAAAAAACTCACTCTGAAGCTGAGGAACTTTGGACCTTTGGCCAAGAAGGCTGGACTTCCATGTATTTCAACCCTGACCAAGCGAATGGCCTTAGATAGACTTCTGTGTGCCAGTCTGAAGGGAAGGGTTGCGTGTCTTTGTCCTACCTGTAAGTTCATACATTTTAGGGCCAGGGTGAATCAGTGCCCCTTCTTGTCTTGTTGGGCTTCTTGCAAAAACTAACATGGCTGATGGAATGACTGTGGGTAAAGCAGGGCATCCCAGGCTGTTTCATTCCTACCAATATCCAGTTGTTGGTGACATGCAAAAGGCGGCCAACCACAAGCTGGCTGGTACTGGCAAGACTGCAGACAGAAAAACAAGGTAAGTGCCTTATTTTTGGCACTTTTGAGATCACATTTGGAGCGCTGTATCCCGCCTGAGCATCTTCAGTGCATGAAAAGCATTGGCATACTGGAACCAGTCTAGCAGAGGCCACTGAGTTCATCTCAGGAGGAAGGAAAGATCACATAAAGGAGCTTTGGGTCCCGCTCAGGACATTTGTACCACCTGAAGCAAAGTACTGGAGGCGCCAGTGCCAGTGCTGGCCACAGAGAAGGAGAAACTGCTCATCAGGATAGTAGCATAGCTGTAATTAAAGCATGTGTTAATTGCTCTGCATTACCAGGCACTGGGAGTTCTTTGCTAAACACTGTAGTGAGTTTTGTCATCCACTGAATTTACTGACTGTGTTTTTTTATATTTCCTTCACAATTCTTGCAAAAAATATGGAATTGCATTGGGCTATATCACAGAATCCCAGAATCCCAGCCTGGCAGGGGCTGGCAGGGCCCTCCAGAGCTCACCCAGCCCACCCCCCTGCCCAAGCAGGCTCACCCAGAGCAGGGGGCACAGGACAGCGGCCAGGCGGGGGTTGAAGATCTCCAGAGAAGGAGACTCCACAGCCCCCCTGGGCAGCCTGGGCCAGGGCTCAGGCACCCTCAAAGGAAAGAAGTACTTATATATATAACATACATAAGACCTCACCCTGGAACCTGCCTCATAAACAACTATGGGGTAAAGTTTATTACTTGGCCAGTTTTAATCCACGTAAGATATACCATGGGAATATAAGTAGCCCAGTGTCAGCATTTCAGTAGCCAGGTCAGAATGGTCCAGTAGAAGCAGCCAAGGATTTTTGAGGTTTTCAATACCAGCTGGCTTTGGAACATTTACTAGCCAGAGTCCCAGGCAGGTCTCTCTCCATAGTGCTCTGTTCAGATTGCAGTTTCATATTTAAGGATGTGACTGCAGTCTAGTCTTGTTATTTGCAGGCCTATAAGATTACTCTGATACAAATGTTGTGCTTTCCAACTTAACTGTTCTACCTGTTACTGCAGCTCTGCAACTCCTGAGCACCACAGCATCTGCCAGTGACACTGGTTGGTTTTAGACTCTTTACTGTCTGAGGCAGAAAGAGCAAACCAAGATGCCAAACCCGGTTCATACGCACCCCGTGCTATGAGCTGGTGTGCCAGTTCACCCTGGCATCATAGGTGGTAGGACCTTGAAACCCTGCTGCTAAATCAGGCCTGGGGGGCTGCAGGCTGAAGAGCAGGTACCGTGTGCTGTCCTGGTTGGAACCCAAGACTGGAGCTGGGGACTCAACCAGAGCTTGTGTCACCAAAAGCACCTCTGCAGAGCACGGAGATGGAGGCATCAGGCTCGTTCGTACTCACGAGGGATATGGCCATGCCTAGTGGTGGCCTCCTAGGAAGAAAGGGAATGGGAACCAGGCAGGGAGGGGCCACCATGGTTGATGCGTTCAGGTCCTACAACCTGGATGTACTGGTAACATCTCCTGGCTGTAGCCTGAGGCACGTCCAGGGGACGCAGTGTGTGTCCATCCTTTTACTTCTTGTCATAATGCACAAGTTGGAGCTCCTGGAGTAACCATAGCCAGCGTGTCGCATTTCATCCCAGTCTTGTCCTTTTCCTTCTCTTCTTTTTAATCACAGAGACCATCCGTAGAGCTGCTCAGAGAGCATGGACCAGCTAAAGCCCGTGCCAGGCACCCAGGGAAGGGGACGGAGGGTCAGCTGCTGGAAAGTGACCGTTGCTGCTGCCGTGGTGGGCAGCGTGACAGCCCTCTACCTGGGCATCCTGCTGGGTGAGTGTGTAGCTGGGTGCGTTCTTTCAGTTTATCTGCTCCAAAAAAAGAAATGGTCTGCACAGCTCACGTGATGGCAAAAATCCCCAAAAGCCTTCTGCTGAGGACAAAATGTGGTCAGCTTGCCCCACATACACACGCAGACTGCGAGGGCTGTAGTCAGCTCACGTTCTGAATATCTGATTTTAAAGCACTTTAGCTTCAGTGTTGCATGACTCGTGTGCTCTATTCATCTCTGATCTCTCCCTGCAACTCCCAAATCTCCTGTCACTGTCCCTCGCTGCCCCAGCCGTCTCCTATCACAACCTCCTGCAGCCACTGACCATTGCCTGTTTTACTCTCCCTCTCCAGAGCATGACCACCATCTCCTTGCCTCTCCCACCTCCCTCCTGCTGCCTCTGGTGCCTTTCCCCAGCCTGTCAGTGCAAGGATGGGGCCAATCTGGGATTGCACTGCCAGGCTGCACCCATCTGTTCATTAACTTTTGTTTCAGGCTTGACAAAAATCCACCATTTTCAAGTTCAAATTAGTTCAGTGCAAATTTGTCTTATTGCATGTGTGCGGGGTTAGCCCACCATGGCCATGGGGCACCCCCAGGGCAGCCTGAGGTAGGTCAGGGCCAGTCAAGCTGCTCAGACCAAGTCAAGTTGCTCAGGGACATGATGAGACCCATGTTGCAAAGCAGACAGTGAGGAAAGCTGGGTCCAGCCATGGCCCCAGACCTCTGCGTGTCCTTTGTGCCTCTGACAGACACCTTCCCTCTCTGGCAGCCTGTCGTCCCTCGGGAGAGACCAGCTTTGAGCACATGGTGGAGCTGCAAGGAATCACATTCAACAGCAGCTTGCAGACGGAGAACTCAGACTACTACAGGGTGCTGACGCCTGCTCTTGAGAAGCTGGTGAGTTGAGCTGGGCTTGCCAGGAAGAGACTTGGGAAAGACTGTGGCAGTTCCCCAGGGCCCAGCTCGACTGTCCTCATTCAGCAGAATCTGGATGCCAAGGGCGGGAGGAAAACAGGAATTTAAACATCAGCAGGGTACACCATGGGGCTGAGCTGCACTTTGAGAGGCCCCATCAGGGCCCTAAGAGGCATTTGGCGAGTGGGAAATGTGTGCCCAGATCTGTTCCTTGCAGAAGAGAGGTGGTGGGAAGGCATAAAGAAGGGATGTGCTGCCTCGTGCCCTGAGCCAGGGTGGGAAAAGGGTTACGCATGAGCTGGATGCAGGTGCTCCTGCTGCCTGCAGAGACGAGAAGATGCTCCAGCCCCTCGCAAAATCCCAGGCATCATCTAGTCCCATCTCCCCACATTCTGCCTGGTAAGCGTGTGACCATCGTTCTTTGCTTTGCAGTTTCTGTCCAGTTTCCAGGACTCCCAGCTGGACTGGAGCTGCACTGGTTGCACCATCCTGGGCTACAGGTGAGTGTGGGCAGCTCTTGCTGCAGCCCATGCAGCTCATGTATCAGGGCATTCTGACAATCTCCACCAAGAAGGTGAGGGCTCAGAGGGTTCTGATTGGCAGGACAGAGTCTAGTTGGAGGCTGGTAGCTAGTGGAGTTCTCCAGGGCTCAGTACTCGGCCCAGTCTTGTTCAATTTATTCATCAATGACCTGGATGAGGGGACAGAGTGTACCATCAGCAAGTTTGCTGATGACACAAAACCGGGAGGAGTGGCTGATATGCCGGGAGGCTGCGCTGCCATTCAACGGGACCTGGACAGGCTGGAGAGCTGGGAGGAGAGGAACCTGATGAAGTTCAACAAGGGCCAAGTGTTGGGTGCTGCACCCGGGGAGGTTGAACCCCAGGCACCAGTACAGACTGGGGGCTGACCTGCTGGAAAGCAGCTCTGCCGAGAGGGACCTGGGAGTCCTGGTGGACGACAAGCTGGCCATGAGCCAGCAGGGTGCCCTGGTTGCCAAGAAGGCCAATGGCATCCTGGGGTGCATGAAGAGGAGC
>NW_009259692.1:335458-335736 GCF_000687185.1 Egretta garzetta | reverse complement strand
TCTCTCCCTGGCTGCCTATGGGACCATATCCTCAGCTTCTCTTACAGGTACGCTCCTCCCGCAACTGCTGGGCAGCCAGAGCAAGGGGCCCTGTGCTGGTGCTGCTAGCACCAAAGGTCACACTGGGGAAACCACAAACCATGTCTCAGGCAGCCAAACTGCTGCAGGGCTTTGGCTCTGGGTGCCCAGTCAAGGCTTCACGCCCAGCAGCAATGTTAGAAATGGAGGTGCTGCCAGGCACCTGAGAAAACCAACTAAGGGTGCTCTGCTTGGCTCCC
>NW_009259692.1:321008-335416 GCF_000687185.1 Egretta garzetta | reverse complement strand
CTGCTGAACAGCGGGGACGTTCGTGGGGAGTCCCCAGGTCCCCCTCCAAGACTACTGCTGTTCTGCTGCTCTCTGCCCTGCAAGAGCAGCTTTGGAGGCCCACAGCAACAACAGAGCCTAAAGCATAAATTGCAGCTTCTTTGGCTTTTCCTGCAGCACCTGGAGCCAGCCTGAGGGACAGGAGATCAATCCTCAGGAGGTTAATTGCTGGCTTGTCTGTACCTACAAGTGTGCAGCAGCCCTCAGGCAGTCCTCAGAGTTGTACCAATAATTCCTGCTTAGGTAGATATTTCTCATATTTGAATTATTCTCTGAAACCACCTGACTAGACATTCGCCTTCCCTTCAGTGACTGTGGAGTTGCAGGCCTCCAGGTCCAGCAGATACAAAAAACCCCACGTTCCTGGAAAATGTGAAGGTGTGGGTTCCTCTGCAGCTCCCTCAGAACTCCCTGCAACCATGGGCAGGGTCCCTGGATCTTTGGGAGCCTTGTGCAGCTCAAATGGAGGGTACACAGGCACCCTGTGGCTTTAGGCAACAGCCCTGCATAGCTTCAGCCTTGGAGCCTGCTCCTGGGAGGCAGCTCACTGCCCCGGCGCTTGGGAATTTCCCTGCCCCTGGGATCACCCCAGCAGGGCTGTAGATGGCTGCTCCTCCGCGGTGCATGGTGCCTGTGATGGAGCAAACTGAGGAAGGGCGCCGGGAAGGGAACTGGGCCAGGAGCTCACTGCTGACGATTGCCAGGCAGGAGGGAAAGATGAAGCAAAGCCTCTGCCAGCCCTGGCCCGGGAGCAGCACAGTCCCCAGGAGCACGCAGCTCCCGTGCCCCTGACTGGGACTCCCTCACTAACCCCCATTCCTTCCACTTCATCACAGGTCCCAGTGAGGTTTCTCCCCCGAGACCTGGACTGAAATCAGGTAAGAGCCAGGCAGCAGCAGGAGCCATCTGCCCCGGCGCCCTTGGCTGCACTCTGCAGCCTGACCTGTAGCCCCCTCCTCACCGGTGGCCTGGCTGCAGGTACAAGAGGCGTTTGTGCCCATCTTGTCCATAACCTGGTGGTCCAGGGCCGGGCCCTGCACCCCTTTCCCCTGCAAGCTCAACAAGAGCTGCAACTCCGCTCCCAGCTCCATCCCGCAGGGACGCTGGCACTGCCAGGGAGCAGAGTGAAAAGACCACCAGGGTGGTTGCCCGTGGGAAAGCCAGGGGATGGTTGCTGGGAGGGCTGCAGAAGACAGGAGTGACTCAAGCCTTGTTGTCCCCAGGGAGCTGCCCTGGCGACACGTTCACTTGCCTCAACACCCAGTGCGTGCGGAAAGAAAACCCTGAATGCGACGGCCAAAAAGACTGCGCCGATGCTTCTGATGAAAGGGGCTGTGGTGAGTCTCTCGCAGCAGGTCTCCTGGACGTGGGGCATGGGCCACAACCCGCTGCTTCAGGCCTTGACAGCTATAACAGCACTGGGCTTCTGGGCACTAAAGAGAGCCAAGGACACGGCACAGCTTGTCAGGCCAATAGATGTCTGCATCAGGACGAGGGGAATTGTACCCTGGGAACACCTTGGTCCCCCAAAGGGTCGTGACGAGGCCCACCTTCCTGGTGGGCCAGCATGCTGGGCAGGTGCCTCAGGCCCACAAGCTGCTGGGAGCAGATCATGAGGCAGAGGCTGACCTTGTACAACTAGCCAAGAGATTCATCTCCAGATTTTCTTGCTTTAGAAGTTTCAGGGAGGATGCTGTGATGGGCCGGTGCTTTGCAGTGCTCTTTTCTAAGCCTGCTCCTTCCAAGCCTGTCCTGTGACATCCTTGGCAATGTCCTGCTGCTTGAGCATGTGCTGGGAGCACGCACAAAGCTGAAGCAGCTTTTCCCACTTGCCCCCGAGAGCGCTTTGCTGGGGTGCAGCCGGCAGGATCCTGATGCACTGGCTCTCTCCTCCCTTTCAGACTGCGGGAGCCGCCCTGCCATGCAGACTGCCGCCAGGATAGTCGGAGGCTCAGAGGCATCCAGAGGGGAGTTCCCATGGCAAGTCAGCCTGCGAGAGAACAACGAGCACTTCTGTGGTGCTGCAATCCTCACGGAGAAGTGGCTGGTGTCTGCCGCTCACTGCTTTACTGAGTAAGCTCTACCCTACCCCACTGCCCCATCACGCCTGGTTTCCTTCCCCTACCAGGTTGAGCCCCGGGGAGCTCCTGTCCCAGAGCGGGTGGCAGGAGGGGCAGGAGGCAGCACCACCCGCACCAAGCAGCTCTGGTTTGCAGGGCGATGCTCTGGCTGCAGGCTCACGGTCCTGGCTCTCTCTCTTCCAGGTTTCAGGACCCAGCCATGTGGGCAGCTTACACAGGGACCACCTCCCTCAGAGGCTCAGACAGCGGCGCAGTGAAAATGGGCATCGCACGGATCATCCTGCACCCCTCCTACAACACCGACACGGCTGACTACGACGTGGCTGTGCTGGAGCTGAAGAGACCGGTGACCTTCACCAAGTACATCCAGCCCGTGTGCTTGCCGGACGCTGGGCATCACTTTCCCACCAGCAAGAAGTGCCTCATCTCCGGCTGGGGCTACCTCAAGGAGGATTTCTGTAAGCAAAGCGTGGCAGGCAGCAGAGGAGGCATGGTGGGGTGTGGGCGGTGCAGGAGGCACCAGGGAAGGGAACTCAGACTGTGCTCCTGGGCTGTAACCCAGGGAGCTGGTCCTGTGCTCCCTGCCATGAGCTCATGGTCCTGTCTTTCTCATTTAGTGGTGAAACCCGAGTTCCTGCAGAAAGCAACAGTGGAGCTGCTGGACCAGACGCTGTGCTCCAGCCTCTACAGCCACGTCCTCACAGACAGGATGATGTGTGCTGGCTATCTGGAGGGGAAAATCGACTCCTGCCAGGTAAGCTTTGCCCTGGGAAGCCAGCGCACCTCCCCGCATGAGTCCTTTCCCTTCCAGTATGCACCAAGCAGCACTTGAAGAAGCAGATTCTGACACCATGGTCTCAGTTCACCCCAGGGCTTGAGGCCATGCCTTGAACCTAAGCACAATGGATCAGGGACTTCAGAAGAGAAAAATAAGGATCTGTTCTCTCGTGCTCAGAGCAGGGCAGTGCTGTTTGAGGGGCTCTTTTGGCTATTTAACTATTTCTCTCTACTTCCTGTAGTTAGGGCTGGTGCTACCAATGCACCTGGCAGGTCCCCAGATCAAAATCCAGATGGCAAAGGGCAGGAGTGGGAACTAAAACATATACGATAGTTTTTGGTGATCGATTTGGTGTTTTCCCTAGTTAGCCTTTATCCAGTCTGGAATTGCAAGTGGTCAGCTGGAGAAAATCCTACCTTTCCCAATGTGTGGGGAGAGGAGGACTGTGTGGGGAGAGGAGGACTGTGATTTCCACGGCTGTCCCTGTGGTTCGGCAGGACCCTTCATACCCACAGCCACCAGCTGAGCAAAACTGCACTGCTCTGGTGGTAGCGCTTCATATTTCTGCACCAAATGCAGCACAAACACCAGAGAAGGGGCCAAGGATGGAAGATTCGAGGTTGGATGATGAACGTGACCCATCTGGTTATTCATTATTCACCTAGAGCAGTCCAGCCCCCAGAAGGCCCTGCCAGCTTCCCAAACACCATGTCAGTGACACTCATATGGCCCCACAGTACCAGAGAACTGACCAGGGAACCGTAAGCCAAATCAAGAAAACATCCTACAAAGATTAGCATGGTCTCCCGGGGTTGCCTGTCATTCAATGCACACCCATCGTCTCGCTGTTTAGTGGCTGCTCAGCTTAACCTTTAAGAGCAGCAACAAATGATTAAACCAGTAGAAATGCTTATGCTAGATTTTACGGAGGATGTCCTTGTGCTCTTCTGGCATATCAAGGGCACGAGGCTACTGCTTAATAGTAGGACAGTGTGCCCACACAGAGGAGCACCCAAAGGCCAGCACAGGAGATGCTTCACTTGACACTAGGCTGGAGCAAATAAGCAGAGGTGAGCTTGGACACACAGGGACAGCAGAGGTATGGCTCCAGGGCGAGCTCGGAGCATCCCCAGGGAGAGCTCACCATCTGGCTTCTCTTGCAGGGTGACTCCGGTGGGCCCCTGGTTTGCGAAGAGCCATCTGGCAAGTTTTTCCTGGCAGGAATCGTGAGTTGGGGAATTGGATGTGCTGAAGCCAGGCGGCCTGGGGTTTACACACGCGTTACCAAACTCAGAGACTGGATCTTGGATGCTATTTCTGCATTTCCCCCCTCCATAGCCCGTCCCGTCCCACCAATACACTCCAGTACTAACAGTAACATGGTCAGCTCTGAAGAGCTCAGCACCACCACCGGCCCAATCCCCACCACTTCAGCACCCCCAGCGGCCAGCAAGCCAGTGACTGCGTCGGGACCACAAGGTACGAGCACCCACAGGGTGGGTGCAGCTCAGCAGGAGTGGCTGGTACAGGTCCCAGTGCCAGGTTTGTTCTTCTGCTGAGCTGAAATGACTTTCAGTAGGGTGACCCACACAGCCCTTGCCTAAGTGCTAAGGGCCAAGGCACACGTAACGCTCTCTGGCTGCCCCGGCTCAGCCCAGAGCAGCCTGGCAAAGTCACTTGGTACCCATGCAGATGAGTTTCATGGGCTCCTTTGCTTGCGCAACTGAATGGGTAATTTTGTCTGTGTAATTGGTTTGCTCCAGCAGGCCCCCGACAGGGTACTAAGACACAGCAGCGTCTGCTGCTGTTTAACCTGCTGACCACTCTCTTTTTTTTGCCACCTAAGGGTCTCCCAGCAGTTCAGAGTTGATGGCAGCAGCTTCACAGCAGCCATGCATCTTCTCCCTGAAGGGAAGGAGGGCAGGTGTCCATAGGATGACCTGTCAGCTCCAAGGAGCCCTCCCTCCCAGCAGCTCTGCAGGGAGATACAGATGTAGGGTATTTTTTCTAAATTTAGGATTAACTTTTTAGCTGGAATGGTGAGGCTAAGAGGGACAGAGCTGCTGGTTACCCTGCCTTCGAAAAAGGCACAGGATTAAGGACTTGCCAAGAGCAAGATGCAGAACAGCAGTTAGGGTGAAAGCCCATCTATGGCTGTGCACGGCCACCATTGGGGACTGCCACCATCAGCAGGCAGGGCTTGGGCAGATGCCTCACACTTCAGCCCTGACCTGTCCCTGCTCAGATTTACTGGTTAGAGAGAGAGAAGTCTTGCTCGCTTGTCTTCTACTAGGACTGCTCACAAGTGGCTTTGGCTTTTGTTCAGAGTGTGGAGGACGACCTGGGTTCTCTAAACCCAGCAAGATCGTGGGAGGAACAGATGCTTCCAGAGGAGAGATCCCCTGGCAAGTCAGCCTGAAAGAAGACTCGAGCCATTTCTGTGGAGCCACCGTGATCGGGGACCGCTGGCTGCTGTCGGCAGCTCACTGCTTCAATGAGTAAGAGTCCACCCCTGCTGGGGCCCGCTGCCCACTGGCGCAGAGCTGCGCAGCTCTGGGCGGCCACACAGCCAGACCCACAGCTGTGGCACTGGGGAAAAACAAGAACCCACATCGGACATTAATTTTTGTTTTCATAGCAAAAGGGGGGTTGTGGGGAGGCTGGGATGAGGCAGGGAAAGGTTAAAGCAGCCAGAGCAGGGAGCAAGGACAACACATCTAATAGGGGTGGAAAAGGACAGGTGCCACAAGAGAGTTTCTTCAAGAAATTTAACTTTAAAAATTGTCTGCAATATAGGAAATAGAGACATGTGGTCAGCTGTGGTCAGTTCAGTCCTGCATAGTTCTGTTAAACAGCAAGAGCTCTGGCCCAGATTTATAAATAACCTAGCTAAAGAATGAGTCGCAAGAGGATAATGTGTGTCAAGAATAAAAATTCCTGAAGGCAGAAAAGGTGGGTGACTAACTAGGAAGAGTTTCAAGACAACCTTATGCATTAAATAGCTGGGGAATAAAGCAGCAAGTGAAATGCAAGGTAGGCAAGTGCAAAGTGAGGCACATAGAGCAAAAAAGTAGTGCTACCTGTCTGCAGCTGATGATGGACATGGTTTAGTTGCTTAGGGCCAGGGTTTGGGGGTGGGATGGCAGGGTTAGGGGAACGGTTGGGCTGGGGGAGCTTAAAGGGCTTTTCCTACCTCAACAATTCTGTGATTGTGTGGGTCTCCATCAGCTTTTACCGTTCAGAAAAAGCGGTCAGAAGTACTGCGGATATTGCCATGAGAACAGTGGTTCTGTGGGCAGTGGCAATTAAAGAGCAAGTGAAATCCAGTATTAGAAAAACAACGGAGATTGCCAGTACGTTGCTGGTCATCCACTGCATACCAACATCTCAAACATTGTGTGCGGTGCTAGAATGACATTCTGTAAAAAGGCTAGGACAAGGCACAGGGATGAGCTGGGTGTGGAACTGCATCCATAGCAAGCACGACAAACCAGATCAGGCTAGACTTGGGAAAAGAGACAACTGGGTGGGAAGGGAGTGTGTGATGGGGATGATATAGTTATGAAGGGCACAAAGTGAGTAGGGAATGCCTTCTCACTATCAAATAACCACCAAGAGCAGGTGGAAAACAAGCAGAAGGAAGCAGTTCTTCATAAATGTCACTAAACTGAATGTTTAATATTCACATGGGGTTTAAAAAAAAAAAAAAAAAGGAATAAACCACAACTCTAGAAAAATCCAAATAAAACCCAAAGATCCATTAAGACCAAGAATAGAGACACCATCCGTGTGCCAGAACATTCCTGAAATCACAGATTTCTGGAGGTGGGGATTACCACATGCTTACCTGCTCTTCAGGAGATGTCCAACTTGTGGCACTGCTGGAAACAGTTCTTTGGGCCTGACTTAGCAGGGCTGCTCTTCTGTGTGCTGGGCTCTGCTTTGGTACAGTAATGTTTCCAACACTGATCATGTAAAGCTGCCTGCAGTTTAAATTCCAGAATTCATGCTAGGGATACGTGTGTGAGTGTGCATGTTTAGGATTATTCATTTGCAGGACAAATCCAGAAGAGATTGAAGCCTACGTGGGAACAACATCACTAAATGGAACAGACGGGAACGCAGTGAAAGTCAACATAACAAGAGTGATCCAGCACCCCCTCTTCAGCCCTATTACTCTGGACTTTGATGTGGCTGTACTTGAGCTGGGAAGACCTCTTGTCTTCAACAAATACATCCAACCTATCTGTCTCCCACATGCTACACAGAAGTTTCCTGTTGGGAAGAAATGCATCATTTCTGGGTGGGGTAACCTCCAAGAAGGGAACGGTAAGCAGTGATGCATTACCCGTTGATTTGCTCTGGAGCGGTGACACAGTTGGCAGCAAAGCCTGCGGCCACTGCGACCCAGACAGTCCTGGGAGCATACAGGGCAGGGGACAGTAATGGGGACAGTCAGGAACTGACAGAAATGCAAGAATAAGGGCACTAGCTTAAATCACAGTTATTTAGGAGCTACCAGCAAACAAGAGAATGGAGAGAGCAGCTTGGTGGGAACTAGGAGAAACCTGCTGGGCTCCCCTCAGTAGTTCTCCCATGTTCAGCAAGAGCAGGGCTCTGCCTCAGCAGCCCGCTGTAGCTCTGGCAGGACAGCATGACCTCAGCAACATGCTCAGTCACAAAGATGTTCCAAGCAATTAGAAAAAGCAAAGATCTCGTTGTAGAGAGAAGGCCTGAGGGCGGTACGTGTGCTACCAAAGAAGCCCCACTGTCCCTCTGACAGTTGATGGGGAGCCCACCGGCTGTCAAAACAACAGGAACTGCCTGCCTGGGTGCAGTGGCCTTTGCACGGGTATGAAACTGCACCCTGGGGTGCGCCAGGAGCTTCAGGGCTGCTGAGAGAGGAGCTCATATAGGACTCAACTCCCATATGGGATTAAAGCCTGGTTTCCTGAAATCTGTGTTGGTCTAAAAGCTCCCACTCTCCTCTGCTGCACTCACTAATCCCATGGTTTTCATGCAGTCACCAAGCCCGAGATCCTGCAGAAAGCGTCTGTGGGTATCATAGACCAGAACACCTGCAACTTCCTCTACAACTTCTCCCTCACTGACCGAATGATCTGTGCTGGCTTCCTGGAGGGGAAGATAGACTCATGCCAGGTAAGAGACGAGGGTTTCTCTACTTCTCTGTGGATTGTTCCATAAAGCTGGGCTAATTCACAAACCTCAGCACATCCTTGGGAAGTTCTTACTGAGCTGCTGTGGCCAGGCTGTAATCCACATGATGTACCTTGGCTCAAAAACCCCAGCCCACTGCCCGAGCTGCTGTGGCCAGGCTGTAATCCACATGATGCTCAAAAACCCCAGCCCACTGCCTGGGAGCTTTAGAAAAGTAAATAAAGTTCCATCAAGTTAAGCATGACTTAAACCAACAGCCCACTGCTCTGTCTGGCCAGACCAGAGTCCTGAGTGCTGCAGGTCTCCTCTCATGGCAGCGAGATGGCAGTAGCTGGTGGTGGCTGTCCTTGACTTGTGGAAAGGTGCTGCCAGGAGCTTTTAACTTCCATGACAAATGTCACTTGTATCCATGCAGCCAGACTGAGCCACTGGCCCTAGTTTCAGCCTCTGCACACTCATGTCTTGCGCACACACTGCATGGCAGCAGACAGCCCCGTGGGGCTGGAGAAAGAAGAATTTGGGGCTAGCTGAGTCCTCACAGTGCGGCCAAGGGGCAGCTCCATGTAGACCTGTCTTGGGGAGATTGAGCTGAGCAGCCATTGCCTTGTTCTTCCTCAGGGAGATTCAGGAGGACCCTTGGCCTGTGAGGTGACCCCGGGAGTGTTTTATCTGGCTGGCATCGTGAGCTGGGGAATTGGTTGTGCCCAGGCTACGAAACCTGGTGTGTACTCCAGAATTACCAAACTCAAAGACTGGATCCTGGATACCATCTCACAGTTGTCCAGTCCTGGCACAGGCGCCCCTTCCAGTTCAGCAATCACTGGAACGTCTACTGCAGCCATCCCCACCCACCAGCCCAGCACACCACCTGCAAGTCCAACCAACAGAACCACTCTGGGGATGAAGATGACTACGACTATGAAAGAAAACTCCACAGCTCTGAAAACCACTGAACCTGCCAGACCCACCCAAACTCCAGGTAAAATTGATGACAGATTTATTGACATGTTTGTATGAGACCTCCAGCCCCATCACAGAGGGTACTGAGCAGACCATGGGTTGTTGCCTTCCAGTGGTGCCTTGTACCAGCCACACCTTCAAGTGTTCCAGCAAGGTCTGTATTGGAAAAGAAAATCCTGAATGCGATGGCATTGTTGACTGCAGCAACGGCTTCGATGAGCGCAACTGCGGTGAGTACAGCTTTGCAGCCTGTGACTGCTGCCCAGCCTTATTCTACATTACCCAACCCCCCAGTGCAACCCACCAACTTCACGTGGGCCGTCTTGGGCCCCACGTTGTACACTGGGGGCTTGGACCAGCCCCTTGTGGTCCAGGTCCTGCTTGGTCTGCCAGAGCCTAATAACAAGATACACTTGGATGAGCTGGTCCCAATTTTCTGCCAGGCAATGTGGCCTCTCCTCCTATGCATTAGAACCCATTTCCCAGCACGCAGGCCTTCTGGCCAGTCGGTCTGCTAGTACAAGCTGGCAAGACAGCTCTGCGCAACATGGCAGCCCAGAAGATGTCTTATCCCTGGGACTGCTCCTTGGACTATACATTCCTTGCTGTGTGCCAGCTCAGCCAGTCCATCCAAACGTCCCCTCCTCATGCACCACATCCCTGGGAGGTGTGATCTCTGATAACAAGTAAAAGTTCCCAAACCATACCATGTCTGCCAGGCCTTGCCTCAGCCGGGTGAATGAAATCCATCACGTCCTACCGCCCTGCGTACGTCTCCCCACAAGGCTGCCCCGTGGCGCGGGCTATGGAAGGAGGGCAGATATCTCCCTTTCACTTACGGTTGCTTAAAACCACGGTGCCTCTTCTTCTGTCCCAGACTGTGGCTTAACAACTGCTCTGGCCTTCAGCAAGATTGTGGGTGGCAGCACTGCAGCTCGAGGAGAATGGCCCTGGCAAGTCAGTCTCTGGCTTCGGCGTAAGGAGCACAAGTGCGGGGCTGTCCTCATTGCCGACCGGTGGCTGCTCTCTGCAGCTCACTGCTTTGATATGTAAGTCTGAGATGGGCTAGTGAAGCCAGCTGGCTCTTGGCCTCACTCCTGTCAGCCCACCTGCCCTTCCCCTTCCTGGCAGTCCAGCACCATAGCTGGGATGCTGTGCCCCACTGGAAGCACACACTCCCTACCACAGATGTGCCCCTACAGGTAAGCGTGAAGAGGAATGAGTGGAGCAAAGCCTGGGCATGTCCCGTGTGATGGAGACAGGGGTCCTGGCCTCACAAGTTGTGGCCGTAGCACATCCCAGCCCCACAAGTGGAGGAACGTCCCTCCTTGTTAGGCCATGCTTCTAACAGCCAGGTTTGCTGTCTTTCTGCAGTTACAGTGACCCCAAAATGTGGGTGGCCTTTCTAGGAACACCCTTCCTGAGTGGCATCGATGGCAAAATGGAGAAAATATTCCGTATCTACAAGCATCCTTTTTACAACGTCTACAGCCTGGACTATGATGTGGCACTGCTGGAGCTGAACACGCCCGTCAAGTTCAGCAACACCATCAGACCCATCTGTCTCCCAGATAATTCACACGTCTTCCACGAAGGAGCCAGATGCTTCATCACAGGCTGGGGCTCCACAAAGGAAGGAGGTACTGGCTGAGGGCTCCCTCATGTCCATGATGGCCAAGCTAAGTGCCGCCCACCCTGCAAGCCCAAACATCTACAGTTCCCACTCCACTGCCCCCAGCACTCCTGGTGCCAGGCTGGACCCTGTGGGGGACGCCAACCTGGGCATGGCCTGGTGTTGCCACAATCTCCTCCCCAGCTGCCATACTCTGTACTCCTCCGTTTGGTTACACCTCTGCCCTCTTGTGGCCTTCCCAAACTTTCTAAGCCTCAGCCACTGTGCTCCCCATCCCTGTGGCAGCTGCTCCAGCTGCGCTCCTGCAGTACAAGGGCCACCCTGATACCATTTCTATCCGGTCACCCGAGCCGCCTGACAAATTACGTACCAAAGAGACCGTGCTTGCCCTACCGGGGAGGAACCAGGCCTGGTTCACCTTCCCAGGGCTGGTCCCTCTCTTTGGCAAGCAAGCGAGGCCACAGAGCTCCGGCTCCTACGCCTGCTGCTGCTCACATGCTCTGCGTCAAGCTAACAGCGATACGTCTCTCCTCAGGTCTCATGTCCAAGCATCTGCAAAAAGCAGCAGTGAACATGATTGGAGAGCAGGCCTGCAAAAAGTTCTACCCTGTCCAGATCAGCAGCAGGATGGTGTGTGCCGGTTTCCCACAGGGCACCGTCGACAGTTGTTCAGTGAGTGCAAGAGCAGCAAGTGCTGCGGCTGGGACAGAGCAAACTTGTGCCAAGTCCCCGGGCCATGTTCTCCCAGGAGGGCCTTGTCCTGCCTCCCCTTACTCAGCTCTCTGTCCATCCACCTTCACTGGCTGATGCCATTGTCCATGTCCATCCTGCATACACCCTCTTCTGCTTGCCCCACCACCAACCTGTGGCAGGTCAGGGAAACATGCAGGGGGCAATGCCAAGCAAGAGACCACAGGGATACGCCCGTGTCATAACCCTGTTGTGCCTCCCAACACCTCTTCCCTGTTCCAGAACCCCAACCTCTGTGCACGCAAGCACATCACGGAGCAGTCCTCCAGCATGGAAGCAGGCTCTGGGGGAGGCTGCGAATGGGACAGCAAATGCTCCTATGTCCCAGAGAGGAAGAACATCTTACGGCTTGGGGGGGGGCTGGGCTGCCTTTGTGCCTTGATACAGGACCCTTTTCCTCTCTCTGCAGGGCGATGCAGGTGGGCCCCTGGCATGTAAAGAACCCTCAGGGAAGTGGTTTCTAGCAGGAATCACAAGCTGGGGCTATGGCTGTGCCAGGCCATACTTCCCTGGTGTCTACACCAAAGTCACGGCTGTCCAGGGCTGGATTGCGCAGAACCTCAAGCTCTGAAGCTGCACGTTTCACCACTCAGGGAAGGCGACGAACGAGAGGAGTAATTGCCAGAGGATGCACTAACCCCTCAGCTACTGTACGTTTTGTTTTGATGCTGCGAAGGGGTGAAGATGGCTGGCAGGCATTAAACAAATGCCAGTGTTGCGTGACCCACTGCAGTTGTGACACCAGGGCATTTGATAACTGCTTTGCATAGAAAGGTACAATTCTAGACATTTTCTATAAATAAATGAGGCCTGTCCCATCTTATGACCTGGCCAAACATCCTACGCATTAAAATGTGGCCTTTCTCATGGGAGGGGTGCCCAAAACCTCTGCCAGAGGGTCACATAGTTTGGCTGACCTCTGTCTATGAGCTGTCATCCCAAAGCCAAGCCGAGAGACAAGTGAACTTTGCCCCAGCCCAGAGTTATGCCCTTGCAGAAGCCTCCGACCTCACTGCCTTGATGGAGCCGTTACCCTGTGCCGTGGCTTTCGGCACGGGTATGCTGCTGTTCCCACTCAATGCGTGGTACTGGTAAGCTCAGCGATGACTCCCTGGCTCACCATTTGATCACAAGAGAAGGTAGGACTAAAACACTTGGTCTTAAGCCTGCACAGGCCCTCAACTGTATTAGAGCATCAGGATGGTCTTCTCACACCCCCCCATGCCCCCAGCTCCCTTTGCATAAGGGAATAGGTGGTTACATTGATGAAGACTAAGGCATAGCCACAGAGAATGCTGTTCTGGTTAAGCTGGGGGGGTGGGGGGAAATTCAAAGTGCTGAGATAGTGGCCCAAGGATACAACTCCTTCAGCGGGCAGTGAACAACACTAGCCAGCATGAGGCACAGACACCCCTCTGTTCACAAGAAAAAAATGCTGCAGAGCTCACGTGTCCAGTCTCAGGCAGACTTCGGCATCCCCTCGACCACCAAAACTGAAGAGCAGCTGGTACCCCACCCACTTCCCACTCTTTGGCACTTAAGCTCTGCATTTGCGTGTAGGAAGAGCTTTCTTCTCTCCCAGCCCAGCCAGCAGTGAGATCCACCACTTTCCCAGCTAGAGCACTAGCAAGGTGGGAGACCTGGTTTCCAGGCATGGCTCAGCTCCAGGTGGGTTCAGATCCATGGCTGGAACACTTGGGGGATGCTCCCATCAAGGAAACAGGACTGCTGCACAGCCAGCACCACAGAATTCATACAGCCATAAAGAAAACTAAAAAGGTCCCTAAGCAAACATGGCCGGAAAGCACTTTATTTTCAAGTGGTCATTCTGCCCAGCCTGGATGGGAAACAGTTCAGTTTCAAGTGGTCCAAACATCCAGTTATCTCCTAATAGTTTACCTTGTGTGAGAACACTTTAGTCCCTCCATAGAAGCCAGCACATTGGGAGATGAAACAAGATCAGGTTCTCCCTTATCCCTTTGAATGCCCCAGCAGCTAAGGAGACGTCACCCTTCCTGTCTGTCTCCCTGCCCCAGCAAACAGTGAAATATTTTATAAAATACAGAAGAGCTTCAAAAGAAGGGATTTCAAAAGTCTCACCACAGGGGCATGGGCACTTTAATCTCCAACACTCCTCTTCCAGCTGCTGTGCACACTGCTGACTACACAGCGTAACCCAACCTGTCCAGGAGAGGTGTGTGAGAACAATACAGAGCTCAGCCCCACAGCAGCCCCACGTCCTCTGTGGCCAAAGTGCTCCTCCCTCAGAAAAACGATGCCTAGAAGGTAGGCTCCAAGATGGAACGTCTGTGCCCGGGCCAAACCAGGAGTTACAGAATATCACAGCCACACAACACGTTTTATTCTATAAAGAAACCAACCTAAGTACTTCCCAACCCTTTCCATCCCCAGCTGCGCTCGTACAACCGTTTGCAAGGCTGTGCTGCAAACCTAGTAAGCGCACCCCTGGTACCCAACACACCGCTTGAGCCGAGTTGGAGCCCATCAGCCCAAAGGTGAGCCCCACACACAGCTATACAAACACAAGGGGAGAAAGAGCCACGTGTGGCACGTGGAGCATCTTACGGCAGCTTTTCCACTGACAGAAAGGGACTGGGTAACTACGCGATGGCTGGGTCCGTGCTTGCTTCCTGGGCAAGGGGACTGTGGTGCTGGCTTGCCCTCCCTTTTCCACAGAAGGCTCCTTGCCTCTCGCAGCCCCTTCCGCAGGGATTTATCAGCTGCTATACGCCTTGGCCGGGCTGGACCGTTGCAAAGGGCATGAGGCAAACCAAGCAGCTCACGGTGGCTCTCAAGGCTGGAAAATTCACTCGCTCCTGGGGCTGGTGGTAATAAAAGCCAACGGATGCAAAAGGTTCAGCGAGGGTTTATTGCTCTGCCATGGCAGGGGCTGGAAAGGCAGCAGGATTTCGCCCCCAAGCACCTGGACTGGCCGCTCGTCCCTTCCCCCCATGGCCCCCCCCCCCCC
>NW_009259692.1:307804-319883 GCF_000687185.1 Egretta garzetta | reverse complement strand
GAGGGTGCCCGAGCCCTGGCCCAGGCTGCCCAGGGGGGCTGTGGAGTCTCCTTCTCTGGAGATCTTCAACCCCCGCCTGGACGCTGTCCTGTGCCCCCTGCTCTGGGTGAGCCTGCTTGGGCAGGGGGGTGGGATGGGTGAGCTCCGGGGGGCCCTGCCAGCCCCTGCCAGGCTGGGATTCTGTTTCAAGTGCAGCCCCACACTGAGGCAAGGGGAAGGGACTTGAACCAGCTTTACCACAGAGGAAAGTGCTGCACCGCTACATCCCAACATGAAACACAACTCCCTGGTGAATTTTCTCCGGAATTAATTATTCTGTTGTTTGAGGCTATGAGGATGGGGAACGTCTTTTTAGTAGGGCCAGCTGTGTTAGGACAAGGGGAAATGGTTTTAAACTAGAACAGGGTAGGTTCAGGCTAGAGGTAAGGAAGAAATTTTTTACAGTGAGAGTGGTAAAACACTGGAACAGGTTGCCCAGAGAGGGGGTGGAGGCCCCATCCCTGGGAACATTCAAGGCCAGGTTGGATGGGGCTCTGAGCAACCTGATCTAGTTAGCAGTGCCCCTGCTCACTGCAGGGGGGTTGGACTAGATGACCACTAGTGGTCCCTTCCAACCCTAAACATTCTATGATTCTATGATTCTATGTTTGTCTCTTCATTAGATGGCTCCCTAAGAGGCTCATACCCTTAAAGCCTGCAGTAACTCCACCATGGTATATCCTCCATTAAGTAAGAATGTAAGAATGCTGCAGGAGTTGGTAGAAGCAAATGGGAGACAAGGCTACAGGGCTTTTTTCAGGAGTAGATGTGATGTGCAGAAAGGAGATTGCTGCCTACTTAATCTTCACTAGCTCGAGCCCACACTCGGAAGAGAGCATTGTAAACCACATGATCCTGGCTGTGGCTCTGTCCATTTGAAAAAGCAACCATTCCTACACCTCACAGCATTAGCATCAGCTAGATGTAGCTGCCTATGGTAATGAGTACAGGCTAGTGAAAAGAAATGGGCTGGAGATTGAGCTAGGCCAAGGCAGCAGCTCACAGCAATGCTTCGGACCAATTCCCAGTTCCTACGACTCCATCGCTGCCAGGGCCCAGGATCTGCTCATGTTCTCAAGTCGGGATCAGGTGGGCTAAGTGGAAAGGAACCCTTCAGCGCAGGGGCTGCAGAGGCAGCGGGGTGACCAGAAAAGAAGGGGAAGTTTCTTTCTCTGCTCCAGCTACTCAAGTTTCTCCCTCTGCTTTTGTTGGGAGCGGTGCTGTTGATGAGAGGACAGCACTTCCCACCAGCGCTGCGTCTGTCTGCAGTTTAAAGGAAAGCACACCGCGCCGGCCGGCTGAGCGCGATAGCTCGCTGTCCCCTCTCCGCACAGGAAGGTCCCCTGGGAGGAATCATCTCAAACAGCCCATGCGGCCTCTGTGTTGGATAAATGAAAGGAGGAAACAAATAAAATGCAAAACATTTATTTGAGTGTGTTGTACAAAAAGTTTCCAGTCATAAAATGTATATTACAAATCATTGAAAAAGACAAGACGTTTGGCATGCATATTCTAAAAAGAAAAAAACACTTTGAAATGATAAAGTCTAGATCATGACGTAGTTTTCATAAACTCCATGTGAACATTTTCATCGTTTTCTATTTCAATTCGCAACCTTTTTCACAATTCCTTATTTTAAAATCTTGAACCTTCCAGAAACTTGTCTGCAGCAGCTGACTGGAGGTGGTCAGTTAAACCGACCACTGACCTAGAACCAGTGCTACCTAAATAAAGATTGTGTTAAGAAAAAAAAAAATAAAAAAAAAATCACAATTCAAGTCACAAGGCATCACTGTTATGAAAATAGAGTTCAACTGAGAAGGTACTGTTGTGCCTAAATGGAAAGCATTTCGGCTTAGGCTTGTTTAAAACAGCTTGTTGATTGTAGTTTTAGTGTAATGATGATCTGGGTGGCTGGAATACACAATCACATCTACCTTATCACTTCATTAAAAGCTAACTGGAAAATTCGGAACTTCAATAAAACACGTTTTATTTTCCTGAACTCCAAGTCAATTCACTGCTTGTGCTATTCTGAATGGAATCTTTCAATATTAAGCATCCTGTTCACTCTCTAGACCTTAGCATTTCAAGAAAGGCATTATGTTTACAAATAATAATTGCATGTAAATATGGTCTTGTATTAAAAAAACACTTTTAAATTATTTTAAACTGGTTTAAAGCTAAGCATATTGAAGGGCAAATAAAAATTCTGTTTCCCAGGCCATTTTAAGTGAGAAAAGAAACTCTCCAATATAATTTGTCTTGACATTCAGCTAGAACAACGCTTTGAAAAATGCAATCACCATCTCACCTTCCACTCACTGGTTTACAACAAGGCTCTGTTTCCTGCTCACACAGAGTTTGGACCCAACAGTGGCAATAAAATCCAGTATCGAATATGGATCATGCCTTTGTTTAGAAATAAGACTTTCAAAAGAAGATACGGAGAGGAGCGAGAGAATGGCTTAACAGTGAGAGAAGTGGCTACAAGAGATCTAACACATACGGCATGCGTGTTTTCATACAGCATCAAAATCTTTGATGCACACGGAAGAAACAAACTGAAATGTCCTGAAGCGTAGAGAGGATTTTGCAAACCTCCAACAACCCGTCGGGTTGCAGTTAAAGGGCCTTTATACAGAATGAGCATTAGAAAGAAAAAAGGGTGTATAAAAAAACCCCCTGTGAGATCCCTGAACTGAACATGAGGTGTCCCGTTGCTCAAGGATAAACATGCACGTTGGGTGATCTCCTTTCACAGTACGCTCTGCTTCACGCCGCAGTACGGTTTTCATGACTAATGCAAGCTGCAGAGGAGCTTGTCCAGCTTTTACATTCCAGGTCATGGGAAGCAGAACTTTGTTTTTTTTTTCCTGAGACTTTTGGTTCCTGCAACAAACACAAACTGCACCAGCCAGCTCCTGTCTAATGGCAAAAGGGTGCTGAAGACAAGCGATCGATGCATCGGCGTAAACTATTGGTTTTGTCAGGGCACATCTAGAGTCCCGAACTAGCCTAAAGAGGCACAGGGGGAAATAAAGCTGCGCAGCAACAAAGGAATCACAGCCACTCTGTTACTCGGAATAAGCCACTGCAACACAACAGCTCAAGTACCAAATACAGAAGCGAGGGAGAAAGATGTGGCGTGAAGTGTGGGAGGCTCTCGGTAAGTGGATCTGGCTCTGTGGGACGCCATGGTACCGGTGGTTCTGCAGATGGATGGACTTGTTTGACACAGGCATTTTCACACGGTACAAACTTCAGAGTAGGTAGCAAGCGTTTATCATATTTTATATGATATTCTGTCACGATCCACACAATGCAAAGATTGGCTTAACTATTCCGCTGCATTCCCGCCCTTACTCCTTCCCCCTCTTAACCAGTGAGAACCATTTAGGAATAATTGTTACTATTTCATCCAGAATAAAAGTGTTTGCTCTTTTTTTTTTTTTTCCCTGGAATAAGAACATCTGCCTGGGTAGTTACACTCAAGTAACTACTCTGATAAAAGCTATAGTGGTTAATTTCCCTAATCAGAGAAGCCTTAAAAGATTTTTTTTTTTCCCTGACAAGTCAAGTCTATTTCTCCTTCAAGCTCTACACCTGGTATCAGACACCGGAGTATAAACGCTGACTATCCTCCAACTTCAAGAGTGGTTCACATACAGGATCAAATAGGAGAAGAGGGCAAGGGGACACTGGATTTTATTTGAAAAAATAAAGCTTTAATTATCCTTAAAATAAAAAAAAAATCCTTGAAAGACAGAAAAAAAAGAAACAATGCTTTTTGGTTTGGTAAAGCAAAAAATCAGACCAGTGTGGAACATCAGCTTTAAAGGGAGGGTGCTGTTACACTGAAGCTCAGCGTCAAAAGCAAGAGGAAAGGATGGCATCTGGAGAAGACACACACACAGAAGTATGTGGAATACAGTAGTTTTTCCTGTGTCTTGTAATTTACAGCTAGGAATTTTTTCTCATGGTTTCAGTAGCCTTTTAGAAAGCTCTGTGGTGGCAATGACCCACATTTGGACTGTTGGCGTTCAGCTTTTCCCACAGTGTCAATCACTGTTTTAGATGAACACCTGTAAACACCTAAACATGGTACTGAAGAAGCAAACGAACTGTTTCCGAAGTGAAAGGACACAGTTCCATATCTAAGGAGAAATTCTGCAGGCTGTTACTGAAGGGCACGGTGCTCACAGCCAAAGATCTGCAAGCACCAGTCCTGAAGGCTATGAGAAGACACGTTCCCCATACAGTAGCTGGTAAGAAAACTATGGCTCAGGTAGCAAGAGGTTTTTCCTCGTTCAAGCTGCCTTTCCTAGCCCCTTCTTTACAGAAGAATTAAAAAAAAAAAAAAATCACAGAAAAAATGCAAATGAATACACATTCATTGCTTTAGTATTTAAGATCACAGAACAATCTTGAATTTATAGGACAAACTTAAAGAAGAATAAGCAATCTGAAAACTGGCCAATGTAAAACAAAAATAAATACAGATCTTTAGAGAAAAAAGCAAAAAGCCCTCAAACATTATCTAAGTCATAGGAGCTGTGGGTCAGAAAGGGAAATTATGTCCAGTGGTTGGAAGGTGCATTGCAAAAATATTTTTTACACTGATTGCATTCATTTGCATAACAACAAATTTAGAAAAGGTAATCGATAACAGTATGTCTGAGAAACATAATTTCACTAGATACATTTTACAGAGAGAGAGAGAGAGAGAGACATGATTTACTACGCATTTAACCTTCTACTCAAGCAGAGTGGGAAAATTACATTAGAAAAACGGCCAAGTCCATCAATAACGTCATCCCGTTAACCCCAACAGCCAAATCTTCATACTGTTTTTTTGTACTGGATCTTCTGATCATGGATTAAAAACGCAATTCTAAATTTCTACTAGTTTAACTTCAGTAATTCAGTCATCCCACGCAAATAGAGAAAAGTAGCATCTTCGATTTATTTTTAAATGGCAAAATAAATCCGTAAGCTTAAAATCCCCCTTTCATTCCCACCCTGCTTGCATTACAAAGCCATCGGTCAAAGCCACTAAACTGACTTCCTAGGTTATATCTGTCAGTCACAATACTGTTCAGAGAACATAATGTCCAAAAGCCACCGAAAACATCCAAACCTTGTAGCTTGTTTGATGAGTCTAAACTATTTGAGTGACAAGATCAGAGTTCAAGAGTGCAGGTACAAACAGGATTCTATGCTGGCATCAAATGGTATCCAAATTCTGTATCCAAACTAGTAACTAGTGGAAAAAAAAACGCATTTGCTTGTACAGTAGCCAATACATTCTTTGGAGCTGTCAGGTATTTTTCCTAGTGCTTAAAGATGCACCGCGACAGGAATACTGACCCTCCTGGGAGTCAGCGGTATCTCCACAGAAATGCAGCAGAAGAAACCTTAAGCTAAAAGGGACACTGTCACACACCAAACGCATCATACCGAAATAAAAGTCACCTGCTGCTCATACAAAGCATTTTTTGTAAATAGAATTATTCTCCCTTCTCTCACTGTTGAGACTTTAACATCTGAACGTTGCAAAGCAATGCTTAATGTCCTAAAGAGCAGCAGTTCCTTTTAACTTTTTCAGAAAGTCATTAAACTACTTCTGTACTATTTTGCAAATGCTGCTCCTTAAGGTGTCTGACAATGCCCCTTTGAATATACAAGAAGTCTGAACAAGCTGCATCTAGCTCTGATTAAAAAAAGTCAACATTTACACAGGATAACCTTTAAAATCCCCAATATTTATCATTGCCAAAAGTAAAAATATTTTTAACATCTAAAATCTTAATAATTCTGTCTTATGCTGAATATGTCAAACACATTAAACCATGATGCTTAACGCCATAAATACAGTACAGCACAACTTGCGGCCGTGATTTAACAAGGTCTTATTTGTGACAATGTCAAAGTCCCCTGAAAAAAAAAAGCCCAGTTAAACTTCTGGTTTTGACCCTTCCATACCTTAAGATGGTGTAAGCACAACCCATCCTTCTCCATCTTCTGAAATAATGATACGGAGCTAAGGTGCTGACAGACTCGGATGGTTTTACCACTAGGCTGTCAAATCCTGGGGTAGGACAAGATGCCATGGTCCTGAGCCAGGAGCGTCTAAAATGCAGCTTCCTTGTGTTGCTTCCACTGGTGGAGTAGCATTTTTAATTAAGTTGGGGTCTAATTTTCCTAAGCTGGGCACTGCTGATGATACCAGGCAAGACACTACCATTCCTTTAAGTATGGAGGAAACACGACTGTGAATCTCTCCTGGGGCCCTGCAGATGAACACACGTTCTTAAGCTCTTTTTTTTTTTTTGGCAGTTATCCTGGTTATACATGCAATTATATATATGCAATTATAGATTTACCTTACACTCAAGGAGCCTCATCCCATTTTAGCTAAAAATTTCTTTTCTGCTGCAGGTTTGTACATAAGACTTTAAACTCTATACGGGGAAAAATGTTGTATTCCAATATAGTGTTTCAACAAAGAGGGAAAAATAAAGAAATCTATTAAAAATTCTGGCAGTTTTGTTCAGTAAAGGTTTTTTTTTTGAATTTTTTTTTTATAAAAGTGTACCAAGGAGTAAACTTCAAAGAAATCAGATGATGCATATAAAAATAGTTTTCAGTGGCTCTGGAGGGAAAAAAAATAGCAAAAATAAAAGGAAATAAATGAAAAAAATAGCAAATAATAGTTTCTTTTTTCTTTCTTCACATCACTGAGCATCCTCTAGAGGTTGTTCTGGGATCCCCCTAAAATAAGACAGACATAGTTGAACTCAATTCTTACTGGCTTTTCATATTGCAAACCTGGACCCTGGTTATCATCTCAGTTGTTAAAAGCATTTTTTTTTGTGATTTAGTTCTACTCAGGGAACACCACAACTATAAAGCACAGCACCCGTCACAGTCTGCTGCCAGGACTAAGACATTGCCACTCTGGTGGTGGTTTTCTATGATGGGTTGTTTGGTTCATCTCCGTACTTTCAACACTGATACAGATGACAAATGAAAATCATGACGTTGTTCGCTTTAACAGGAAGTTCCTTCCTTTATTTCAAATGGTATTTGCATTTGAGAGGTATCTATGCTGCATAGCTGCTTCTATGGGTAAAAAAATTTAAAAAAATTTTTTGTTTCGGTTGCTTTATACCCCAAATACACCGCTCAAGCTCCTGGAAGCCAAAAAAGATCTCAGAAGTCAACTTCAAACCTGCACAGAATGAGTTCTTTGTGAAAAGAGCTACTAATGGACACTGATCACAACAAATCACTTGAGTTGGAAATAAATTTAAAACATTTTCTGCTATCACCTGTATCTTTCTCCTTTTCACTCTGCCAAGTGTCAGTCGGTTACTTCACACAACTTCATTAAGGGTTTTATGAAAACATACAGGTGGTATTACCAACAAAAATCAAGTTTATTTCAGATGTAGCAGGTATATACTATCAGAAAATAAACCAATAATTTGAAGCTTGCAGCAACAGCAGCCCTCCTCCTTTCCTGCTTTTTAGTGCTTACATTTCCCAATGGTTACATTCTGCTTGCAGCAAGAATGCCACAGACTTTTTTTTTTTCCAGAGAAGCAAATACTGGAATGGGAGGAACATGAATGGCTAAAACTGATCTTACGAACCCTAAAAATAGTTATGTCATTGCAATGCTGTAAATCTGTGATCTGTCGCATCCTTCCATGGACACCTTGGCATCCTGACCGGACATTAGCCACTGCCTGAGCTGTACTGTTTCTGATTTAAGCAGCAATTCCTGGAAGAATGGCTCCCGCTATACTCTCCCTGTGCATTGCTGTAGTAATGCTGCCGGAATGCAAGCGTCTCTTCCTCTGCAAGCATCCCTTAGAAAAATGGACCAGGGAGCTCAGAGCTGGCAAAAGTTGAAGGCACACCCCTAAATCTTATGCCTGATTAATCCATCCCATAAGGCACAAGTTACACATCTGGGCTGCATCTTCTTACCTGTTGGTTGAAAAGGTCTTCCTCTCCAAACTCTGCTTCATCCTCTTCCTCTTCGTTCTCTCGCACAACTACTGATTTAGTAACACTTCTCACTGCAACTTCCTACACAAATGGACAGACAAGGAGATGGCCAGTAGTCTACACCTATCTCAAGTTCTTGCTATACCATCAATATAATACCCCTATTAAATTGTGGAGGGTTTAAAGCAGCTCGCCCTTGATTTAACATCAGCTATGCGAGCAAATACTGGTAATACCCTGCAAACCACAGCAACATTCCTACTTCTGCCCACTAAAAGGCATGGTAATGTAATTTGACTTCAGGAATTTTCTTTCATTACCCAGGGATTTGAGAGGAAGCAGCCGTGTTTCAGGTGGTCGTTACTCAATTTTATACAAGCTCACAGCAGACTCAGCTCGGAGCTGTCTGACACATTGTAATGTGAGAAACTGAAGTGTCTCAGAAATATTCTTAATGCTGTGTAATCATACTAATTTCTCCTCAATATTCTATATCAATTGCATATATCAGTTATCAAGACAGACTTCCAAACCAGGCACTAAAAAGAATTCTAGAGCCCCAGGAAGCTTCCTTTATTACTAAATTAATTTTAACACTTCTTAATTGTGAGAAGTTCTTCTGTACGCTGGCACCCTTGAAACCATAGGTGGAAAATTTCTACTTGTGGAAAAAGTCACCCTGAACATATGCTTCTAAGCAAGGATACTAAAGGTAACCACAGTGGGAACAGACGTGGATTTGAAATTTTTTCAGCTGCTAGTTTAACCACTTTATTTGACTCCTAAGCCAGTTCGCTTTCTATATGTACAAATGACCCCTGCTCCTGCCTCGTCCTGTGCTGCTGTTCCTGCACAAAGTGCTTTTCCACAGAGTTGCCAGCAAGAAAAGCAGTGAAAAACTCATACAACTGTGGTCTGTTCCACTTTCCTATTTCTGTCAGATCACTGGGATAACAGCACATTTATGAACAACAGCTAAAGCACAATCCTCCCTTGCAGGAGCCTTCTGCAAGATGGCTTTAAAAAAAAAAATAAATCAGTGGTGGGCAGATGTAGAATACACAGGAACCTGTGCCAAATGAAAGCTTCTGATATACATCCAACACTGAAAGGGCAGCTATCTTCCTACGTTAATATTTACATTGCACTCCAGAATATCGTAGGTACTATATACTGTAATTTTGAATCGCCATCAATACTTATTTTCTTTGTCTCTTCTGAAAATACATACTCAAATTCCAAACAAATTTGCTACTAGCTGGGTGTTTTTCTAAGATGGGGAAAAAAGTCTACGGATGTAATCAGGATGATGATCACAGTTTTTGAAAATTTCCCAAAAATCCCAGAGATACGTGCAGATTATTTCACTGTTATAAATTCTTATTTTAGAAAAAAATAGGGCAGATCTTAAAAATGAAGATTTTGTCATCATCGCCCTCTCCCCCCAGATTAAAGTTTGGGAGATAACCCAGCCCACAGCTTTTTTCTACAGACACAGCCTACCTCTCCTTCAGAGTTTACGAGGTATGTGCGGATATTTCCTCCGGTGCCCCAGCTGCCTTGATTCTTCCACACGAGAACAGAAGGGGGGCTGTGAGATACGCCTGCATCTGCACCCCAAATCTAGTGAGAAAGACATTCTGTAATTAGCATTTTATGCACATTTTATTTTTAAATATACAGAACCCCCTAATTCTCCTACTTTTCTCTATGTACCAGGTTTTTTTCTGAATTCCAATGGCAGTTTTACCCTGCTTTTACCTACACCATTACTTGCAGTAAGATATTATTCTCAGTCTACAACAGAAAGTAGCACTAGCCATAAAAAAAAAAGAAAAAAATTATCTGCAGTTAGCAATTTTATAGGCAGCCAATTATTTTCTATACAAACTTCTCCTACCACTGTCTCAGTGACTATACTGTATTGAGCCAAGACATAAAATGCAGCTGTGTATCAATTTAATCTTTTATATTTATCTGAGCAATTGATACTTAAGTAGAAATAGCTGGAACTACTTCAAAGAAAGCCAGTTTTTCCTTCTGAAAGAACACCTGTTGCAGACTGAAAATAAAATACAAAATTATAGAAAAGCAGCTATTCTACTACAGTTTAGGCTGAGAATGTCTAGTCTTAAACTTAACTAAAGTCTACAAGACTGAATGAATGCTCCGAAATGTTCCTATTTCATGAAAAGATTGAACAGGATTAGCATTGCAAACCTGGGCAAAGGTGTTTGAAAACAAAGAGCCCTTGACCCACTCCCCTAAATACCTTTTTCTTCAACTTTCTCTGTGCCCCAAATGGTCTTAAATACTGAAGTACTAATACAGAAATTCAATTTTTTTCTGCATTTTTATAACTGAAAACCTTCTCTAAAGTGAGATCCATGAACCCAAAATATACACACCAAATCAGGCTGCACCAAACATCAGATTTGTACAACTGCCGCAGCATCCACGAAGGAGTATTGTGTTGACATACTGTGAGTATAACTTACTGTAACAGTCTGCCCAGCTCTGAGGACATACTTCGGAGTAAATTTGTAAGCAATTTCTTCTCCATCTCCAATTTGTCTTTTCAGTCTCCAGTTACCCAAAGACTGATCCTAATGGAGAGAGTCATAAGGTTATTTAGGGTGAGCAAAACAGAGCAAACAGGCATCAAAGCTTTTTCTAGGTCTCTTTGTTATTAAAAGAATGTGAATATAAATTAATTTATGTGGTGGTTAGACAACTGCATTCTAACTTGGAAGCTTTTTTCTATACCCACTATTAGTCTAAAGTGTAAATCCCATCACAGAAAGGGCTGTCAGGCTCTGGAAGGGGCTGCCCAGGGAGGTGGTGGAGTCCCCATCCCTGGAGGGATTTAAAAGAAGGAGAGATGAGGTGCTTAGGGACAGGGTTTAGTGGTGGGATGGCAGGGTTAGGTTAAAGGTTGGACCTGATGATCTTAAAGGGCTTTTCCAACCAAAGCGATTCTGTGATTCGGCAAAACTTTCACACAAGTAAGTTCTGCTAGAGCCAGCAAGGCTATTTACATGAGCAAGGTACCAGCACGCATGTTCACATGTTTGGGACTCAGCTGTTCTCTTTCTTTTGAGCATGGAGCCAGACTCTTCTCAGTGGTGCCCAGCACCAGGACAAGGGGCCATGGGCACAACCTGAAGCAGAAGAGGTTCCAGTTGAACGGGAGGAAGAACTTCTTGACTTGGAGGGTGCCCGAGCCCTGGCCCAGGCTGCCCAGGGGGGCTGTGGAGTCTCCTCCTCTGAAGATCTTAACCCCCCGCCTGGACACTGTCCTGTCCCCCCTGCTCTGGGTGAGCCTGCTTGGGCAGGGGGGTTGGGCTGGGGGATCTCCGGGGGGCCCTGCCAACCCCGGCCATGCTGGGATTCTGAAAGTCCTGCAGCAAACATTACACTCATGCTAGCACACTGTAATGTTCAACTTTCCAATGCCCCTGTTAATTATTGCAGGATGCTGCATCTTAGAGATGTTGCTCCGGCTCTCCAAGCGACTCCACCTACTCGTGCTACAAAAGGCTGTGTAACATTTCAATTTAGCTCCTTGTTTTCTAGGAGTTCTGCAGACACTCACCTTCTCAGAGTTGTTCTTCAGCTGAACGTACTTGCCCTCCAGGTCTATCTCTTCTATGCTGATACTTCCTGTAGCTGAAGCTTGCTGGGACATTTGGAAGCTACTGCTACTACTGCTGCCACTAATACTTCCAGTGCCAATTCCGCTTGTTCCGCTGCCTGAAAACTCCTCTGTATCAATACGTTTTCTCTTGCCTCGGGAAGAGCGAATAAGTGAAGTGCTGCTACTGCTGCTGCTGGAGGTAGCCCGAGAGACTGTAACACGGGAGGAGGGACTCGGAGAGAGCTTCAACCTTAACACAACGAAGCAAGCATTTTACTTAACTCATCCAGGGAACCACACACAAAGCAATAATGCTACGATACACTCGGTAACAAGACTGAAGGCAGCCTCACTACGTGTGTCAGGAGGACCATGTATAAGAGA
>NW_009259692.1:298396-307706 GCF_000687185.1 Egretta garzetta | reverse complement strand
GGGGGGGGGGGGGGGGTAACCACCCCTGAGAAATTTTTTGGTAGTATGGTTATGTGACATGGAAAGCAGTGCTAATGAGAGCACCACAGATCATTTAACCCTCCACTCCTTTTTAGTTTTAGCTAATTTAGCTACTACTAAACACACTATTGTTGGGCCAAATCATTTAAAAGCAGGAACACAGAAGTATAAGCACTTAAATAAAAAAGAGGAGATAAGCGTTGAGCACAGAATGATGTATTCCACTGTACTCTTAGACAATTATAAAAAAAGATAAAATAAAGATGGTGTTCAGAAGAGAACACTTGCAAGCGTTCCATGTAAGTGTTCCATGCAACACATTGTGGTGTGAAGCCAGTGAAACAACATCCGGGTGTTCCTGCTCAAATGGTAAAAAAATAAGCATAAGAAATTAAAATAACACCTCCTACTCCTGAGAAAAGAATGTGGAATCCGTACGTACCTTTCCTCTTCTCCTTCCAGGAGTTTTCGGTAAGCACTGATCTCCATGTCCAGTGCTAATTTAACATCGAGCAGCTCCTGGTACTCTGTAAGCTGCTGCTGCATCTGGTCCCTCATGTCTGTCATTTCCCTCTCCTTTGCATCTAGCATCTTCCTAAACTTTTCCCGCTCACCAGCCATCATTTCCTCCAATTCATGAATGCGATCTTCTGCTGCACTAGCCTAGGTAGATAGCACAATGGAAAACCCAGTTGGCATCTATGCGGATATAGTGTAAAAGTTAAAAATTCACCCCCCTCCCAAATGAACATAACAGATTTCTCTCCCTAAAAGTCAGAAAATATGAAGGGATAGCAATGTTAATATATCTGAACAATAGAGTGCTCTGTATTAGAGGTGAAGGCAAATGTAGTCACTTTACCTGTTTCTGAAGACTAGAAAGCTGGTAGCTGAGAGCTTCTATTCTCATGCGAGCCTCCTTCAACTCCTCTCGAGCTGCACCAGCAGCTTTGTCATTTTGGTCAGAGGACAGTTTGGCATTCTCCAGCTGGAAGGCAAGTTTTACACAAGTCAGTTACATTGAATTCTGCAATATCCTTCTGGTAAAAAAAAAAAAAGAAGCTATTTAATCTTAAGTGATTTTACATTGAAATATGGTAAGTTTTTGATAAGAATTGCATAACATTAAGGAAATGTCCTAAGGATCAGGAAAATCTATTTCAGTCCTATTCCTATAGGATTTGCTTCTGCTATTAAAAAAAGTTTACTAGCCCTTCCACTATATAAGTAGCCTTATAGTTTCTAAAAACTGAGGTTCACGTGATCACACTATCTGCCTGCATCTTAAGAACAATCACACCAGGACAGAGCAAAGGCTGCCCAGTTCATGTCCTGGTCTAACAGTTCCCTGGATGCCCAGGGACTAAGCTCAACAAGATATTCCCCGGGTATTATGATTCAGCGGGCCGTTTGCAACTCAGGGCCTTCCTAAGCCAGAGGCTGTATTTTGATGCTTATGTCTCGCAATGGATTTTTCAGGCAGGAGTGTCTCTGCTGTTTGAATTTACAGGGCAAGGAGTTTAGCTACGTATTAATGAAGAGCAACTTTCTTTTGTTTCTTCCAAATGTGCCACTGGACATTCACTGTCCCTACTTCTACTGAAAAATAATAAACAACCACTCCTCATTCAGCTTCGCTGTGCTGTTTATCCTTTTACAGACACGCATTGCATCTTCCCATTCTCTCGACTCATCTTTTTTTTTTTCCCCCAGGTAAAGTTTTATTTTAAACTTTCCTCATGGAGGACTTGTTTCATACTCGTAATTGTCTCTGTTAGTCTTCTCTATTACTCTGTACTACCTCTTCAAAAAGGACCAAAGCTACTCACAGCACTCCAGGTGACATCCTGCCCCAGAGGCAAAACAATGCTTCTGGGTTGTGTTCTCTTGCCCTAAGAGTTGCCAAGATTCAATTCAGTTTTTGTTAATTTTACCTAGTGAACAAGCTTCATTTCTAGTGGCTACAATTTTAACAGCTGGAACTGAACTTGGCTAGGGATGCGAAGAATAATAAGAAGGGTTTCTACAGGTATATCAGCCAGAAAAGGATGGTTAAAGAAAGTGTACCCCCACTGATGAGCAAGACTGGCAGGCTGGTAACAGCTATGATTCAGCGGGCCGTTTGCAACTCAGGGCCTTCCTAAGCCAGAGGCTGTATTTTGATGCTTATGTCTCGCAATGGATTTTTCAGGCAGGAGTGTCTCTGCTGTTTGAATTGACAGGGCAAGGAGTTTAGCTACGTATTAATGAAGAGCAACTTTCTTTTGTTTCTTCCAAATGTGCCACTGGACATTCACTGTCCCTACTTCTACTGATAAATAATAAACAACCACTCCTCATTCAGCTTCGCTGTGCTGTTTATCCTTTTACAGACACGCATTGCATCTTCCCATTCTCTCGACTCATCTTTTTTTTTTTTCCCCAGGTAAAGTTTTATTTTAAACTTTCCTCATGGAGGACTTGTTTCATACTCGTAATTGTCTCTGTTAGTCTTCTCTATTACTCTGTACTACCTCTTCAAAGAGGACCAAAGCTACTCACAGCACTCCAGGTGACATCCTGCCCCAGAGGCAAAACAATGCTTCTGGGTTGTGTTCTCTTGCCCTAAGAGTTGCCAAGATTCAATTCAGTTTTTGTTAATTTTACCTAGTGAACAAGCTTCATTTCTAGTGGCTACAATTTTAACCAAATCTGACAGAGCAACAGGGGAGCTCAAAGCTATCACATGATAAGTTTCATCAACGTAGATACCATCCTTTTCGTGGCGTGCAGCTGGAGTTTCATCAGTTCTGCTACATTCCATGGAATCTACCCAGGACCTAAACCACCCCAATTCTAAGACCAGTTACTGGCAGAACGTGTTCCTTAGCCACACAGCACAAAGCTTTATAAAAATCAACCCTCATTAGCTCTGCTGTCCACAGGGATCTGAGTAGGTAAGAAAACACAGAGAGCCTTCTTTAGGCTAAGGGTTTTGAGGGAATTTTAGGTCAAATATATACTCTCTTAGTTCTTGTAAAGTTTAAAATTAAAAATTATTTGAATGCTGACAACAATTCACCTCCTTGCAGCCGTGCTGGCATAGTGCCAAATCCTCAGATTCAGAATTTCTATTGCCTGCTATCAAAGACCATGGTCAGAGCAAGAAGGGAGCTTTTACCCAAGACCCTCTCATCCTGGAAAAGTTCAGCAGCTAAACTTAACAGTCCGCTTTGACACCGTATTCCTTAACAGCTCGGGCTCTCTCTGAACAGGGACACATCTTCATCCAGAAACCCACAGGATGAAGTTCACAGCTAAGCCCACTGTTCCCTTTGCATTCCAATTTCCCCCTAACAACCACGATCTTTTATGTGGAGAAAAAAAAAAAAGCTGAATTCGTTCATCCCTCTGTTCAAATCTTATCACTTTTTCATTCTCAAAGTTTGTATTTTGCAGACTTTTTTTCCTACTAGGCATCTTCCACCCTCTATCTTCTTCACACTGCGCCAAGTCAATCCAAATATCTCTTATAAAAATATCATATATTCCTAACTTCCATGAATAATGCCAAGACTGCTAACTGTACTTAATTTTGGGGCTTAGTATCTCTTATCTATATTGTTGCTGCCATAAGAAAAAGTTAAATATTTGTAGATCAATGTTTCTCAAACCGTAAGTCATCAAACCAAAGAATTCAAAGGAAGCCTCAGAGAGGGGCGGGGGAGAACAATGTTAGCAGCACCATAATTTCTCCACTGCAAGAGAATTAGAAGTGGCTGTAATTATGGGCAAGTAGTTCCAGAAACCAGAAAACTGGCAGCTGCCCAACTCCTTCAGGTAGGGCAATGAATATTTAAAAAAAAAAACCTAACCTGTAGCCAGCAATTGTACCAACAAAGCTGCTACTCCTCCCATGTCCCCAGTGCTGGATGAACTGGAATTTGCTAACTCAGGATTCACACAGGTGTGATGGATACACTCCAGCCCTCACCATACTTTGGTTCAGGCTGACTAAGGAGCAACAGGCCTCGCATCCTTGGGGTGAACTTGTGAGCTGAAAAGCCCTTGGCTCACATACAAGGGTGTGAAGGCGTCTTGAAAAATATTTCAAAAAGGTGGTTTCGAAATCCAAAAGCACGAGATAACCAAAGCACAGAACAAGATAGCAGAGCTAAAACACAGACATCTAACTTGTCTGTACTATTGCCTAGCAGCCAACTACTTCACCCTATAAATATTACCATCAGGATGGGCCCAATTTGAACGCTCCCTGGGTGGCAGCTAGCCTGCACGTGAGGTGACTCTCCCCTCGAGCAGCAGGGACGCCTCTCAAGGTTAGAGATTCCTTACCTGAGACTGAGAGATCCTTCCTCTCCCAAGGCAGAGAGATCCCTTACCCACAAATAGATCCTCAGTAAGTGACTGACAACATGTTGAACTAATACTATGAAACATTACTAATCCCAGTAGCTACTCAATATTATTATAAACATTGTATGGATAATTCCATTAAGACATAAGCCATTGACCATGTCCAAGACTAAAACTGGATCCAGCCACACCTAGGCTCCAAATGGAGTTTAGAAAGCAAGGAAGTCCACTTCCACTCTGAACCTCGTGACAACGCGAGGGTTCTCCTTACTCTTTGCATATCTGTTCTCTGTGTGAATCATTCTAACTTAGTTTTCCTTTATATGTTCCTTCCATGCAGTAACCAGTAAGGTGAACCTTGCGATAAAACTTACTGAACCTTGTCAAACCACTGTTAAACTTTGACAAGAGTTCAGTGAGTTTGATGGGATTTAACAAGTTGTTATTTTACTTCAGTAAAACGTATTGCTGCTTCTCTCTTTTGAGTGAGGTGCATTCCACTCACCTGCAGCAACAGGCAGATAAATCAAAAGAGTGCAAATATTTAAGGTATTTAAGAAGCATTCTCCTGGATTAAATTACTCCGGTGTTCGCATTTCCCCTCTACTCTGCTCTGGTGAGACCCCACCTGCAGCCCTGCGTCCAGCTCTGAAGCCCTCAGTACAAGACATGGACCTGTTGGAGAGGGTCCAAGGGATGCCACAAAAATGATCCAAGGGCTGGAGCCCCTCTCCTATGAGGCCAGGCTGAGAGAGTTGGGGGTGTTCAGCCTGGAGAAGAGGAGGCTGCGGGCAGAGCTGAGTGCGGCCGGTCAGGGCTTAAAGGGGGCTTATAAGAAAGATGGGGACAGACTTTTTAGTAGGGTCTGTTGCGATAGGACAAGGGGTAATGATTTTAAACTAAAAGACGGTAGATTTAGTCTACATGTAAGGAAGAAATTCTTTACAATGAGAGTGGTGAAACACTGGAACAGGCTGCCCAGAAAAGTGGTGGAGGCCCCATCCCTGGAAACACTCCAGGCCAGGTTGCACAGGGCTGAGCAACCTGATCTGGCTAAAGACGTCCCTGCTCACTGCAGCAGGGTTGGGCTCCAAAGGTCCCTTCCAACCCAAAGCATTCTATGGTTCTGTGATTTCCAATTTATATACCATGGGTTTCATCACCAAAGCTGATCAAAGAGTTCAATACCTTGCCTGAAGTTTCCTCACCACCACTGAAACCACAACTGCATCTAGTGATTTTCCAATCTGGAACTAACTTAGATCACTGGAAAGCGCCAGGGCTTACACACATTTGAAAGAGTATTGGGGCTAGTAAGAACATGACAAAGGCCACAGTAAGAGTAAAGTGGCATGGAGCCCCTCTCAGTATGTCCGTATTATTTCCAAGCTCTCCAACCCATCCCTCCAGGTAGTCAGCTTCTTAGAACCAATGTACCGCACCTATGGCAAGTCTCCTCCACCACCTCCATTTTGAGGAAGAACCAGATCTCCTGACATCAAGAAAAAAAACAAACCCTTATAGCAGAAGACATCATGTAATCAGCTATTGCGTGACATCCACTATTCCCACTTCTATGTGTTTTCTCACAAACTGGCCTCTCTCAGCTAAATCTATTCCTAGCTATTACCTCTGGCTATAACTTCCCTAGAAATGTATCCGTGCACAAGCACCAGAGGAGGCATTTGAACATTGGGACAAAGCTTCTTCAAATTATAATTACTTGTCTCCTTAAAGACAGTAGAGCTGATGGAAATGGTTTTATCTCACCAACTGGACTTTCCTGTCAGACAGCGCTGTGGATAGCAGTAGTTACCTTAGCCTGATAGGTCTGCTCAAGCTCCATTTTGTACAGTTTGACTTGTTCATCATGTTGATTTCGCAGATCCTCCAGGGCCTGAGTCATTTTGGATTCATACTCCTGTTGGCGACTAGTGTCCACCTCGACCAAACGATGTTCATGTCGTTTTCTTGTTTCCCTTATTTCCTACACACACAGACAAAAAAAGAAAAAGAGAGGGACAAATTCCCACATTAGGGTAAACAGTACAGCAATGACATTCAGACAACAATTAACTATTTCAGTACTAATTATTTACTATATAGGAGCTACAGCACTGAAGCCATTTAAAGCTAAGAATTGCTGCATGTACTAACAGATACAAGTTACCATTCTCATTTGGCAGCATATAATTCTTAGAAGTAATCTAGACTTAAAAACAGCTTTAAAAATATCCATATACAGTTTAAGGAAGAAGCTAGTTTATGCTACAAAAGTCAAAATGGGGGGAGGGAGGGAGGGAGGGAGGGAGAAGAAAACATTAATTTTTACATAGCAGATATTCTACACTACAAACCCTTTCCTTCTCCATACACATGCCTACATTACAATAGCAGTCCACAAGGAGTCAGATATAAATGAACACCTTTTGTAACCATTACGTGTATTGAAAATCATTATAGTGAAAAAAATGCATCTTCAAATTTCACTTTTAAGCATATGCAGACCTTCTCTCTTTTTCTATATACTCTATGGCCTCTACTTGTACAATCTACTTTGATTACATTAGTAATAAACCAGCAACCCAAGCAATCCTGAAGACAAATATAATTTTTTTCTGGTCAGAGTTTGTACTAAGAAATTTTCATTTTTAGAGAAGTACGAGTTCTGCTGTGCCTAGAACACTGGTCCCAAACTAGTGAGGCAAGACTTACTCCTGCACTTATTCACGTTGAGCTCTGCAGAGACCTGACCAGGCCTGAATGCACGGTATGAGAAAGAAACAATTTCTCCCTTCATGGTAGAACAAACAACAAGGGAGCGGTTCTGAGTATTAGGAGGAGGCCTGAAGATAGCAGCAGGGCCACAAGGAGGAACAGCAGGCAAGTGAAGCAAGGTTCGCTTTGCATGCCTAAACTGGAGTCATAGCAGGCTAACACAAGTTCAGACAGACTTTGCAAGTTGTTTGGCAGAAATGCTCTACATCTAAAAATAGACTCTTAGAAACATGTCCTTCTACTCACAGAAACATGCCCTGATGTGATCTGGAAGAAGCTTTCCCTTCTGTGTTAATTTTTACGCCAAGAAAACTAGCAAGCAGCAGTCTCTCAGTAACTGTAGGCAATGACCCCTCGGGAAGCCACAAAAATATCAGGGAGGACTGTGAAGTATCAAGGGAAGGGCTGAGCTGATCTAGCAGTTCATCACCACTACAGTACACAGGCTTCACTCGCCACACTTCCCAATTTAAAACACAGGTAGACATGGTGCTTCGAGAAATGGGTTTAGTAGCAGACAGTTACAGTTGGACTTGATGATCTTAAAGGTCTTTTCCAACCAGATGATTCTACAATTCCAAGACATAACTCAGCCACGAAGCCGGCAAAAATTAAACTCAACCAAAAACCCTAAGTATTTTACTAGTTAATCAGGCTGAAATGGTCTGGGGCATGGTGAGCCAAACACTGCAATAGCATAGGTGAGATGAAGGGCAGAAGCATGTAACAATTGCTCAGCAGTCACTAATTGAATGAGCTTGCAGAAGAACCAAAGGCCAGAGCTGGTTTCCAGAAGATGGGATAAACTGACATAACACTTTGCATCTGTACAGAGAGGTCATGCTTCCCTTTCCCAATCCTGGCCTGTGCATTCCCACTATTTACTTTATAAACAGAAAACTACCCCTGCAAAAAGAAGAGTAATCGCATGCTGTTCTCGTCAAGGAAAACAGGTTATAGTCAGGTCCAACAACCACCCAAAGTGGTGCAAATAAGGAGCAGGGCCATACAACCAGGTCCAGAGAGAGGGAACAAGACCTTCCCTTTCCCACAGCAGTCAGCTGCTGCATTAGCTCACCTGCCCATGGAACAATACCCTCGTCGCTTGGCTCTCATGCCAGCTCTGCCACTGATTTACTGTGTAACTCTTGCAAAACCTTTAACTGTTTTATTACTCAACCCTCTTATAGCAAGGCCAATACTGATTTTCCCTACCTGCACTAGCTAGTAATTGCTTATAGTCAATTTGAATAGAAGCTACATAAACTTCAGACTATGATGAGATTACTAGGTCGGTAATACCTCCTCAAACACATTCTTCCTGAAATCCAGATCCTCTTGCAAGCTTTGGCAGCGATTCTCCAGATCCACACGCATGAGAGTCTCCTTCTCCAGCTGCTTCTTAGCCACAGCATGACCATCTTCAGCCTAGTAAAGAATGTTAAAGATGATTTAATTTTGTCTGGATCCCTATTTTCCATCCCCATAATCCCTTTATGGTCTTCATGTGACATCTTTGGACCAATTATTCACAACAACAAAACTAGTGTCAAACCACTGATTTTCAGAAAAAAATACAACAAAAAAGAGAGTGTGTACGTGCTTATAAATATTTAAAACAAGCTTTCGTGTTTGTATACCAGTTATTTAAAACCTAGGATTATTTCCATACAGTATGATAACACAGCCAAGGATTAATTCCTCAAGCATAATATGCTGCATGTTCTTATTTTTCTTATTTTATGACAGAGCACTGGAAGAGACTGCCCAGGGGGGCTGTGGAGTCTCCTTCTCTGGAGATCTTCAACCCCCGCCTGGACGCTGTCCTGTGCCCCCTGCTCTGGGTGAGCCTGCTTGGGCCGGGGGGGGGGATGGGTGAGCTCCGGAGGGCCCTTCCAGCCCCCAACATCCTGGGGTTCTGTGTGATTCTTGCTAGCATAGTCCCATTGGGTACTCCAGCATAAGTTTAAAATTATGCAGGACCTTACAAAGGACAACATTCAGTAAGCTGATCTCTCATGACTATAGAAATACGTACTGGAAATTTGTAAATAAAAGCCTTTGACTAGCAAAATCTCTAAACCACTGTGTTGCTTTGGTTTTACAGAGATTTCTTACAATTTAGTTTTATACCCAAGAGGATCAGACAAAGGTTCAG